>NC_051068.1:41496470-41805470 GCF_004664715.2 Peromyscus leucopus
ACTGAGGACTGGATCTGTTGGAATGAAGGGAAAGGTGAAGATCTGCCCTTAACATACCTGCTTCCCTGACTTAGTGGCTGGTGGATTCCCAGGGAGTGCCTGCTAGAGTTGGGGATAAAGCAATGAACTGTTTGGAGGAAGTTTGGAAGGGAAGATCTCTGTGATTCCCTGGAGATGGGGTGGAGAAGGAAGAAGCTGCATCCCTGTGATTTGCTGCCAAGTTGGGGATAGAACCGGGGTGTTGGATTTGGAGGAGAGGAAGAAGAAGTGCAGGAGTTAGTCCGTGAATATTCATATGAATTTTTTGAAGCTTTACATTTTCCGAGAATGATTTCCATAGTACAGCCAGCGTGAAAATATGGAGATGACTCAGAATGTGCCATTTTCTTCTCTAGGTCCCAGTAGTGAATTCAGAGAATGTTCCATTCTTAAACATGACCTGTAAGGCCCTTACCTTGCTGGCTCCGTCTGTTGTGACTGTCTTTGTTGTCATAGTCCTTGTTTATCATGCTGTAACTCACAAGGGCCATTTCCAAGAACTTGAAGGTTATTGTTATTTTTCTTTCCTTAGTGCCTTTGACTAGAATATACTTTTACCTCCTCCACATCTCAGGGGTAACTGCTAGCCTTGCCTGCATCAGAACAACTGTGTGATATGTTGGTGTCTCACATATTCTCACAACACCCTAATCTGTGTTTCACTTGCACTATAGTTTCCTGAGGAGTTGATGCCTTTTTTCACTTGAGTTCAGCCTTTACAAAGCAAAGGACTGTGTCTCCTGTGCTTCACGGCAGTCTTGGTTGCTTAAGTGAGCTGCCAGACAACTCAGACTCGGTGGCAGCAAGGCTAGGTTGATTAGGACACTATTCTGAATAAAACCCAAAGAGTGCAGCAACAGCTCCACGGCTCAAGGATAAATGCACATACTCCTCTGTTTCACAGAGCCTCAAATTATGTTTTAATACTGTAAGAAAATCTGGGACAGATGTAATTATAATAGCCACGGAATTATTATATTCCCTTTCTACATAGTAAACAGAGATTGTACACAATAGCCTATCTTTCACTTAGCTTTCTGTGATGTTTATGTTATTGATTTTTGGATATATAGTACATGAAGACCTTGAAAAAATATAACCCATGAATCATACTGTTTATTCTTAGTTTTGCTGTTTTGAACTAAATGTGTGTCATCTGTTCAAAATCTGGATTCATGTGTCAGAGATGCAAAGTGATGGTATTTGAAAATGTATCCTTTGCAGGATAATTTAAAAGAGTTTATAAGGGGAAGGGGTCCATGAGGGAAGCATCTTAATGGGAGGGTGTTAATGTAGCAATTTCTTGCAAATTGAAACACTCAACACTGAAGGGGGTCTCATTCAGACTCAGAAAGCAAAACTTACAAGGCATAGGAAGTAAACAATTCATGTAGATGTAACCAACCGTCTTATTAAAATAAGAAACATAGAACCAATGTAAAAGAGAAAGCCGAGAGGTCAGAGTTCAGAGCTAAAAATCTTACCTCCTGCAGTGCTCCTAGCTTCCTGAAAGAGAGCTACTTCCTATGTGTCTGTCTTTAAATAGTCTTTCTGTTCTGCCTTCTCATTGGTCGTAAACCCAAACACATGAATGCCTCATCACTGCCTGTAAGTACCGCCCTCCAGGTCTTAAAGGCATATGTCTCCAATGCTGGCTGTATCCCTGAACACACATAGATCTACCTAGCTCTTCTACCAAGTGCTGGGATTAAAGGCGTGCGCCACCATCACCATGCTCTTGCTATGGCTCTAATAGCTCTGACCCCCGGGCAACTTTATTTATTAACATACAATGAAAATCACATTTCAGTACAAATAAAATACCACCATAAATTCACAAATTGGTAATTTATTGAAATTTAGAAAATTTGCAAGACCTGTCTTCAAAGTTGTGTGAGCAATACTAGGTAGAGGAGACTTCTGATCAGGTGATCAGCTTGCAAGTCACGCAGTGAATTCTAAGGACAGTGATTTCATGAGATGTCAGCCATGATTAGTTGGATTTTGGGTGATACAACTCACTACCTTTGAGTCATCCATTCTCCTGTGAGTATTCCTTTACCCATATTCCTGTAAGTAACTCCAATAAACAATTGGTTTGTCAAGCTGGACTTTGATGGAATCTTTAACTTTGTTACCTTGTCAATGAAATGTAAGACATTTGTTCACATTACCTTGGAAAAAAAAATCATACAACACAGAGGGACCAGAGAAACTACATCCAAAAATTATGTAGATGTAGCTAGAAGACAGCCACCTGCAGGTCAAGAAGTGTTCCCTCACTGAAGAACTGGCACTGTTGCCTTTATCCTGGACTTGTTAGCTTTCAGAACTGGGAGAGACAAACTGATGCCATTTAAAGCTTTCTTTTAGCCACTGACATTTTGTTATGATAGTTAACACTGATGAATATACCCATCAAGCAACTACCAGTTATTAGTGAGCAAATCAAAATGGACTATCAAAGCAAATAGAATACTTGTGAACAGAATGCCAATGTGTTACTTCTAAGAAGCAAAGTGTTTTTCAAAAGTCAAATAATAAATGCATTTTGACATTAAAGAGGTCAACAATCAAAGTAACCACCCATCTAAAGTAAATTTGGCAACTCTGTCTAAAGAACAAAGTAGACCGACTTCCTGGAGAGACTTCTATTGACTAACAGAATCATGTTCTGAGACTTCCCTCCATTTTTCATTTCACCTGATCCCCTTTGTTTGAATAAACATCACTTCTTCTTATATAAAAAAGTCTGTCCTGTACATATTATGTGAACTTATCCATGCAGGCAGTATGTTTACAGTGATTGCATGAAACTATATTCTGGAGTATCCGGGAAGAGAGGAAAGAAGAACTTCACAGGTTTTGTTTTGTTCTGTTTGTCAAAGACTAATCTCAAATTGACTCTGAAAATGCAATATCTTGTATCATTTGGTACTGTGTATTTTGAGTACGTCTAGGACAGAATGTGAACTGTCAGCTTCCACCTGAAGTGGACCTTCTGCTCCATCTTGGAAAGATGTGAGTGTATTGCATTGACAGAGGCACTATCCAGTGAGCATCTCTTTGACAAGAGAAGGGTTGTTGAAACATTAAATACAATTATGATACATAGGTGCTAGTATAATCAGGCTATCTATGTGATCTGGATCATTTTAAGATTTGAAAGCCAAGGGCTCAAAAGACTCACAAATGAAAAAAAAAGTTTAAGAAAGAATTCTTGGCTATCAGAGGAAATTGCTACTAGCTGCCAATCCTTCAAAAATTCATGAATAAATGATTAAATTTCCTCTCTTTAAAATGTCATCCCCTGTATAGAGGTTGTCAAATGAGATGTTATAAGATACCAAGTTAAAAGCCTTACTTTGATACATTCAAGCCACTCCCCAGACATAGGTGATTTAGATTTCTACTCATTTACTGGGTAATACTCTCATTTAGTTAAACCATTGCCATCTCTGTTCCATACCTAGAAGTATCTTTATTGAAAACATCTGGTGAAGTAATTCTAAACTGAATAATACAATATAATGGAGACAAGAAGATATGAAATCTTAGTCAGGGTTACTATTGCTGTGATTAAATACCATGATAAAAAGCAAGTTGGGGCAGAAAGGATTAATTTGGCTTATACTTCCCCATCACAGTCCATCACTGAAAGAAGTCAGGACAGGAATTCAAGCAGAGCTGGAGTTTGGAGGCAGGAGCTGATGCAGAGGTAATGAAGGGATGCTGCTTATTGGCTTGCTCCTTTTCATTATAGATCTGCTTAAGAGTGACCATTAATAACCACACAACATAGTCAATATCAGGGTGAATTGAAATCTCCTCTGCCAACTCCATTAGTCCAAAACTCTTTAATGTAGCCTCAGGCAGATCATTTTAGACAAGGGCATAAAGCAGCCACATTCTTTACCAAAATATCATGAGAATGTCTCTAGGCCATTACTAATATTGTTCCCTCTAAAACTTCTTGTGCTGGGCCCCCACAGTTCAAATTGCCCTCAACACTCTTTTCCATGCTCCCACTAGGATGGCCCATTAAGCCCCACTTAAAGCATTTCTGAATCCAAAGTCCCAAAGTCCACATTCTGCCCATAAGCAGAGTGGTCAGACCTGTCACAGTAATACTCTGCTCCCTGGTATCAAATTCCGTCTTAGTCAGTGTTTTATTACTGTAAAGAGACAGCATGACCATAACAACTCCTAGAAAGGAAAGCATTTAACTGGAGCTTGCTTACAGTTTCAGAGGTTTAGTTCATTGTCATCATGGAGGGAAGTATGGCAGCACATAGGCAGACATGGTGTCGGAGAAATAGTTGAAAATTCTGCATCCATATCTGCAGGCAATAGGAAGAGAGAAGAGAGAGAGAGAGAGAGAGAGAGAGAGAGAGAGAGAGAGAGAGAGAGAGAGAGAGAGAATTTGGCTTGAGCATTTGTCATTGGAAAGCACACCTCCAGTGACCACTTCCTTCAACAAGGCTACACCTCCTAATCCCTCTCAAGTAATGCTACTCCTTGATGACAAAGAATTCAAATATGTGAACCTATGGGTGCTGTGGGATGGTCTGTATTTCAAATGTGTTCCTCTGATTGGTCAATAAATAAAACACTGATTGGACAGTAGCCAGGCAGGAAGTATAGGCGGAACTAACAGAGAGGAGAATTGAGAGAACAGGAAGGCAGAAGGAGTCACTGCCAGCCGCCGCCATGACAAGCAGCATGTAAAGATGCCGGTAAGCCATGAGCCACATGGCAAGGTATAGATTTATGGAAATGGATTAATTTTAGATACAAGAACAGTTAGCAAGAAGCCTGCCATGGCCATACAGTTTTTAAGCAATATAAGTCTCTGTGTTTACTTGGTTGGGTCTGAGCGACTATGGGACTGGCGGGTGACAGAGATTTGTCCTGACTATGGGCCAGGCAGGAAAACTCTAGCTACATATGGGGGCGATTCTTATTCAAACCACCACAGATCACACTGTTTATGTATAGTAATCTTGCAATTAACTGATGTTTTGGCGACAATGGACACACAGTACACAATGTAACATATGTGGCATGATAAATGGGGTCAGTACTGCTAGTGCTCTACCCATACTGTTCTACTTAGCACATCAGTGCATCCTAGCCCACTAGCTAGCTCTCAGTCTCCAGGTATATTTGTCTCTCTTGACACTTTAGTCTAGTTTTTCACCCTAAGTCACCAGAGCAGGCTCAGAGTGATGAAATGTGAGTTTATCATCTCCCCTGACAGACAACTTTTAACAAACTACTGACTGGAATTAATGTATAAACACATGGTCCCAGCCAGCTGCTTGGCCTGCTCAGGAAACACTCCTGTGCATGTGCTTTACACTGACGAGTCATCTCCAGTTGGTTGCTCTTCTCATTCTCACTTTTTTGCTTCATTACCTCTTCTCTCTGTACCAATAAAGCACCTTCTGGTTTTAATTCCTGTCTCAGCTTCCCAACAGAACCTAAATGAAGAAAATAAAAAGTGTACATCTTATTTAAGTTATAGTATTCTATTAGAATTTTCTTGGTGTGATGTTTCACAGCTTTGAGAAAGGGCAGTCTCTGCTCTTCATTCTGACCAGTGTGAGAAGTTAGTGTGCAGAAATGGCAATAGACTCCTTTTTTTATATTGATGTGTGTGTGTGTGGTGTGTGTGTGTGTGTGTGTGTGTGTGTGTGTGTGTGTGTGTATTTACGTATGTATGTATGTGCATGTCTCTGTTAATTTATTTGTGTGGAGGCTAGAGATCAACCTCAGATGTTTCTCAGGTGCCATCCACCCTGTTTTTGAGATAAGAGTCTCTCCCTGGCCTGAAAAATCACCAGGTAGACTAGGCTGGCTGACCAGGGATCCCCGAGATCCTCTTGTGTTTTCCTCTCTAGTGTTGGGATTACAAGGCCATGCCACTCTCTCCCCCAACCCCCCCAGGTTCTAAGGATTAAACTCAAGTCCTCATGCTTTCATGATCAGCATGCTTATCAACTGAGTTATCTTCCCAGTCACAGAAATAGGCAACCTCAACAATTCTGAATTACTCAGAAAGGGCACTTGTTCTTCTCCTTGTCTTCCCTTTAGAATGTGTCATAGTGAGCATCCCACTTGATCTCCTCTAACTATCTAGTCCTCTCCAGCATCAACTCTACAGGTTGTATAAGAAACTAACATGGCCGAGGAGGAGCTTGTTGAGTCAAAGACAAGGCTCTTGGAACACCTGTAAGTTAGGACAGCTGAGGATGGAAATAGAGGCAAAATATCCTATGTAAGTCTGGAGGGAGGGATAGAACAGCTACTACCAGAAGAATAAGCAGAGGACAATTGGTCTGTGGAGGAGAAAACTAGGCTTCGGTCTTTCATTAAGTATTTCTGTGGTTCACTGGGAAGCTGAGAGGATTTAATGGGACAGCACTGTGTAAGCAAAGGCTAGAGCCTTAAGACACCTCATGTACGTCCTGTTTAATGTCAACACTGTTATCACTATGGCATCTAGTATTGTAATTTTGTTTATTGGTTGGTTTATTTTTGGAAAATATCTCATTATAAAGTCTAGTTAAGCTTATGACTTATAATCCTCCTGCCTCAGCTTTCTAAGAACTGAGTCCATGTTTTAATCTTTAACTAATAAACTGAAAACAGCTCTAAATGTCAAAATGACAGCAATTTAAAACTTTAGCATAAGGGACACTTTTAAGGGTCTGAAGAGACAGATCAGTAGTTAAGAGCCCTTGCTGTTCTTCCAGAGAGCTGGAGCTTAGTTCTGAGCATCAGTCAGATGCCTACGGCTGCCTGAATCTCCAGCCTCAAGGGCTCAGAACCCTTTCTTCACCTCTGAAGAAACACTCATGTACGTATACTCACATACATATATATGTGACATACACTCACACAAGCATACCTACACATAAATAAAATAATCTTGAAAAAATTAATTAATACAGATTGTTTTAATTAAAGGAGAAAGTGTAGAAATGACTGAACTCAAAAGCTGCCATATTTTGTCCCTTCAGCCGCAGCATCTTGTTTGACTCTTCTAGCCCTTCTCTAGGATGTATGGTGTATTGGTGAAATTATTCAGGCCACTCCACGTAGTTAAAAGGCAGGTTTATTTTGTGGGGTAACTTACAGATGAAGGGATAGTTTACAGGGTCTGGAAAAGGTGTGGCACAGTCCAGTGGTGTTCTCTGGAGAACTCTGCTCGGTCTACCTCCAGCATCCAGGGTCCAGGAAACAAGAGAGCCAGCCCATCCAGGCTCTCAGGTCTTCCCTTGGCCCCACCTTGTAGGTGTGACAGTTAGAGAAGCCTCAGTGGGGGTTGGAACTTCCAGATCAAAGCTGGAATGGCTACTCACTACAGTGGTGAGATTGATGCTTCCTCTTCATCACTCCTCTCCTCTCTTTAACACCCTCAGGTTCCTAATATCAAGACAGGCAGCAACTGGAGGCATTCATTCTCTCTGCAGTGGTGTTTTAGTCGTTGTTCTATTGCTGTGAAGAGATACAATGGCCAAGGCAGCTTATAAACTAAAGCATTTAATTGAGGGCTTGCTTACAGTTTGCAATCATCATGGCAGGAAGCATGGCAGCAGACTAGGAGAGGCATGGTGCTGGAACAGGAGCTGCAAGCTTACATCCTGATTTATAGGCAGCAGGGGGAGAGAGAGAGAGAGAGAGAGAGAGAGAGAGAGAGAGAGAGAGAGAGAGAGAGAGAGAGAGAGAGAGAGAGAGAGAAGAGCGCTTCTAATTCTTTCTAAACAGTTCACCAACTGGAACCCAAATACTCAAGTATATGAACCTATTGGAGTTCTCATTTAAACCATAAATAAGGGGAAAGTACTTTAGATGAAAGGACCCTCACCCTTTGTCCCTTTCCTCTCTGCTTATATTGTTTACATTTCTGACTAGGATCATATGAATCATCAATGGATAATCTTTTTCATTATTTCTCTTTTGTTTTCCTGATAGACACCAAAAGTCATATTTTCCAACAATATGGCATGATAGATGCTGTTTCTAAAAGATGCTTTGTTAAGTCTTCTAGCTCCCTGAAAGAAAAATTGCTTCTGAAGCCACTACCCACCTGCCAAGGGCCCAGAGGAATTGTCACTCCTAGGTTAAACATCATTCTGGAAGGATGTTAATGTAATCTTGCTGCCTGGATTTCTGAAACAGAATTATGTAAGTTTTAATTTATATTCGTCCACTTCTCTTCTGAGAAAATGAGTTAGATATTCAACAAGAGAGAAACGATTAAAATATATTACCAAGCTTTATACTGAAAATGACTGTAAGGAATTCCTTATAAAGAAGTTATTGTTTTAATGATCAGACATTGGACACTAAGTAATTATTAATTGAAAATCATAAAAATATCTAAAACTGAAAAACAAAGAACATACTTCCTATTTAGTGTTAAGAATAATGATAATTGAAAGCAATTGATTATTTAGGGCAAGAAATGAGATAGCAGAAAGACAGTCTGTAAACCTCAAGTCTTCTAATATTATGTAACTCCCCATCATATGTCATTACAGTGGAAACAAAAATATATAATGCTGTAATTGCTCTTGGTTTCTCATCAGACCTAGATGATATGACTCTGCTGCTTAAGACACCACACATTTTGATAGCAAAATGCAGGGAAATCAAGCTTGACTAAGCTGGAAGAGATCGCCCAGCTAGCTAGCTTTCATATTGCCTAAGTTACTATGTAGACTTGTGGGTGTGGACCCTGCAAGTTACGATAGTGATCTGTCAGGCAAGATATGTTCACAGGTACAATAATGACCCAATGTTTATGGAAGTAACCAACTAACTTCTGATTCGATTTAAGGCCATAGGAAGAATGTATGCCTTGTATTGTAAATAAGATTAAGAGCCCATGGACAAGGGATGTTACAGGCCCTAGGGAGGAACCTAATAACATTGTTTTGCTAAATGGAGATGGTATCTAACTGCCTTCTAACTGTTTATGTTTATACCCATAGATTAGTGCTGCTCTCAGCCTTGGTCAGCAAAGCTTTTTAAAATTTATTATTATCATTATTATTATCATCATCATTATTATATTTTTTTGCAATGAGCAACAGTTGCTTCAAAACGTATAACTGGTAAAAGTCCTAAGAATGAATGACTATTGAATACTCAACTATAAATGGGACATCTATATTATCCTTTCCAAGACTCAGAGAGAGTGGCAGAAGAAAGAGTAGAAGGAATTTATAAGGCAGAGAATGGGAAGGAGCTCTGTGATATGCTGCCTTCTGGGCATGACATAGCTCTTGCACCCATGAACTTACAACAGCAGTGGCTACCTCCACAGGTCTTTGCAAAACTGGATCCATCAGTATTACATCAAAAATGGGGAGAGATTCAGGAGGTCACCCTTCGCCAAGGATCTATTACACAATTATTACTTGAAGGAAAAGGAAGAATTATATTTCTCAGTTGTTTAGCTATTGTTTTAAGTTGCCCCTTTCCAAGGAAACGACCCACCACTCATGCTCATGCAAGCAACTCTAATTATATGCAGTATGACACATACTCTTTCTCTCTCTCATCTGCACAAATGGAAGTGGGAGGAAAACTAGTTAGGACAAGAAGGAGTTCAGTGGGGGGAGGGAGATATGGGAGAATAATGGATAGAATATGATAAAAGTATGATATATATATGAAATTGGAAAAATATACATTAAAAACAAAAAATAAGGCTATAAAGAAATACCTAGGAGAAAAATAATTTATTTTAGATTAAATTTATATAAGAAGAATGTAGATCTGTTAAACTTGAAAACAATTGGTTGAGAAGTAATGATGTGGTAATTGCTCCAAGTCTCTTTAAAAATAAGAAAGTGTATGCTTTACCCCACTTACAGGTTTGGTTTGTGTCTTATGTTGCTGCAATATTTATTAAATTTTATGTGAGTGATAGGGCTATTGAGCTTATAACATGTAAACCTCTACTTCAATATGTAGAAGACTCACGGAATCCCTTTGAATGGCTTTGGAGGGCGGTTGAGGCCTAGAGCTTCTGAACCTGGAGAGAAAGCAGAAATATCTCTTCCATAAATAGTATTTGAAAATTGCCAAAATAAGTCACAACAGAAAGACGCAGGGTTCCTAGCCAGTTTCTGAAGTGGATCCCTGTGACAAGGCCTTCCCAGGTGACTATTGGAAGCCAAAGTTAGAATTCAAAAGGGTTAGAAAGTTAGAGAATACAAGAGCTGAAGAGAATTTAGCCAAACACTAGAAATAGTACACCTGAACTGTCACAACTCGCTGCCATCATGTTTTGGGATAGGATGTGCTATCTCAAGGATTCTAAATGAAGAGACTTCTGTTTTTCTACCAAATTTTCTTCTGGGTTTTACTTTAGAAAAATTATGTCTTACTATGTCCTAAGGAACTGCTGACCTTTATTATTCCAAATCAACCTAGTCCCTGGAGGAGTCTTTGAGCTGTCAAGAACTCCTTGCTTCTTTAATGATGGGTTTTACTTGTGTTCCTCCTTTTAGAGCATCCTCTGCTGTGGAATGGGACTATATCGATGGTTATCGAGGAAAGACTTAGCCACACATGTCAGATCATCTTCACAGGCCCACAATGATTAGTTTCCCCATTTATGCTAGAATAGTTGAGATACCACGTCTGTAGGTGAGGTGGAGATTATTCCCTATTGCACACCCTGATTTGTGCTTGGTCGTGGCTGGGATAAGGCGTACTTTGAAAATTCTATGAACAGAGGAAATAGTCCATAATACTCTACATGTGTCCATGATGTTGAGGAAAAGGGTAAACAAGCAAGAGTGGAAACTTTTGTGATAAAGAGTGTTCTGTATAGAATTTGCCTGCATATTGTATTATTTTGGAAGCTGATGAATTGTGTTCTATTCCAAATAAGTGTGAGAAGAAACACATGTTGTCCTGATGGCAAATATCAGCTTGCCATATGTGTCATTCAGGTGGCAAGTTACATTCAGGTTACAATTGTGAAGAGCTTAAAGTAGCACACTATATAACCAACAAGTTAGTGGGCAAGCTTGTTAGTGTTTTTGTTGTTGTTGTTGATTTGTCTTTTGGATTTGTTTGTTTGTTTTTCAATTTGACATAAGCAAGAATTATCTGTGAACACAGAATCTTACTTGAGAGATTGCCTCAATCAGACTGCCCATAGGCAAGTCTCTGGGACATTTTATTGATTAATGATTGATGTAAGAGAGTGTGCTCCCAGAGTAAATGGTCCCAGGTGGCATAAGAAAGCAGGATGAACAAGCTATGGGAAGCAAGCCAGCAAACAACATTCATCTGTGGTCTCTGTTTCAGTTTCTTATTCCATGTTCCATCCCTGAGTTCTTGTCTTGATTTTTCTCAGTGATAGATTGTGACCTGGGAGTTGGAAGATGAAACAAACACCTTCCTTCTTAAACTGCTTTTGGTCTTGGTTTTGATATTTATCACAGCAATAGAAAGCAAACCAAAAAAAAAAAGTGGGCTGTAGCAGAAGTCCAGGTAATTGGGTAAATCATTGCGCAAAGACCTTCTTCACAAGGGGCAGTGACTGTAATAAATGGGGTGCATGGTGCTTCTGCAGATTGTTCTGATGAGATTACCTATAGATACCTGTTTTTTTTTTTATTAAGAAAAAATTTTCATTCATTTTACATACCAATCAAAGATCCCACTCTTTCCTTCTCCCACTCCCCAGCCTCCTCCCCCAACCCACTCCTCACTACCCCCCACAAGAAGGTAAGGTCTCCCATTGGGAGGCACATCTAGTAGAGGCAAGTCCAAGCCCTTCCCCCTGCCTCAAGGATGCACGATGTGTCTGTCCCATCATAGTTAGCCCCTTCATGTACCAGGGATAGATTCTGATTCTACCGCCAGGGGGCCCCCAAGCAGATCAAGCAACACAATTGTATCACCATGTAGAGGGCCTAGTCTAGTCCCATGAGGGCTCCACAGCCATTGATCCAACTTTCATAGTTCCCACTAGTTTGCTGTGGTCATCTCTGCAGGTTTCTCCATCATGATCCTGATGCACTTGCTCATAGAATCCCTCCTCTTTCTCTCCAGCTAAACTCCTGGAGCTCTGCTTGGTGTTTGGCTGTGGATCTCTGCATCTGCCTCCATCAGTCATTGCAGAAAAGCTCTGTGATGACAGTTAGGGTATTCACCGGTCTGATCACCAAGGCAAGCCAGTTCAGTTCAGGTACCCTCTCCGCTCTTTCTAGTAATCCAAGCTGGGGTCATTCTTGGAGATTCCTGGCAACTTCCCTAGCACTGGGTTTCTCTTTATTCCCTTGATATCTCCCTCCATCATGGTATCTATCTCATTGCTTTCCCACTCCATCCCTGTTCCAGTTCAACCATCCCATTCCCTTATGTCCTCATACCCCATCCCCTACCCTCCATTGCTCACCCTCACCCCCAGTTCACTTATAGAGATCTCATCTATTTCCCCTTCCCAGGGCGATCCATGCACCCCTGTTTGGGTCTTCCTTGTTAGCTAGCTTCTCTGGAGTTGTGGGTTGTTGTCTGGTTATCCTTTGCTTTACTTCTAGTAGATACCTGTTTTTATGTTTAAACCAAGGGAAAATTTCTGATATAACTGGTAACCAACACTGGAATTTTGTCTGGCTTCAATTACTCTCACAACTTTCTCTGAATTCACTAACATCCCACCAGCCAAGTTCAGTTGTTCAATTGCTGTTTCCCTCTTAAGCCTTCTTAAACTTTTTGCAACATATGACATTTTTGAATTCACTCTCCTTTACACTCTCTTCTGCACTTGTTTTATTAAGTCTCCACTTGTACATATTATACATTAACAAAACAGTGATATTATTATTATTATTATTATTATTATTATTATTATTGATACTTATTGTTGATAGGTATTGTTAATAGATACCTATTGATAGCTCTTGTTAATACAGATTCTATGTGATTATCAGCAAGATAAATATCTTACTTCATACACAATGGGTAAGAGAATAGTATTGTCCCACTTTCACAGGTGAAGAAATTGAGGCACAGCTGTCTTATGATTAATGGTTCCCCAGGAAGTAGTGAAGAAGTATATAAATGTTGACTAAAGGATGGAATGGAAATGGCATGGCAGAGTTCTGCTTAACTTGGGATAGCTACAATACCCTTAACTCTGTCATGACTGTTTCATATACATGGCAAAATAAAAATAAATCAACATAAAGATTTTTTTCCACCGGGCGGTGGTGGTGCATGCCTTTAATCCCAGCACTTGGGAGCCAGAGGCAGGCACTTTTTGAGTTTGAGGCCAGCCTGGTCTACAGAGCAAGATCCAGGAAAGGTGCAGAACTACACAGAGAAACCCTGTCTTGAAAAACAAAACGAAAAAAAAAAAAAGATTTTTTTCCATTGGTCTTCATAAATTCCACTATATTTTGATCAGGTGTATTTATTTTACCATTTCTGTCATGTCACTTTTTAAAATACAGAGAGGGATAAAACTCATATTTTGTCTTTAAAAATTCTTTCTTCCCCTAGCTGTTTGAGTCAATGCTAGGTCCCTTTAGCAGAATGAAATGGGCTAGTTAAGACTTTGCTACAAATTGATAAGTAACATGAAATATTATCCTTTGGAAATAATGACAAACAGATTTGTACCAGTGATAATGATAGATGATGTTCGTGGAGGACACAGACCTCTATAAAATTATGAGAATAATTAATGTTTATTTCATCTTCTGTTTACATGGAAGAATTTGAAGTCCATTATTCATGGCCTTTTCAATACCAGCTATATTTAACCAGATCCATTTAGTTTCTAAAATGGCACTGGTGGTGTTTGCATTTATTTCTTGACAAATATCTGTTACTTCCTGTATACCAAATAATGTAATATGTTCTATATATAAAAAGGTCAAATAAAATGACACAGTCCTCTCTTCCATAGGTGAATGTAATTCTGGCAGATGCAAATATAAAACAGATCATTTTGCAAATAAATAATTGCTTAATTATAGTGGTGACAGACTGTCAAGTGGAATGCACAGGGTTTATGAGATGTCAGGGAGACTAATTTTCATTTGAAGGTTAGAGAGGAGATGTGGGAGCTAGATCATACAAAGCCTTGAAAGCTTTTAATGAATCCCATTTAGAAATTCAGAGTGTTATCAAGTTGGAAGACTAATAAGATAAATATCCCCAACTAGAAACCACTAAAAGCCTACTGAAATAATGAAGTTATCATAATATAAGGTCTTTCCTCTGTATGGTGGAAGATATGTAGAAGAAATTAGATATGATACAGGCATGTGGGGCATGCCTGTAATCACAGAACTTGAGAAATGAAGGCAGGAAGATCAGCAATTCCATTTGAAACTGGCTTGGGCTATGTAAGATCCTGTTTAAAAAAATAAATAAAAATAAGAAAGACATTCAAGTATGCACAAGAAAGGTCTGTGTTTAATAAACTGAGGAGCTATTGACATGTGAAATATGATGGAATTTGGATTAAGGAGAATTAACTTCCATTTTATTTTTTACTCATCAATTTTACATGACCTTAGAATCTAAGGTCTCAACCTTAAACTTGGTGCCTCTCAACCTTTCTAGTAATGTGACTCTTTAATACACAGTTCCTCATGTTGTGGTGACCCAACCATAAAATTATTTCATTGCCACTTTATAACTATAATTTTGCTACTGTCATGAGTTGTAATATAAATATCTGATATGCAGGATATCTGATATATGACCTCCCCAAAGAGGTCATGACCCACAGGTTGAAAATCACTTCCTTGGATTACTTACAAGAAACCCCTCGAGATCGTGGAATTTGGTGTCCTGGCTAGAAACAAAATTTGCAGCCATTTCCTGAACTTGTAGACATAGTTTGTACACCCCTGTAAGCTGGAAAAGAGTGGATATTTGAAATTTTCACAAAAGCAGCTTCTATTTTGTTCTGTGTTGAGTCAGAAGTTCTGTCTTCTGTGTGTTTATATGGTTGCAGTAGGACTTGTTCCTAGAAGAATCTGAACCCAGAAATTGGATGAGTTGAGGAGAAAAATGGAAAGCATTAAGAGGTCACTATAAGCAATACAGAAAACTCTAGGAAGAAGGCAGCTTGATAGAAATGCATTAATGTGACGAAAGAGAAGAGATTAAAGAAAATTTAGTATGTCAAGGAGGAGAAGCCAACAGTGTCATGGATGCCAAAGCTACAAGAAACTTGAAGATGGAGAACTACTAGGGAATTTGGAGTAAGTTGTCAGAATTGGAGACAATTTATTTCACTCATAAATTACTCATTCATCCATTTAAGCAATTATCCAGGTCCTAGAACATCTAGGTTTCATCATCTGCTATTGCAGCACATCTGTGAAATAGCGTGTGGGAAAGGCTTTCACAGGTTGTTGTCAGGGAAAGGGAGAGTTGGAATATAGAGAAAGAACTGGCCAAGCTCAGAAAAATCTTTGAAAGAGGAGTAGGAATATAATCGAGGAGAAGAGCACAAGAAAGGTAAGGAAACTGGTGAAAGGGAATAGAGTAGGATTCCAGCAAATTGAAAGGTAAAGGATCACATTGTGGGATAAGAAAGGTGCTGGTGTGGGAATTTACTGCAGAGATGCTGGGTTTAGCAATCATTTTAGGTGCTTTACAAATGTTTCCCAGAAAAGTATCATTTGATATTAGCATAATTAACTGCTTGATCAAAATTTGGTTATTGTACCTAGGTAGGAAGCCAAGAAATTAAGTTTTGTTAAATTCTTTGAGAGTTTACAGTCTCAAGAGGTTCTAGTGTTATCTGCTACATTACCATAAATAGTTTTATGACAAATGAAAACCAACCATCTTATGAAGATGTAAATGGGAATAAACTCTTAAAAGAATTGATTTTACATGAAAGCAAACAGTACTGTCATTATTATGCTTATTTATCTAAAAATTATTTTATTATGTGGTAAATATGAAAAATATTTTTATTGACTTGGAAAGTATAAATTCTAGTGTTTCCATATACTAGCGACAGACACTTAAAAAAAACTTAAAAATAGTGTTTGAGGCTGCCAGAATGGCTTAACAGGTGAAGGTTCTTGTTACCATGCCTGAGAACCCAAGTTCAGTCACCTGAACCCAGATAGTAGAGCGAACACACTCTCACAAAATGTCTTCTCACCTCCACAGTGTGCTTTCTCCTCTATGTGTGTGATGTGGTACATACACATGTGCATGCACACACAGGCATAAATTAAAAAAATGTGTTTTATAATATATAAAATATTATATATATATATATATACATACATACAAATAACCTTAATAAAAGTATATGCGACTTTATACAGTAGACTAAAATCCATTCCTCAGAGACATTTCAGGAAATCTTTAAAAATTATCATCATGTGGGTGTTTATGATACATGTGTGAGTGTGTGTGCAAATATGCTATAGTGTACATGTACAGGTCAGAGGACAGCCTTGTGGAATTGGTTCTCTTGATCCACCTTTGTGAGTTTTCCAGGATTTTGTGGCAAGTACATTTACCAACTGAATCATCTCACCAGCCTCAGGAAATCTTAGTAAATAAAAGGTCATGACATTTTCTGGATGCGACTACCTGATTTTTATAAGATGCAAATTCTTCTGTATTAGTATATGGATTCAAGGAAATCCCCTTTCTAATAGCAAAAAGTCTCATTGAGACTTTTATTTTATTTTACAAATATTGACAAGTTGATTCTAAATTTCATTTCAAAGTAAAAAAACTCAGAACAATATTGAGGGATGAGGAACCGGGATGTAGCTCAGTGGAAAAGTACTTCCCAAAGGCAGTGTGATATTAACATAAAGACAAAATATAGGTCAGTGAAATAGATTAGGATTCAGAAATACCCACCTTATATGGCCAGTAGAATTTTTCAATAAAGAATAAGGAATTTCAATGGGAAAGTAAAGTCTTGTTTTTGCATTTTTTTACATTTAATTTTTTTTACATTATAATTACAGTATTGCTCTCTTTCCTTTCCTCCTTTCAAACCCTCTCATATACCCCTCCTAACTCTCCATTCAAGCTATGGCTCTTTTTTCACTAATTGTTATTGCATGCACATATGTATATACATAGACATTCCCAAATATAACCTGTTGAGATCCATATAATGTTTCTTGTATGTATGTTTCCAGGGCTGACCATTTGACATTGAACAATCCATTAGTGTACTCTTCCATGGGGAAGACCACTTTTACTGTTCACAGCTTTTCCTCATCCAGTTTGTCATATCCACTAGTGTCATCCTTATTCAGCTCATGTATGAGTGCTCATGTTGGTGAAACTTTAGGGTATAGTTTCTGATTTTATTAGGAGACTCAACCTCACAGCAAAATCTTGATCTTAAAATCTCTCTGGCCAGTCTTCTGCAATGTTCCCTGAGCCTTAGGTGCAGGCTGTTTTATAGATGGATCCATTGGGTCTGAGCTCCACAACTCTGTGTTTTGATTGGTTGTGGTTTTCTATTGGGTATCTATCAGTTACAGAAAGAAGTTTTCTTGATAAGGGGTGAAGGCTATACTGAACTATGGGTACAAGTACAAACATTAGGGATTATGCTGCCTTAATAAATTAGTGGTTGTAGACTCTGCTCCAATAATCATGACTTCACTAGTTAGCTAGGTTTCCAGTACCAGGCATGATTTCTCACTTGTTGAATGGGTCTTAAGTCTAATTAGAGAGATGTTGGCTACTGCCACAGTATTTGTGCCATTGCTTCACCCTTAGGGTTATCTTATCATGCTGGTTGTTGCTGTGGTTCATACACATCATAGCTGGGTAGGGCTTTAGGTTGCTTCCCTCCTTTAGAAGCTTGCAGGGTGCCTTGTGTTGTTTCTTTCATTTAAAAAGTATCTCCTGTAACTCAGGTTGACAAATTATTTGTTGCTTTCTTTCGCTTTCTCTCCTTCTTTATCTTCATAGCTAAATTGATTTTTTAACTGATGCATTAATGCATTTCTACTATTCTCTACTTCTTAGCTATCTTTTATTTCTATATAGAGTTAAATTCTGATAGAGTACACTTCCCCTTTAAGAAAGTCTTATTTTATTATATCTCTAAAGAGATCCAGTATCTTCAAAATAAAATGGTACTCATTTTCTGACTTGTATTCATTAGAATCTCATGCTTACATTCATATAATAGGCTAATCGGTATGCAATAGCTTATATTTCCTAAAGAAAATTATATCAGCCTTAGTTATCTGAGAGGAGAAATTACACTCTAACATACATTCATTTTAATATCCCAAACATAAAAATAAAGCAAGAATATCATTTCAAAGAGAGCATTACAAGGAATTTAAATTATTTATCATATTTGTGCTATTTTCTGTATGTTTACAAGACACTTTCTGCTGGGGATGTCTTTCTGTATGCTGGAATGTGTTGTTCTAATTGATTGATAAATAAAACGCTGATTGGCCAGTAGCCGGGCAAGAAATATAGTATAGGCAGGATAAGGAGAGGAAAATTTTGGGAAGAGGAAAATTGAGTCAGCCAGAAACAGAGGAAGCATGATATGAAAGTACCAGTAAGCCACAAGCCACATGGCAACTTATAGATTGATAGAAATGGGTTAATTTAAGATATAAGAACTGGATAGCAAAAAGCCTACCATGGCCATACTTACAAGGAATATAAGTTTCTGTGTGTTTACTTGGGTCTGAGCAGCTACGGGCCTGGGTGGGGCTGAAGAAAACTCCAGCTACAACTTTCAAATAGATAAAAGCCTCTACCTTGATGACAATATTCAAAAGTGTATTGAGACACTCAATAAATGCTGTCATTAAAAGTCTTTTTGTTTTAAAATCCACTAGCCAATGTATTTTACTAGAACAAAAGCCAAACTATTTCATTTTCAGGGCTATCAAGATCATCAAAACTCATTTACTGTCTAAAATTCAAGCTTGGTGTCAAGTTGGATTATAACCAACTATACTATTGACCAAAAGGATCAAGAGTCAACAAAAGAACTACGGTGAGGTTATGGGTATTTGACAGAAATTTCTTGGGTAGGGGGTAGAAGTGCCTTTTCTCAGAAAAACACAAGAATCTTAGAATGAATTAAAAGTGGAGAAAGTATGATGATGTGTCAGTAGGAAGTGGAGGCTGACTCGGGAACATTAGAAGGATGAAGCTGAGATGCAAGGAGCTTTCAGTACCAACTAGGAATACTGTTTTCATTTTCTTTTTTCTTCTTTTATGCCTATCATTGCTTGGATTCTGAAGGGTTATGGCCCACTTCAGAAAAACCACTTTGAGAGGTATTCAGAGAAGAGTCCTGTTTTGGCCATGTAGTTGAGTGATTTTTTTTTTCTCACATTTGTTAACATAGGTGTCTAAATGTCACAGAGTTAGAACACTCAAGCTAGATGGGACCTAATGCATTGTTTAGTCCACTTTCTCAGTCTGCATTTTGAATACAAGAAGGAATATTGTTGAAAACAAGACAGATTTGTCATTAAGGTGAGTACTGTCACCAAGCTGGCATCTTAGCACAAGGCTTGTATTTAATGTGCACTGTGAATTTTCATGGCAAGTGATACAGCTTGCAGACATTCTCAAATATGCTGATTTATATATTCCAGTTTCCTTTATTTTTCTCCATTTTTTCCATAGGGTGGTATACTACAGAACATACTTTGGGAATATGGGCCTTGTAGAACTCATGGTTCTATAAGATATAGTCAAGTCATTTTGACTTTTATGAAATAATGTAAGAAGTTCATATTCAGAGTAAGCATGTGGATTTCTCTAATGATACACATAAACTCCTTAGAGGTGGAAGATTTGCTGACATCTCAAACACTGGTGTCAGCATGAACCCAAAGAACAACAAAATAAAAGTATTTAAGGTATTCTACATAATAAACTAAGATGTATTTGTGAGCCCCTTAAGGGAAAATGAAAAGAAAAAGCAGCAGTGGGTGATTAGAGGAAGGAAGCTAAATGAGGTGATGGGTTTCACACACTTACCAAGAGTAGGAAAGAATCTGCCAAGTGTGTATCATGGTATTAATCCTATTACTGTAATTCAAACTTTCTCAATTATTCTCAGCTTTTTAGAAAAGTCATTTATCTATAGGAGCAAGTGAAGTGTTTCAGAGCAGTCTAGGGATAATCAGTGGAATATCTGGATTTCACATCTGGACCAAAACAATGAAGATGGCAATAGCACATGTAAAGTCAGGAGTTGCATACTAAAGAAACTCTATAAGAACCTTGGGAGGCTCAAGGCCTTCTCTAAAACATGAAATTGGGGTTTGAGGCTACTTTTATCAGGAACTCTGTGGTCAGAAGACTTAGCTCAGTGCACATTTATACACATTACCAGCATGATCAGATCTCAGCTGACATCTGCACATATCATACATATACATTACTAACTATTTAAGTGAGGGGTAAGATGGTATGGCTTTCATTATTAATAAAGCAATAGATCAGGAGAAGTAACTGTAATAGATACTGACCAACTGGTCACCATAACCTTTTCTTCTTTATTCTGGGTGTCTGGCTACATTTCCTAGCCAGCTTTGCAGCTAGGTGTGGCATAAAGAGTTTTTAGCTGGAATTTAATTAGAAATGATATAAGCTACCTCCTATCTTTGCCCATAGAAGTCTTTCTTGTGAAATTCCCCATACTTTTTCCTGTATGTTCACTTTGTATAGCCAAGTGATATGACATTGAAAATTCCAAATAGAATATGAAAAAAGAAAAAAAAACACAAAGAAGGAAAACCAGGGCTTCCAAACCTGCAGCTAAAAGAATACTGTGAAATGACGACAGCACCACACAAGTTCCATTGCAGCATAGGCTCATCTATCTAGTGCCTCCTCAGTTCCAATTTCGTTCCTTTATATTGCTGTAAGTGACCGTGGTCCATTGCATACTTCTGTTTGTTGTTGTCTCTAAGCTTTAAAACCTTGCATAAAGAAAATGATGGAAGGATGCCAAGGAGGGAAGCATTCTGCATCCTGGTGTACTGTGTATTCACCCATCAGCTCCTTTGACCCTTGCAGCTTCAGTTGCAATGCATGGTGGTCACAGCACTTAGTCAAAACAGACTCTCCTGGTGGTTTTGTTGCAATTGCTTCTAAAGAGATATTTTTTATTAGCATCATCCCTAGAAAGGAGCAAGGTTCTGTGGAGCCAGGACCACCATTCCACCTCTGCTGTTTAGTGGCCATGCCTTTCTCAGAAACACAGTTTTAAAAACAGTGCCTCCTTCTTGGGAGCTCCATCTCAGTCTTATGAAGGCAGAGATTATTCACTATAGCTGGGATTCCTGTATTCCTATAGTGTTTGTGTTCTCTCTTCTGACATGGACCAGCAAGTCACTCTTCAGTGACAGGGTCCTAAGTAGGAAGACTAGGAGATCAGAAGATAAGAAGATAGATGTGAACAACCCAACTTGGGTTTTGGGAACAGAACTTGGGTCCTATGAAAGAACAGCAAGCACTCGTAACTGATGAGCCATCAACTAAGTTAGTGACTACTGTGTAACTTTTCTCTTCCAATGAACTCAAGACTGATGCAGTAAAAACAAACACACCACACTTGCTACTGGACATTTTTAGGATTAGTTGTGACATCTGGCATTGCTGTAACTGATTTAGGTTTCATAAAATTGAACAAAAGTAACTTTAAAAGCATACATAAAATGTAAAGCATTTTAGAACAAATCAAATTTCCCTTTGGAACATATCTATACATTGATGAGCCATTATGCATACAAGGAAATCCAACACACCTCTTCTTTGCAAGAAAAGTGACTGTTAATGTACGTTTTTATAAACAGAGTATCTATCATCGCTATCATCTAGTTCAGTATCTACCACTGTATCTTAATAAGTACAGAAGTCATTTTACTCAAAGTCATGGAACTGCTGGCACAAGGGAGAGTTGTATATTTTTTAGGGTATATTTAATAATCAGGTAAATTTATTTTGCTAGAAACTCCATTTTTGTTCATATATCTGAATTTTAAAAATGTTTTCTAGTATATAAAGAAATCAGAGATAAATGTTTACTTGTTTTGTTCTCACAAAAGTATTACTACACACTTTTGTCTTTAAGGGAATAAGCTGCATTTTATTTCCTCTACATATCAAATAGCAGTGATCAGTAGCAAGTTATTATAGTTATAAATACCTCTGAAGTTTCTCACTCTAATGCTAGTGCTATATTATAAAGTCCCAGAGGCTTATCAAATGTTTTGTTTTGACAAACTGTAAGAGTGAACTTGCAGTTATTAAATCTGGAATGTAAGATATATATCCTGGCCTAGCTTGTTTCTAATCCTCAAAGTCACATAAATACAAATGATGGTCAAAACACATAGCATTTTATTCATAAGTTATTTAAATGGCTGTTCTACAGGGAAGTGTGGTCATTGATGCTTTGGAATCAATAATGAGTGGGTTTGTTATATATGACCAAACCAATGGTTTCAATTTTGGGAAATGAACATATGACTTGGATTTATATTTGTAAATCATCAATAAGCGCCTGATATTTTCATGGATCAATTATTTAACTTCTTTATAATTGGAGCATAACTATTCCAAGATGTTTTACATGTTTTATGAATGTAAAATGTTATTGAAAATAACTCAGGCTGTCTCCCTTGGCCTGCAGTGTCACTGGCAGTCCTGGCTCTGCTCTTTTTTCTCTGTCAGTTTCCCCATTTAGTGCTGTCTGGCAGGCAGGTGACCATGGTGAATGCTTCTGTCATAAAACTGTAAGGCGCCTTGCATGTTTTTCCTGGTGGCAGCAAAAATGATCAGAAGAAGGCATCTAGAAAGTTAACCAAGGAATACTGTCTTGATAAGAATCCAAATGCTGGACACAAATATAAAGAAGTAAGTTTTTCATATCAGATCCAGAGAAGAGGGGATTTTAAGGCAGACGTGGAGAACAAGGTCTTTAGGAAGATGGTGGGGAATGGTGGCATTGATGGTATTTTATCTCTCACTTGTGATGGTGGATTGTTTGGCTTCATGGACAAATAGAGAAGTGAAATGGAAGAAGAAGGGAAGGCATAATATGTCCACTAAAATTATCTTTGAAGATGCTTACAATGGCAAAACAGCCAAACTACAGCTTAGAGAGAATTCATCCTCTAGGCTTGTACTGGCTAAGGTGGAAAGTCTGGAGCTGTTCAGAAGTGTACTAGCTCTTGTAGATCTTTTTGATCAGACAGCTGGCTTCAGTAATGGCATGCTATATACAGTCTGTGTACTCTGACTATAGTGGAGAAGGAGGAGTAATTAATGAAAAAGACCACTGTAGAAAATGTGAAGAGATGAGCGATTACAGAAGTCAATATTCTGGCCATTTGTATAGCTGAAAGCATGAAACAGATAGAGAATCACATTCATTGGGGAAGGATACCAGGCCCCAGGTTGAAGCCTGAGACACTATTCTTTTTCTGGAAGTGAAAGGACACGAAGTATTCCAGGGGGACATGGTGGTGGTCGTGTGACATATAAGATGGGCTTTGTTGAAGCTTTATGTGGGTTTGAGTTTACACTAATGCACCCTGAGGCCTATCATGTTTTAGTCAAAAACTCCTAGCAAAGCAACTGAACCAAGCTGTGTTCTTATAGTTCAAGATGCAGGAATGTCACAGCATCATCATCCTTTGGAAAAGGGAGAGATTTACATAAAGTTTGTTGTGCAGTTTTCTGAAAGCAATGGTCTCAACCCAGACAAGCATTCTAAATTAGAAGATCTTCTACCACTTAGATCAGAAGTTCCTACTATAATTGGAGAAACAGAAAAGGCAAAACTTCAGAAATTTAATAACACAAGTGGCTCTGGAGGTTGCCTGTGGTGTGCAACCTATGATGACACTTTTGATGAAGAAAGTAGTAGCTGTAATTGACCTGGAGTGAGTGGGCACACCAGTAAACAACAGAGAAACTGCACAGGTGGATTTACCTTCCCCATGTGCCAGGTTTGCCAGCTGCTGGAGTGTCTGATCATTACAGACGAACTGAGGGAGGTCTGTTCATTTTTGTGTAACTTTTAAAAACTGATGTGGCATCCAAAAAGTGTATCACCCAGAACAACTGCTGTGTTTTACATTTTCATTTTGATTTCCCTGTGGCAGAGACAACATATACAGGGTGTGGTGGTTTGAATGAGAACACCTCCTATAGGCTGGTATATTTGAATTCTTAGTCCCAGTTGGCTGAACCATTTTGGAATGGTTAGAAGGTGCGGCCTTGTTGGAGGAGGTGTGTCCCTGAAGGTAGACTTTGAAGATTCAAAAGCCTATATCATTCCCAGTTAGCTTTCTCTCTGCCTCGTGCTTGTGGATCAAGATATAAGCTCTCAAGTACTACTTCAGTGCCATGCTTTCCTGCCAGCCGCCATGTTCTCCACCATGATGGTAATGGTCTCACTCTCTGTAACTCTATGCCCCCAATAAAGTCCTTCTTCTGTGGGTTGCCATGATCATGGTGTCTTATTACAACAGTTAAAAGTAAGACATGGGAGACAAGTAGAGCACTCTCACACATGGCTTCTGAGTTTCTTTTTCGCTTTAATTTTTTTTTTCTTTGCGGGAGGAGGGGTTCGCATGTAAGTATTGTATTTACTTCAGTTCTATGCCTCCCTTTCACAATTCTAGTTCCTCCCATGGCTCCCGCCCGAAATTCCTTCTCAAATTCATGGAATCTTCTTGAGTGAATATGATGTCTTGAATAAGATCTATTCCCCATAGTCTCGGGTATTGGAACACTTGGCCCCAGTTGGTGGTACTCTTTGGGGAAGTTTAGATGCTTTGGTCTTGCTGGAGACCGTGTGTCTTTGGGAGCAGGCTCTGAGAGTAAAACGTTTTACCGATTTCTAGTTTAATCTCCCTGACTTGTGCATGTGGTTCAAGATGTGAGCGCTGAACTTTCTGTTCCTGTGACAATTCCTGCTGCTTGCTGTCCCTGCAGTTACGGACTCTAAGACTCCAATACCATGAGCCCAATACGATCTTTTTTGTAGTCATGGCGTTTCAACACAACAGGAAAGTAACTGATACAAATCTGCTTAGTGTTGTTCATCTGCACATGTTTAGGGGTGACTACTTGGGATTAGATAACATGTCAGGTATCTGGCCCCTGAAGAAAAGTGATTCGCTTTTTCTCAGCAACCATTGATTAACTGTAACTCTTCATCTATGGGTGGGGCCTTGTGAAATTTCCTCCATCCATACTAGCACACTGACTGGTATTGTCACTATGTGGGTCTTACTTAGATAACCGTATGTTGGGATTCCATGGGTACAGTTTCCTTGCCATGTCCAGAAGACCCTAACTGCATGTGTCTTGACCCTGTGGCTCTTCCAGTCTTTTCCTGAACTTTAGGTATAGGAGTTGCTTGTTGACTATGCCAAATATAACTGATCACTTATTCTCTACAATATGGCCAGTTGTGAATCTCTGTTGCAAGGTCCCTTCTGCTGCAAAATGAAAGTTCATTGATAAGGGGTAAGCAGTATACTTAAATATGAGTATACTTACAAGTATTTAGAATTTAGTCAGGAATTACATTAGTGTAGGAAAATGTTTGTAATAGGTTCTCCTCAAGGGTCTATGACCTTTCATGCCATGGCTACTTAGCCAGGTTTACAATACCAGTCATGAATTCTCTTCCATTGAACAGACTCAAGTCCAATTAGACAGGGGTTGCTTATTCCCAAGACAGAAGTACTATGATTTATTGCACCTTTGGGGCAATGTTTCTCATCCAGTCATCTGCAGTAGTTGGTATTCTTGACATCTGGGTACGACTACTGATTGCCTTTCTCTCTTGGCAGCTTATCCAACAACTTTTGTTACAGTAAGAGCTAGACCTCAGAGAAGAGGCTTCCAGGTCAGTTCTGGCTTTATTCTTCCAAGTCTAGTGTCTAAAGTGTGTCTTGTCATCAGCAACAGGGTTTTACCTTCAAGTTCTGTGAAGCAACCAAGAACAATGTTTTCAGAGAGTCTCTTGGACACCCCCTGATGAAACAACTTGAAAGAAAATTTCCCATGCTTGGCACTGGAGATTTTATTAGATAGTCTAGGGCAGTATCATTACATTTGTTGTAACTCTATTTAAACCATATACACCTGTAAATACACACTCATTTATGTACTTATACATACACACAAAACACACACACAGCATATGTGTATGTGTGAGTTTGTGTGTGTGAAAGTTTGTATGTGTGTGTATGTGAGTGTGTGTATGAGTGTGTGCATGTGTTGATGAGGTTGGATTTTAAAGAAGTTATAGGGAGGAGTCAGGAGTGACTATAGTATAAAATTCTTAAAAAAAAAACTGATAAAAATACTAAAATAAGTGAACAGCAGACCACTATTAGAACCGTGTGTATATAGAGCCTGTTAAAACACTGTTTTCATTGTGTATTATTACAAGATGCTCTGTCTCATGAAGTCAAATATCTGAAATTAGGGAAAGCATGGACTGATTCAATATAGAAGACCATCACTCTGAGGCTGGCAGGTTTCTTCTAAGTGGTCATGTCATTTTATCAAATAACTGAGTAAATAAATACACAAAACTAATACAACCATGGTCAGACTTTTAATTATTTCATATTTTTAACTGCAAAAGTACTTAAGAGAGATGACACAGAAAAAAAGTTGTAGACTCACCTGACTACTTGGAAAGAGTACTAGAGGCAGTGAGGTGGCTCAGTGTGAGAACGGCCTGCTGGCAAACCTGACAACGTGATGCATTCTCCAGGGGCCTGGGTACTAGAAAGAGGGAACTGACTACTGCAGGGGAAATTGCCTTTTGGTCTCCTCATATACATCACACCACACACACACACACACACACACACACACACACACACACACCAATACATATATTCCATAAAAAATAAAATTTTCATAGTTTAAAATTTCCAACAAAACTGAATAAGATCTGTAAGTATCAATCCAGGTGTGCAAAGAAATGATATCCATATCATTTTAACAGCTCACCTCTTGTCAAGATTGACATCTATGCCCTTAATTCATGTACTTATTGTAAAACTAAACATTGTATATAAATATGCCAATGACTAGTAACACCTTAAGCTACAGTATATACTTGGTTTGTGTTTGGTGTCAAATATAATAGGGATGATTTTGTTTTATAAGTAGTCTTTTAATAATTTTGTGACAGAAGATCTCTCTGTCAGATAGTAATTTACTCATTATTTGAATTCAAATACTGTTGACATTTAGTGATACTAAGTGCATTTACTTTATTATGTGATTTTCACCACACTCCATCCCCATAACTTAAGTGTTCTAGACTCCCTTAGGAATCAGAAAAACACTTGCCATTTCTTTATCTATTTTGTTTTGTTGCATTTTTGTTTTAATCAGGTCCTTAAAACATTTTTAATGTAGTATGTAAAATTCTCTGAGTTTTGATATATGTCTATAGTTGTACGAGATGTAAAATATCACTGTCAAGTTGTAAAATAAAAAAGAATAAACAACAAACTGGTTGGCTGACTGGCTGGCTGATGTACAGCCCACCTCTAGTGCCAAAAGCTCCTCAGAGCCCCTTGTCATCATTCTCTGCCCACTCTTCCCCATGACAACTACACATTTCACCCTGTCTAGCTTCAGAAAAGGATTTAAGTTTTCAGCCTCTCAAGTCCAGCCTTTGGTATGTGCGTTTGAAAATCACCCAAACTAGCCTGTTCCCTTCATTGTCAATTCAACCTCCCTCATAGGGTGTGTGAGGTCTGTTCATCCTCCAGTCTGTTGGTAGACATATGGGTTGATTCCAGTCTGGGGTGTTAGAGATATAGCTTCTGCACACACTTACATGTTGGCTACCCTCAACAATTAGTTGTTCACTGAATCTAAACATTAGAAAAATCAGTTTTATTTCTTCCTAAATTTATTAGATTGCTATATTTTGAATTAAAAAAACACGTGAAACATAATGAAATAAAATTATAATTTAATCACTGAATAAGATAAAAATAATAAAGAAAAGATATACAGATAAAGAGACTGATCACATTTAAGTACAGATATTTCCATTTTCCTAATTTAGTTATTGATACTTGAAATACTTGAGTTACTAATTTTACCTGACATTGTCAATGGCTTATGTTTTTCTTCCTTCCTCCAAATCCCATCTTCCTCAGCTGATCTCCCCTGAGGTGAAGTGGGTTAGAGACTAATATCTGTGCATCAGTTGTTGTTCTTTTAAATTCTAAATATAATATAAACAATGCCAAGTATTAGGTGTTATCTTGCACTGTATAGCCATGAACGTTGATGACACAGGCATGAATATGTTTGGATATATTTGCATTATTCTAGCTATAACATAAGTTAATAATACCCAGTTGTAGTTCTGTGTTAAAATTTCTTATTACAGTTGTAAAGATTTATCAGATTTGTTAGTTTCTATGATACCTGTAAAGATTTTGAATTGAAGTGAGGCTTTGAATTTCTCTTTTATACTTATTCTCTTGATGCATTTGTAAAATTTGATTCTTACTCTACATTTATCTAATGATAATCATCTAGACACCTATTTTACCCCAATACTCAACATAATAAATAATGCATTTTCCGCATTTAACATTCTACTAACAGGATATTCCTCCTATTTTAATCAATCCCCTTTTCAATTGGGTTCTTCCCTACAATGCGAGGAGCCCAAGTAAGGGCTTCAACTTAGTGCACTTTATTGGCTACATTTTTAGAATGACAGACATTGAATCCTGTTAGATCACTTGGGGTTACCAAATCTAGATTTTGGATTTGTAAGACCCCATTGGTAGGGGAGAACTCATGAAGCAATTTCTAAAAGGCTTCAAGTGAATTTGGTGTGAAGAAACTGCCTGTCACATTACAAAAATGTTGGCCCCTGTTGAAAGAATCTTGAGTTAAATTATTAATCACTCTAAAAACTAGAGGTAGAAAGCTTCTTCCAGTTCAAGTAAAGAACTGGTCTCTATTGCAGCTAGTTACAGTCTGTTCATATGTGCACAGTCAGAATGTTGGGACCTGCCCCTCAGTTTGTGCACAGAACTGGACTTTGGTGACTCTGATGAAGAACAGTCTTGAGAGTAACAAATGCCTATTTCCAAATTCAATTACCCCTCTGTCTGTATTGCTACAACCATGTCTCTCACTATAAGGTTCTCTCTGTGAGTAAAGGTGGGATTGGTCTTGGATTTGGACACCCCTCCACTTAGGAAATTGAGCCATGTCTTGGTGCAATTGTATGCAGTATAATGAATTTCAGAATCTCTATATGCAAACTTCTTACGTTAACTTAATAAAAAAAAACAGCAATCAAGTTAATTGCTTCCTATTGAGCTGGGCTTGAATTACAGAAAAACATGGAAAAGGCTGCCTAGCAGATGTGATCTTTAGGGCCTGGGGAGAACCACTTTCCCAGGAAAGTGACACCATAATTACATAGATCCAACCTCCTGCTCTCCGATACTTGTAGTATTTGAATGTACATCTGGATATAGATTCAGTAATTGGATAATTAGATATGTGTGAGGGCAGCAAACTGTTGTGATTTACACACACTAAATACTGATGGCAGATATGTTTGGAAATCCAGTACAAGAAAGAGGCGAGGCTGAGAAGTTGTCATGTTTTGTTTCAGGGCTTTCACATGTTTAGTGAAGGAAACTGACGTGGAAGGAGTGTCTCCTCATTGTGCATTCCTTTCTCTTCCTGCATCTTATTGTGGACGATTTTACACTTCCCTAGTATGCATATGTATGAAACACTTGTGTGGTTACTCTTATTTATATTTTAAAGTTTTATGTAAGTATTTGATCTAGTGATGTGCTTTCCTCAAGTTTGAATTTTCAGCGAGCATTCTTTTAGGATTGAATCCATTCTAACTGCTGTATTATGGTCATTTGTTTGAGTACATCATGGTTTATTTTTACAGCATGCTCATCAACACTTAGATTACCTTGACATCATTATTTTAGAAAGATTACTACAATGCGTAGCCACATCTCCTGCTCCCCTGTGGGGAATCTCACTAAAGAAGTATGCATTTATGCCCCAGCCATATTCCCATGTGTTTGGCATGTCTGCCAGATATGTTGCTGATGCTGACAATCTTTGTGGAAGTTGTACATGTTTTCTTGAGGGATGCCAGCTCAGACAGATAAAAGTATAATAATTCTGGATTTATGTTTTTGTCAAATTAATGCTTACAACTGGATTCATCCGAATCAGTTTCTCTCCTGGATAGTAGATTTCTCAGCAGTATCTTAACCAGCCCTTTTCTGGTTATTTTCAGTAATTATACCCTCAATCAATGAGAAGAAAGTCAGCAGCATGATCTCCCCTTTTCCCCCCAAACATTTTATGGGCAAGGTAGTGAGGGCACTATCTGGATCCACTTTCTAAAACCCCCCTCTTGTCTTTTCCTCTTGACCTAGCTCCGCTCTCACTGGACAGTAGGAAGGATAGGTAGGCAAGAGCAGCGTTTGGCTCACATGGCTGGTCCTCTGTAGGTAGTTGAGAGCCAGATAGTGAGGATTTTCTACTTGCTGGCTGTGCAAGTCTCTGTCCCCTGCTGTCTCTTCTCTCTTTACTCCCCCTCCTCTTTTTCCCTTCTGTCCTTTACTTCTCCCTTCTCTGCCTTCTCCTCTGCATCCCATTCCTCCTCCTCCCCCCCCCTCCTCCTCCTCCTTCTCCTCTTTCTCCTCCTCCTCTGTTCTGTCATCTTTTATTTCCTTCTCTTTCTGTAGCCAGAAGGTTTCTCCAGTCTGGCTAAGCCCCTACAGTCCTGTGGCCTGCTTATAAAAAATAATCACTCAGAAGCTTATATTATTTATAATTGCTTGGTTGTTAGCTCAGGCTTATCACTGACTAGCTATTACACTTAATTTAACCCATAATTCTTATTTTTGTTTAGCCACGTGGCTTGTTACCTTTTCTCAGTTCTGCCTTCACATCTTGCTTCCTCTGTTTGGCTGGTGACTCCTGACTCAGCCTTCTTCTTCCCAGATTTCCCATTGTCTGCTTATCCTGCCTATATTTCCTGCCTGGCTATTGGCCAATCAGCATTTTATTTATCAACATACATTCACAGCATACAGAATGACATTCCATAGCATCTTCCCTCTACCTCATTTTCTCTCTTTGAACAATTTATTGTGTACATTCATTGCAAATGGTACTGCCACATAGGACATCTTTATACATGGAGCACATTGCCACTTATATCACCTTTTTTCTTCCCATAATTTCCTCTGTTCACCTACATAGTTTTGTTTTTACTTTCATGTCATATATACAGACATAAATTCATATATATATATATATATATATATATATATATATATATATATATATATATATGTAAGTATGAAATCCAGGAGCCACAAGTCAGAGGAAACATATTTGTCCTTCTGAGACTGACCTAATTCATTTAATCATCTCCAGTTTCATCCTTTTTTCTTGCAAATATCATTACTATTTTATAGAACTGAAAAATTTCATTGTATATATAGTACATTCTTTAACCATCCTTCCATTATAAAATAAATTTAAAATGAGGCTATAGTGAATAGAATTATTTTCTTGATCTGTTTTGCAGGGTGTTCGATAGTCTGTATAAAGCCTTTTGATTTTTCTGTGTTTATTTTGTGTCCTGCCAAGAGGCTGAAAGTCTTCATCAGCTGTAAGCATTTTCTGATGGAGTCTTCAGGGTCTCCTATATAGAATCATATCATTTGTAAATAACGATAACTTGACCTCTTTTCTATTTTCCCCATTTATTTCCTTTGTTTTATTGTTCTAGCTAAGATATCAAGCATTGTATCATATGAGAGTGGAGAAAGTGGGCACCGTAGTCTTATTCCAAATTTTAGTGGAAATGCTTTGGATTTCTCTCTATTGACCATGGAGTCACCTGTAGGTTTATACAGTTAGCCTTTATTATGTTGAGATATGTTCCTAATCACTTCAAGGCTTTTATCATGAGAAAGTTTTTGTCACAACTCTATAGAATCTATTCAGATAACTATGTGATTTCTGCTCTTAAGTATATTTTCCAGTATATAACATCTGTTGAGTTATTTACATTCAACCATTCTTGTATATCTGTAACAAAGCCAACTTGATCTTGGTGAAGACATATTTTATATGTTCTGGATTTCAGTTTTTAAGTACTAAATTGAGAATATTTGCAGCTGTGTTTTTTGCTGGATGCCACTTATTTCTTTCTTTTTTCTCTCTCTCTTTCTCTCTCCCTTCCTTCCTTCCTTCCTTCCTTCCTTCCTTCCTTTCTTCCTTCCTTCCTTCCTTCCTTCTTTCCTTTCTGCTGTGTTCTGATATCAGGTTAATAGTAATTTCATACAAAAAGTTTGGTAGCATTACTGCATTTTATATTTATGGAATAGTTTCAGATACATTGCTGTTAGCTCTTTAATAGTTCAGTAGACCAGCAGCGAATCCACATGGGCATAGATTTTTTTTAAGTTGAAAGATTTGTTTATTATTGTTAATGGAAGTTCAATGACATGGTTTGTTATAGATGGGTTTAAATTGTGTATCTCATCTTGTTTTAATTTTGGCCCATCATTTGCCTCTAGAATAAGTTCATCCACATAGACACACATTTACATGACACATAGATATGCATGTATACCATTATTCTAAGCCCTTCTGAATTCTGAAGTTTTTATTGGGAAATTTGCTGTTATTTTGATAGGCCTGACTTTACTTGTGACTTGCTGTTTCTCTGTTACCATTTTTAGTACAATTTATTTGTTCTGCACATGTACTTTTTAAACTATGTTCTGCCTTGAAGAGGTCTTTCTCTGATTTTATCTTTTTGGTGATCTAAACTTCTCCTTAACCTGGATGACATCTTTTTCCTTTGATTTGTAAAATTTTCTTTTATGAGTTTATTGAAAATATTTTTCTGTTCCTTTAGTATGGAAGTCTTCTTCTTGTATGTCTGGTTTATATGTATGGTCTTCTTTATAGTGCTCACAGATCTCAGATGTTCTGTTCATATCATTGATTTATCCTTTTCATTGTCTGAATATTATGATTGCTTTACCTTGTCTTTCAGCATGAATGCACTGTCCTTCCTTGATCTGTTCTGTTGGTTATTTTCTACAGAGCATTTGTTTGACTTCATGGACTTTTCATTTCCAGTATTTCAATGTGATATTTTTAAATATTTCTATTTCATTATTGAATTCCACTTTAATAGTCTGTGTTTGTTTCTTTATTTCATTCAGCTGTTTCTTTGTGCTCTTTTGGAGTCCATTCAGAAATTTATTTCTGTCCTCTTTGATTTCATTGACCATACTTACAATCACTCTTTTGAATTCCTTTTCTAAGATCTCATCTAGCTCATTCTCATTGTAGGACATTTTTGTGGGATTAGTAATTTTTGGATAAGTAATTTTGCCTTAGTTTTTAAATTGCCTGTGTTTTTGCATTGAGATCAGAGTATCTGGCTTAGGTCATTGTATGAATTATTTTTAAAAATTACCCGTTTTTTATAGTTCAAAAGACACTCTGTTGTAGGGCTGTGTGGTGATACTTTTTTTTTCTGAAAATATCTCTTACACATAGAAAGTCTGAACTTTTCTTAAACATGACAGCGAAGTTAATACTGTCTTAAGATCATTTAAGACTATATGCTCAGTCTGTTTAAGTTAACTGCCTTTAAGGAAACAAATAATCAAATTTACTATTATTTCAACCAGTTTTACAACCTAAGTTAAATGTATAGGGTTTTTTGTTTTGTTTTGTTAGTTTGTTTGGTCTTTGGAAACAGGGTTTCTCTGTGTGGCTCTGGCTGTCCTGGCACTTGATTTTGGAGGCCAGACTGGCCTCGAACTCAAAGAGCTCTGGCTGCCTCTGCCTTCCAAGTGCTGGGATTATAGGTGTGGGCCACCACTGCCATCTTAATGATTTATTATTTTGTGTGCATTGGTGCTTTGTCTGCATATATTCATGTAGGAGGGTGTTGAATCCCCTAGAGCTAGAATTAGCAGACATTTGTGAACTGCCATGTGTGTGCTGGGAATTTAACCTGCGTTCTCAAGAAGAGGATCCAGTGCTCTTAACCTCTGAGCCATATCTCCAGCCCTAAATGTATAATTTTAACCTTAAATTAGACAATCTCCCATGTTTCAGGCCTAGAAGTGTGTGTGTGTGTGTGTGTGTGTGTGTGTGTGTGTGTGTGTGTGTGTGTGGTGTGTGTGTTTTGGTAACTATTTCTTGATAAAACTCAAAAGTTTGAAAGTGATCTTAACCAACAAATATCCCTAAATGTTGGAAGCAACATGCAGATGTAGGATGATAGCATCTGTGGGTGGTTTGATTGCTGTTCTGGGTCAGTCGGGTTAGCAAATACCTTCCTCCCTGTAAAACTCTGTTAAAAATTTCTGTAAAAGAGCCCTCACTTCTTTCCCCTACATTTTGTTCTATGCTGTCCAAAAAATAGAGAGCCAGGCCATATGCTAGGGACAGGCACTGGTTTAGAACAGACACAAGCACAGATTCAGAGCAGTCACAGGCAACAGGGACAGACAGGTGAGCCACATGCAAGAGACAGGCTATTAATAGAACAGTAACTACAAACTGTAATTAGATGGTAGACACAGGTGGAGAAGCAAAAAATTCAAATTTGGAATCACTCAGCCAAACTAATCCAAGAAGAAGAAGTTGCTTTATTTTTGTTCCTTAATTTAACACCAATATATGGCTGAAGTATTGTTTTTCTTTACTATATAGTCAGTATTTTGTTCATTTCTGCATGGCACCAAGATCACTCCCCAAAACTCTCCTAGGAATTGAATCTTGTATGCAAAGGCAATTACTACAAAGGGCTAGGATCACCACAAAAACACAGTACTCAGATTAAAAGCAATTACTGGTTGAATCCCAATCATTTGGGGAAAGTGAAGATACATTGATAGTACTGTGTGCATTCAGATATCAGGTACTGTAGGTCTGAGTGGAAAGGAAGAACAGCTTAAGACTAGTAATCAGTGCTGAGAATAGAGAAAAATGTGAGAAAAGCAATTGGAATGGAAGAACAATTAAGGTAAAGTGGGGAGAAGAGATAATTATGGCTAAAAGTGGAATGGGAAAAAAACAGTTAAAAAAAATGCAACCTTATACCATCTGAAGAAGAGCCTGGTCTCAGGAAGCTGAGATGCAGAGAACAAACCAGGTTAGTCCATGTTCTTAGGGAATGGCTATCAAAAGGAAAAGGAAAGTGGAAAGAGTAGGAAAAAAAGAAGAGAAAAAAAAGAAAGAATAGGGAAGAGAAGTGGTTGGGAGAGAAAAAGTGAGAGACAACGAGAACAGAGCAAGACAGCCAGCCTGCTAACCTGCCATGGAATGTTACAGAAAGAAGGAATAGATGTGATGGAGGAGCTGTCTGAATATGGCCTTTTGCTTCCTTTCTGCCTGGAGGTTTCAATCTTTTACATTCTTTACTGTACTCCTGTCATATCACTTTGGGATACTAGTCACAGATGCTGGTCCTATCAGAGGTAGGTCATACATAGGTAAGGTCACTTTCAGGTCACACCTTTGGGTTGTTTTTCAGGAGTCAGGCTGCATGTGGTCTGGCCCATGGTAGACCTTCCTGATGTCTGGTGCACTGCTTGAGACCTGTGTCTGCCTTCCCTTACAGTTCTGATTACAATCAGACTTCCCCTCACTCTTGTGTAGTTCAGAGTCCAAGTTTCTTTTGTTCAGTCTAGAGGTATTCTTGATTGCTTAGATTTCACCATGTAGGCCCATTACACTTTTTGACTCTATATCCCTAGAGACACAGACTTACTAGGGATCTTTTTAAAAAATGGCTTCATACTTTTTCTCTGGCCGAATGCTGATAAGACATGGTCACCCCAGAGTCTTTCTTCGTTTGCTCACTCCTTCTTTTCTTACTCTTTAAAGCATTCATGACTGGCCATAGAGTGTTGATGTGCCAATGCTCTGTCTTATTCTTGGCTCTGGTTATCCCCTCTCACTGAAAGGGGGAACTCACAGGTTACGCCTGATCCTCTGAGCTAGACTATAGAGTTTTCTGTTTTATAAAGATTCCTAGTTTACTTTGGCATTAAATCCTGAGATTTTCAGTTGTCACATCCCTCTGGACAACTGTCATCTAGCCCTCATTTTGTTCCCCGGGGATTAGCAGACTATGTCTGTATGTTGTCTGCCATCTTCTTCCTCTCTGTCTCATTCCCTCTTTTTTCTTATCTTTCATTTTTTAACCTTTCATTTTATTTTTCTTGTCTTTAGGACCACACAAAATATGCCAGAGCCTACCTTTGACCACTGGACCAAAGTTTCCCAATGCCTAACAAAGTTTAATAAGTAATTTACATTGGTTTAAAGTATCAAATGTAATGAAGCATCCCTGCATTTGTGCAATGATTAGAATATGGCATCGCATGTTTCTCTTCTCCACTATAATGAACTTTTTAAAAAATCCATGGTTACCTTACCTTTCCAATGTACAGGCTACTGTTAGCTTTTCCTTCAATGGAGAGTTGACTTAAAAGATGCCATTTGTTAGTATTTGTTTATAAGACCCAGATTTCTCCAGCATCTTTGTAATGGAGTCCCCTAGTCTCTTCTCACTTTGAATTGAAAAAGTTTCTACTATGGTTCATAGATGTATCTATTGAACTTTAAAGATGGGATTCGTCTGTGATTTTAGAATTCTCCCTATCAGAATCCACAGAAGCCTCCCCGTCTCTTCTTCCAGTCATTGGCTGATGCTGCAGATCTCAACGATTTTTGATCACTTCCTTATAGTTTGAAATGTGTGGGGCATCCTGCCATAGCTGCTGCTGCAGACGCCCCCTGCCTACTTCTGGTTTGGTTTTCTTCTTTACTCTCCCCAGCACTTCTGAGGGTTTGGAGATTTAGTGACTAAAGAATGAGTGCCCAAATCTTTCACTAATCATCCACTATTTTTCAGTAGACAAGTCTGGCTTGTGTAATGGAGAATAGACAGCAGAGAGAGTGATAGGAGGCACATGAAATGCCTCAGCAACAGAGAAGGTTTGCCTGGGCTATGACTGTTGTGGTAGAAGTACTAAGAAGAGATCCCCCTTTGAAATCTGTTAGTGCTGTTATTATTATTATTTATTATTATTATTGCTATTGTTACTATTTCTCGCCCCCCCTCTAGGAATTGTTTCATTGGAAATTCAGTGTCTTGTGGAATGGTTTCACTTAGATGAGCTGTGGTTTTCTTTGCTGAATTATTGTAGCTCAGTTCTAGCTGCATGTTGGAGGTGTTCGTCCTTTTCTTTTTTTTAAAAAAAGATTAAATTTATTTATTATGTATATAGCATGTATGACTGCAGGCCAGAAGAGGGCACCAGATCTCATTACAGATGGTTGTGATCCACCATGTGGTTGCTGGGAATTGAACTCAGGACCTCTAGAAGAGCAGTCAGTGCTCTTAACCTCTGAGCCATCTCTCCAGCTCCTGGTGTTTGTCCTTTTAAACTGTGGGAGTTATGTGCTAGACACAGAAAAGTTTCTATTGTGTAGACTCTGCTGCTAAGGCAGGTGGCTGTCATTCATCTGCTGAGGTACTGTGTGTTGCCACTTCCTATACATTCCATCCTAGCAAAGGCTGTTCGTTATCATGCTCATGTGCCCTCCAAGCTTCGGGTATAGGGGATTTTGTTTCTCTTATTCACTCTTCCTTGGCTTTTCTAGGATTAGGAACAACTACCACTTCCCAAAGTGGCAGGTGTAAATGGTAAAACCACCCCAGTTCCTCTTATAATCTATTACTGACTTTGGAATTAAGACTTGGCTAAAACTCCACACAGATTCTTTATGTCAGGATGATATCAAAGTCTTGCTATAATTGTAAATCTCAAGAGGCATTACTCAAGAAGGACAAGTAACTTGGAGTTGAGATTAGAGGAGAAAGGAATACCATGTTCCCATCTCAGAATCCCCTTTTTAAAATCTTTCTACTTTAAATAGTTCTTTAAATCACCAGACTCTGATTCATTTATTTTCTTCTCTCTCTGTATCATATACATATTTTATATGTATATAAAATGTATACTTATTTATACATGGATTCTGTGAGTCTTACTAACATATTGCTATTTTGATATTCATCAATAGAATTATAAAAATGAAGGAGTGCTGTTTTACATTTGTCACAGGCTGAACTTTAAACTATTAGTGGCCCTGCTACTAAGGCTGTACCCTGGAGAGAATTCTGCTCCCCAGACAATGGCTCTGTTGCTGCTGCTAAAGGTAACTTTAACTAAATCTCTATTGTTGTAATAAAACTCGAGATTCAAAGGCTAGGATGAAAACCTGAGAGTTAGAGTAGCCAATGGCTAACTTTCTCTCTTTGTTGGTGTCCCCAGAAGCCTCTCTCCTTCCACACAACCCTAACTAACCCCACCTCTCTGAGCCCAGGTTAATTTTATTTAATTAATGCAAATGCAACACATCTTTACATAGTGAAACAAATATTCAACAACAAAGGTGCTAGAGAGATTTTGCAGTGATCAACAGCTCTTGCTATGCAAACTTGAAGACCTGAGTTCAAATCCCTAGTACCCACATAAAAAAAAAAAAAAAAAACCATGCATGGCTGTGCATGCTTGTAAAAATCATAGCTTCAGGAGGGTAAACAAGACAGACAGATCCCCAGCACTTGTTGGTCAGCCAGTCTAGCAAAAAGGTTAAGTTTCTGGTTCAGTGAGAACCCTGTCTTAAAGCACTTGAAGTCCTGCTTTGGCATCTGCATGTCCACACACACACAGGTACACATACACATAAACACATACTCATTGTATGTAACACACACACACACACACACACACACACACACACACACACACACACACTTTAGGAGAAAAAGTGTTACCTATTGTGCTTCTGTAGTTTGTTGAAAAGTATGAAGAAGCATATATTAGAGATGTTCTTGAGTCTACAGCCCCATTAATAGATGGGATATACATGACTTTAAAAGAAAAGAAAGAGAAGAAAGAATAAAAGCTTACCTGTGTGGCATCAAAATGTTTGTAGCCAAATTGCTTTCCTGTAGCAAAGTCTTGTAGAATTTCAGACAAAGAGGGGCAGGGATAGTAAAGCATTAGCCTCATTACTTGGGATACCTTTTGCACACTTTAAATAAATATAGGTAAGTATTAGGTATATTTTCTTTTATAAATATCTCTTCACTAAAAGAACATGGCAGGTGCTGATGATTCAACAATAAAGACACCATGGTTCATTTTCCATATTCTATGATTTAAAATGTGTCTGTTCTGGATTGTTGTTTTTAAACTTTTCATAGTTCTTGACTGATAGCACACCCCGGAGTAATACTGGTAAGTTTTAGAATGATATTGTAGTGATTAATCAGTTGGTTTTTTTTTTTGAACAATCATTTGAACAAACCCAGGTGTTCTCTATGTAGGCATGTGCAAGGAAACCAGCAGATAGAGACTCTGGAGTTGGTCTTAAACACTTTGGGAGAACTGGAATGTTGCTATGGGCCTGACAACATTGAAACTTGAATTTCTTAGTGTGTGGCAGTCTGAAGTGTGAAGGAATCACTTCCTTTCATTTTTCCCAAGAATGATCTTGTTGACAGAGTCTGTGCAGATGATCTATAGCACTTACATTTGACTTAAAGATTGTTTCATGACTCATGGTGCTTAGAAGTTCTGTTTAGACTCCATTCCAATCATCCTTCAACTGAATCATTTTCTAAACTCATTTTAAGCAATTGATTTTACAGCAACAATACATTAATCTTTGTGATGTCAAGACCATTATTAATAATAAAGTCTTTGTATGTAGTGCTCTGAGTAGCCTACAATTCCATTAAAAGATGAATGGCATGCACATACTTTCACTGTTGGTAAGACAGTTCATGAAGAACATATGTGCTTTCCTATTTTCCTTTTCTAAATAGAAAAAGTATTCTCTTTTGTGTTTTGTAAAAAATTCTTTTTAAGATCTCAACTGCTCTTCCTTCAAATGTGACTTAATATGACAAGAAAGGTCTTTGAGCCATTGAACAGTATGATACAAAATCTCAGAGAATAATTATACAAAAATGAGAATTTATTTCACTTTTCAATTTTAATCATGAAATAATGATATCTGTGTTTCTAAACAATATAGTTAATTTTTGTAACTTAGGGCTTTTCCGAAACCTTTGGTTATGATCTGTACAAAGGAGTGGTTGAAAATTCCAGATTTTTTTTTCTAATGGGGGAATTTATCTATTAATACAATAATTCATGTTATCCATAGCTCATATTAAGAAATGAAATAAGCTGGGTGGTGGTGGCATACACCTAATCCCAGCACCAGGAGGCAGAGGCAGGAGGATCTCTATGAGGCCAGCCTGGGCTACAGACTGAGTTCCAGGAAAGGCACAAAGCTACACAGAGAAACCCTTTCTTGAAAAAAAAAACAAAAAAAAAAAAAAAAAAAAAAAAAAAAAGAAAGAGAAGAAAATCTAGAAAAACTCAACTCACATCTTTCAGTGTCTCAGTTGTTGGTTTTCAGTAATGAGTATATAGCAATCCAATCAATCAGAAGTTGTCTATCCAGTGACTCATTGACAAAGGGACTTCAAAGTCATTATACCTTGTCACTTTCAACGTCCTTCTCAACATAATGGATTTTATGAGTTCTCCATGTACAAACAAAACAATGCAATATATATACATATATATTCAAAAGATTCTGCTTCTAAAATTGTTTCGTGTTGCCACAGTTTTAAAAGAAGCACTTGAACATTCACAGTTCCTCTTCTGAGTTATCCATGGCTTTTCAAAAGTCCAGCCTGACTGTGGTGGTGGAATCAGGGCCTTTCAGTGTTCGTCAGAGCTTTACTTCTATCATGTCCAGACTTATTCACAGAGCTTTAAATGCCACAGAGCAGCTGTTGAATATTTATACAAAGAAAGCCCTGGAAACTCAGAACAAATTTCTCTGAAGCAGATTTCAGAATTGATGTTTCAACGAGCTTGTCAATGTTAAGATTGATCCCCTAATACAAAGCATGCCTATGTGCTTTGGAAAGGCTGCTCTGACTATTGGTCCTCACTGCATCATCCCTATGCCATTTGGATGCCATTAGGATGCAACCATCACCACTGACTTCTTCCCTGAGGCATGCAGCTAGCAGCTAGGTGTTATTTACCCGTGTGGTTTCACTGCCTAATTAGGATACGCACCATTGTGAGAGGAAAAGCCTATGCATTCAGTCAATCATCAGTTTACATTCAGGAAAGAGAACATTTCAGAGAAACAGATGAGGTTAACATTCAAGCATCTGTATATACAGTATCATTTTGTTCTTAGATGAGCCAGTCATTGTCATCTATTTGCTCGTATAGCTGTTGTCATTCTTCATTACCGACCTATGATTGTCTACTACAGTCTTTCTAACAACACAGAAGGGTGGACAAGCATTCCCAGACTTTGTAAAAAGGATTATTATGATTGCAATTTTTTTTTTAAGATTCTTTTTATTTTTTATTTTTGTGTCTGTTTGTGTATACACACATGTGTGCAGGTGTCAGTAGAGGCCAGAAGAGGGTATCAGATCCTCTGGAGCTGGTAGTTTTGAATACATTTCATCTTAAGACGTGTAAGACTTGGTTGGAAGCAACCAGGAGCTAAGAGATGTCTATTTATTGGCACACAAGGCTTTATAAATATTTTGAAATTAGTTAGGCTTTCATCCTGGTCTGATAGATATCAGTCCTGTAATTCTGCCTGTTCTAATCTTCTGATAATCACGGTATTGCTACTAGTACAACAGTAAAATATAAAGAAGTAAACCATGATAACACATTTTAAATAACTTTTAGAGATTCAAGAGTTTCCATGTTTCTACATAAGTGGATGTTTATTTTAATTTTTGAAAAATAGATCATGAATTCATCTGGTTAGTGGGCATCATTATCACTCAATCACTAGACAACATAGGCCATATATGAATAAGTCCTGTTTCCCACATGTTCCTTTCATTATAATTTTTCCTGACAAAACTAGGTAGCAGTCAACCAGAGATGCTGCTATCTAGAAGGAGTTGATTTGAATTTGATACCCTGGGTTGACTTGAATATTGTTTCTCATCCTTGAATCTCTCCTTCTTTCTCTCCCTTCCTCACTCCTCTATCCTTTTTTCCTAAACAGTATCCTGTATACCAAGCTGGATGCAAATTTGCTACAGAGCTAAAGATGACCTTAAACTTCTGATCTTCCTATTCTACCCTTAATTTGTGTTTTTTTTTTTAAATGCAAAACAATGTGTTGTGATCATTGTGCCACAATCACTGAGGAATTTTTTCAATTAATTTTTCAGGGCTTGTTTTGGCAGGCTTTTCTCAGCAGTAACTTCAAGGACAGTGACTCCAAGGCCAGCTGCCAGCTGCAGTCTGAATGAATTTAGCACACAGACTTAGCCATGCACTGTGAATCTCAAGGACTCACTCTCCTAAATCTCACAGCTGACATGACAACCTGTTGAAGGAAATATAAAATCTTGAAATAATATATATGCATATAAATTGTATGGTAATTTTTTCACTCTTAACTGTAAAAGGATGCGGATACTTTTTCTTCTGTTTCTCCTTCCTTTTCTTGGGTACCTTGGCCTCAGGTTTATTTAATCTATTGTCATCAAATAATTCATAATTATTAATTTTAAATAACAGGTATTAAACTGATGACAATCTTATTCATTTGTAGTTCTATTTCTATTTAAGATATTTCTGAAATTATTTTGTAGAAAAAAAAAACAGATGTAGGCATATAGTCAATTATATATAGAATTACAGATGAGACACCCATCTGTAAAACCAACTTATATTTTTGCATTGTCCCTGAAAAATTTCTTTGATAATTAATGCAATCCATGGCCAAAAAACATGCTAGTCTCACCGTGGTGAGAGTGTAAGCCATGGGCCTTTTGGTTCCAGCTCTGTATTTGCTCTTCTCTCCTGAATCTACTCAAGGACTAAACAGAACCTGGATAATGGAGGTCCAGGCTTGAAAGCTTCAGAAATAAACCATTGTGCTGGCAAATGTGTCTGACCATTTCTAAAGCACTCAATCCAATTTGGGGGGCCTCTAGATGAAAATGCTCTATCTTTGGTACTGAGAGTGTCTCTGATGACAGCTAACTCCACGGGGCATTGTACCAAATGCAGGAACAATGCTCTTTACCACATAAAACTATGTCCCCAATTCATTCATCCAGAGTTTATTTTTAAAAATTAGGTTTCCTAGGCCAAGGTCATAAAACTTTGTGATATCTTAGGATAATTTATATAGTACCTTCAAAAGGCTACTTCATATAAGAATAATTTTGAGAAAAAATATAGTATTGGTCAACTCATTTGTTTTCCTTTTATGTTGACCTCAGAAAGGAGAAGGATTGGTTAACTTGAAAGAAAAAGCAAGCTTGGCTAGGAATGTGATGTCCCACCTAGGAAGAGTTTTTCTTTTTCTTTTTTTTTTTAAATAGGTCTTAGAATTTTTCAGAGTAGAAGCTTTCACCAAGAATCTTATGTAACATTATAGCTCAATGTGAAAGCTGATTATATTGCAAGAAAATGTAGGCTCTGTATTTTCATGAGAAAAGTGAAAACAATTTTCATCTACAAAGCATGGTACACCACTGGAAGAGTGCTTCTCTCCTTATTTTCTAGAGGAAATGTCCCAAAGAACCCATGGTTCCTTTTAATTAATTTGACTACATAGAGAAAAAGGCATTTCTTCTGAAATCTTTGCCACTCGGACTGGTGGTTCTAGAAAGAGAAGTTAACCTGGGAAACACACCAAAATTCTGGGGCCCACACATTATCTGCAAATGTGGCACCATGATATGTGAAAGGCTGTTTAAAATGAAAGCAGGTAGACTTCCAGCAGAGATGGTGTGCTTAGCCTGTGAGAGGTGGAATCCAGAAGGCTGGCTTCACCTAACAAGGGGAGGAGGAAAAGAGCCAAGTAAACTCTCTGAGCTGAACAGGAAAATGATTCCAGTGGTGAGGACAGGAGCATGGCCCCTGTCTGCTCTGCACTTCTTCCCTTTCCGTCCTGACTACCCTGTCCCAGTCCAGAAAATGAGCTGTTTGATGATGCTCATGAAGTGGGACTTTCTAATTAAAATGTAGTTCACATTTAAAAAAAAAAACAAGTCAGGCGGTGGTGGCGCACGCCTTTAATCCCAGCACTCGGGAGGCAGAGCCAGGCGGATCTCTGTGAGTTCGAGGCCAGCCTGGACTACCAAGTGAGCTCCAGGAAAGGCACAAAGCTACACAGAGAAACCCTGTCTCGAAAAACAAAAAAAAAAAAAAAAAAAAATTAAGGATTCTGTCAGCTATGATCCTAGGAAGAAAGAGACAGCATCCTCAGAAGGGCAATTGACCAGACATTTTTGGCTCAGCAATTAAAAGCACTGGCTGTAGAGGACTCAGATTCAATTCCAGCACCCACCTAGTGACTCACAACCTTCAGTAACTCCAGTCTCAGGTTGTCCAATGCTCTCCTTTGGTCTCTGTGGGCACTGCATCTATATGAGGCAAAGACAGATACAGACAGAACTCATACACACGAAATAAAAATAAAGGCTGAAAGACAAAGGAAGATAGGGTTTAGGGAACCAATGATAAATAGTGAAAGGCCCAGGGGCTAAGCCATTACCACCTTGCAACTTGAAAGGACAAGCACAGTTCATAATTATGAGAATCCCATGAGCCCCGTAGCCCTGGGCTGTGGTGGTACTGAGGCCTTAGGTAAAAGGAAAAATAAGGGCCACTTCTCCCCCTACCATGGACATCTCCTACTGACTCCACAGGACTGGAAATCAGAATGTGTGATGGTTTGAAAAAGAATGGCCCCCATAGGTTCATATATTTGAATGTTTAGTCACAAGGGAGTAGCATAATTTGACAAGGATTAGAAGGTGTGGCCTTACTGAAGGAAGTGTGTCACTGGACCTGGGCTTTGAGGTTTCAAAAGCCCACACCAAGCCCAGTCTGCCCCCAGCAGTTCAGAACATACTTCTCAGCCACTTCTCTAATGCCATGTGTGCTACCATGCTCCCCGCCATGAGGATAATAGACTAAGCCTCTGAAACTGAAAGCAAGCCCTCAATTTCTTTTATAAGTCATTTCTTTTTATAAAAGTTGCCTAGGTCATGGTATTTCTTCACAGCAGTGGCTAAGACAGAATATAGTGGAGCTTGCTGGAGTAACTTTCAAATTTACCTTCCAGGGCACAAAGTAGGCCAGGCATGGCTGCATAATGGATTCGTGAGAGCACAAAATATCTAGGCATGTGTATCTAATGTGTTCCCAGAAATATTAAAGTAAGTATACGTATTTTTTTCTTGTTAGTGTCAGTATTTAAAGTGTTAGGGTACAAAAAGTACATAGCACAGAATTTACCAAGTTGCAATGATAGAACTCCAGCTTGGCATCCAAATCTCTCTCTAAAATATTCCTTCATGTAAACCTCTCAAAGAAGAACTTTTGATAAATTTAAGAAAATTATGAAGTTTAGACCTCTTCAACTGGAATAAGAGTAGTATGTGAAAAATAGGCTTAGCAGAGCTAGTGGACACACACAAGAGAACATGCAAGCTGTGTGAAAATATTCCTAAGAGATTCTCGCCCTGGGCTGATGTGTATGTGTGTGTGTGTGTGTGTGTGTTGTGTGTGTGTGTGTGTGTGTGTTCAGATCATCATTTGACTTGATGAAGCCTGTATTACACTCAGGTTTCACCATTTCATAAATGTCAAGGTTACTCCGAGTTGCTTAGGTCCAGGGCTGTCTTAGATCCCTAGCCTGCTTCCTGTACACTCACGGAGCAGTTGATAGTTTGACTTTATATCCTCAATTGTCTCATTTTTAGCTTCGCATTTCCCCAAAATAACTGAATATCTTTGTATGTAGGGAAGCAGGCTCTCTGAGACCTTGGCTTAGTCTTCTGTACCAGGATACTTCTGTTTTTCATCTTTTCACCCCACCAGCTTTGTAAGCAGGGACAAATTATTTGTTTTTATTTTAAAAAATTATCGAACTGTTGGAAATTTCATACAATGTATTTTGATCACTTTCATCCTTGCTCCTCCCCCAACTCCTCCTAGAATCACTCCCATCATGCTCCCAGTGCTGCCATCCCTGTGAAACAGACCAACAAAGAAGCTGTCATGAGGACTAAGAAATGAAAGCTCTATGACATTAGGATACTGGCAGATACTGAGGCAGCATTGAATATAAATTCACTGTTATCACTGCTGCTGTCCCCACAGCAAAGCATTCGTATTCATTCACTGTAAGATAGACTTGAACTCTAAATATATGCTTCAATTTTTATCTCATGTGATTGCACCCAGTTAATTAAATGTAACCTTGGATTATTTTGTATGATGAGTTTTTTTTAAAAGTTTATAATTTCTTGATAAAAGATGGAGCATGTTGGATTCTAGAAGTGAACATTACAGATATGAGAAGTAAAATTCCTCTTGAATAAGGGCTCACAAGTAGGGAAGATGGCTTAGAAGTGGCTTTAGTTTGTCTATTAAAGGCTCTTCTGTTGGAAGCTTGACCCTTGCTGCGGGGATTTGGAGAGTAGGGTGGACTTTGGAAGAGGTAGAGCACAGTAAGAGAGTACTGAGGATGCTGCCCTGTATAATCAAAATGATTCCTGTGGTATCCTCAGTTAGTTCTTAAGAGAGTTCTTAAAAGGTGCATCCTTGGCCTTGGGTATCTTCCTGTGGTTTTCTGCAGGGTAATACTTTCCACCAGAGTAAAGGTGATGACTGGTGCCATCTTCTTGGTACTCTACATCTATGAGCTAAATAAACCTCTCTCCTTTAGAAAGTTTTCAAGCCTCAGGTGTTTAATATGGCAACAGAAAAAGTGAGATGAGATGATAAGGTGTAATGAATCCTCTACTACAAATATTCTTAAACTGTGATGGCGACACAGAGAAAGAGTGTCTGTTTGCATTAGCAGCAAATTAGCCTATTTGGCTCCTGAGTTCTTGATATATATATATATATGTGTGTGTGTGTGTGTTTGTGTGTGTGTGTGTGTTTTATTATGCAAATATATATATGTGTGTGTGTGTGTGTTTTATTATGCAAATATTAATTTTATTACTATAAACATCTACCTATAACTGCATAAAAATAAAGGATATGGGTTAAGATACAAATTTAGTGTACCTCTGTTTTGGTGCAGAGAATTGAACCCAAGGTCTTGCACATTCTAGGCAAGAGCTCCAACACTGAGCTAATCCTTGCCTGCATATTGATTTTTTTTTTTTACCAACTTCTACTAATATGTGTGTGTGTGTGGGGGGGGGATGTTACCAAGTAAAAATGCAACACTTACTTTGTTTTAGGCCAACTACTTTGAACTAAACAAACATTAAAGAAGTGTGCTTTAAATGAGTAAACAAGCAGCTAACAGTTGAATAACATTATTTTTCATGTGTATGTGACACTGTATTCTAATCTCTTGAGACTGCAAATTGGGCTGCATTCAGATATCTTTGAATATATCTGTATAATTTCCCAAAAATTTAACTAGGATCAAAGCCGAGGAAGAAATTTTCACATTCAAATACATACCTATTTTGTGAGAGGATGTATTCTAGTTATTCTCTAGAAAAAAATGTATGCCTCCTCATAGCATTTTTCTATCCTCTACCTTATTTTATAGTCATTAAAAGCTATGTTCTTTTCTATTTATCTGGCGCTAAGTTTGCACAGTAAATACATTTTATGTCTTTCATGTTAATATGTTAATTTACTTCAAGAGACTTCAGCTATTTCTGTAGCTTATCATTGTATAGTTTTAGGAACATGATTTCCCCTTGATAATTATTTAGCATATCTTCATCAATTTAAATATACTGAAATGTTTAACATATTACTTTCCCCCCCTACCTTATGAGGAGTAATTTGTCATCATTCTTATTAATTTACAACATTAAGTAATAAAATTTTTAATGTATTCAGTGTTATATAATAATTTTCTTATTAAAATAACTTTAATTATTCTGTGTATCCAAGCACTTACAGTAGTATCTATTTCTCACAAAAGTATACGAATAACTACACATACTTTTTTAGCTTTCTGAATCAAACCTCTTCTAAAAAAAATAACAGTAATTTAAAATAAAATGGAGCAATGAAATTCTTCTCATGTCCTGATATGCACTTTTTATTTTATGCTGCATTTCTCGAGATTGCCTCAAGTGCACTGAAGTGATGGCTGCATGACATACTTGAGAGTTACTGCTTCAAAGCTTTCTATTTGTTGATGCATGTGCAAGGCGAAATGTTGCTTTATTTGCTATTGAAATGAGACATACTGCATTTTCTTCCCCCTTTGTCAGGCTGGGCCACTGCCAAGTTATTGGAGATTCTTCTGTTACGTTACGGAAACCCATGTTGTCTTAGTTACTTTTATTGTTGTGGAAAGACACCATGACCAAAGCAACTTATAAAAGAAAGAATTTAATTCAGGGGCTTACAGTTTCCAAAGGGGACTCTATGGCCATTGTAGTGAGAAACACAGCAGCAGGCAGGAAGGCATGATACTGCAGTAGCTGAGAGCTTATATGTTGCTCTATGACCATGAGGCAGAGACAAAGCACTGGGAATGACATAAGTCTTTCCAAATCTCAATGTTCACCCGCAGTGACATGCCTCCTTCCATAAGACCACACCTCATAACACCCCCCCAACTGTCCCATCAACTAGGGACCAAGTATTTGAATATAGGCCTATGGGGGCCATTCTCATTCAAACCAACACACACACTAATCCACAGTAATCTTTGCAACCCAGAGGTTGCCGAGTAATTGCTGGATGAAAAGGTTAAAGTTAAACCAGCATGTGCTCTTGTTCTACATTTACCAAGTCTTAAGCTCTTGACATTTTAAATGAAGATATAAAATCATATATCAGGACCAGGAGAGATGGCTGATGGCTTAAGAGGGACAAGTACTGTTTTTGTAAAGGACCTGAGTTCTGTACCCAGCACCAATGTTGAGCAGCTCCCTAGTGCCAATAAGGCTTGCCTCAGAGCTTTCTGACCCTCTGGGCTGTGCAGATACCCACACATATTCACACAATTAAAAATAAAATAAGTCTTTAAAAATAAAAAAAATCAAATATTACCTCCATGCAGAGATCAATAAAACACACACAAAACTTAAAAGATAATAAATAAAACTATTAGCTGAGGAAATTAATAATTTTCACCAATTTTATCAGTGGATATTTCTTGATTTTGCTTTGACCTTTTTATTGTTCTTGAGCTATCATTAACCTTCTGAAGTTATATGAATTGACAACAAAAGACAAATTACTTTCATCCATTTTTTTTTCAGTGAAGAAAATGCCTTGGATATACTAATAGACCTGAGATGAAGTAAATAACTGGTCCCTATTCTCATTTCCAGGCTCCGTCTAGATAGTAACTCTGATGTCAGCTATCACAGGGCCTTTGGCCCCTCTGCTAATTGCTGTTGACTCTTGCATCATTGATGCCTTAACTAAGTGCTAATTCTTATCTGGGTACCATTAAATTGATGGTTATTAGATCCCAATATAAGCAGATACCCATCACAGAATCAAGGATTTAACTCAGGATACAACTCAAGGGGAGGAATATGAAAGCCAAAGTTACATATTAAGTTTTAACTACTGTGACTAAGAGATCCATGAAACAAAAATGCCTCTGATCTATAAGCCCCTTGGTCAAGGACAAATACTTACTGAAATGCTAAATGCTATTTTTATGGGAGATAATAAGCTACAAGTTTTTACTTCCCTAAACAAGTTTGTTTGACCCAACTGCACCCCATGTGCTTGATCACATATGAGTGGGAGGTACAGAGGCAGGAAATACATCAGGATGTGTCCTTGCCCCTGATTGGACCTGAGGGGAAATGTGGATTTTGAGTCCTGTCTTTTTAAGTCCCTACAAACCATGACTCAGGACCATTTTCTGGAAACCTAGAGATGGACCTGGCTAGAGCCCATCCACCCGGCTAGTATTTAGTTAAAGCTTGCTTCAAATTTGGCAAACAAAACAAAACAAAAAATAACAACAAAAACCTAGTCCCAGGCCAGTCATGGTGCTGTACGCCTTTAATACCAGTACTCAGCAGGGTCTGGAGGGATAGGTGGATCTCTATAAATTCAAGGACAGCTTGGTCTACTTGAGAGTTTCTGGCCAGCCAGGGCTATATACTGAGACTTGGTCTCAACAAACAAACATTCCAAATAAAAACAAAAAAGACAGTCCTTATTGTATCAGCTTAGAAAAAAGGGGACATGATTGACTATTTTTCAAGGAAAGGGAATTTGGCACAAACATTCCCTCAAAGATGACTAACTACAAGGAAGTTGAAGACATTGATGGTGTAGATGCTAAATGAAACAAAAAATGGCAACTTTAGAAAAAAAATCCTTCTGAGTTATAGTGTGAGACGATAAAATCCCCCTACTTCAGTTCCAGACCTAGCTCTTTAATTGCATATAAAAAGCCATCATTAAATGCACACAGTCCCAGAAGATAATGAGTAAGAGTGCTTGATATGTCAAGGACACCAATACAGTTGACAGCATAAAAGATCCGTGGAGTCTTGCTGAATGATTAAAACATATTCTTTTCTTCACCCTCTCTACATTCTGTATTTTATCCAGAGAAGCATAACCACACAGAATACAACTTGAGAGATTTCTGTCTTATTGTTAAAAAGCAAGCCACATCTGATAAAACGCAAATGTCACAGCAAACATGTCAAACATGCCCAGTGTGCATAAAGAAGAGCCACCATCTATAAATTGCCATGCTCTGGGGATGCTGTCACATGGATTCAAGATGCAGCAACAAGCATAGTTTTTAAATTTTTGTTATTTCATTATGAAAGGAAGAAAAAAATCCTTGTGAAATATACAATTAATCAAATTATACATACAGACTAATGGGAATGCTGCAAGAAGCATGGACAACGCACAAAGTACTTTGGGGTGGGTTATGTAAATAACTGGAAGGGGCTGACAAAAGAACACAGGCATGGCTACTTCACCAGGCATGAACTGAATGGATAAAAATAGTTTCCTGCTAAATAAGCCAGATATGGTCAAATTTGACTTTGGAATTAGCATGTTTATTTTTTTCTTGGTGATATTCTTTTTTAGCATAAATAAATCCATAATGTCCTTTAAAATTCAGTGTTCTTTGTTATAACGTTTATTATAGCTTGTTAAAGAAACTTCAGGGCAAAGAGAACATTCATTAGTCATAAAAATTATATTATATAAAATCAATTACATGTATGACTGACTATGCAAACCTAAGAGCAAACTACATAGTAAATTGAGAACCACCAAAACTAAAAACTATCATAATCATATGATGTCCTATTTTGGTCCTATGGACAATTATAAATGTGATTGAATATGTATAACTTTGCTTTATTTTATTTTTTTTATTTTACAATACTATTCAGTTCTACATAATAGCCACAGATTCCCTTGTTCTCCCCCTTTCTGCCCCCCTCCCCTTTCCCCCAGCCCACCCCCCATTCCCACCACCTCCAGATCAAGGCCACCCCCGAGGACTGAGATTGACCTGATAGACTCAGTCCAGGCAGGTCCAGTCCCCTCCTCCCAGACTGAGCCAAGCGTCCCTGTATAAGTCCCAGGTTTCAAACAGCTATCTCATGCAGGAGCCCAGGACCTGGTACCACTGCCTAGATGCCTCCCAAACAGATCAAGCCAACCAACTGTTTCACCTATTCAGAGGGCCTGATCCAGTTGGGGGCCCCTCAGCCTTTGGTTCATAATTCATGTGTTTTCATTTGTTTGGCTAAGGCTACATATCAGGGATAATTTGGCTGCACATTTCTATTGTTAAAAATCAAGTCAAATGTGAAAATGATAATATATTGGTGGGATTGCTTCCAGTTAACTGTGTGACTCAAAATATGAAAAGTACAGCCTAAATTAGTAAAAAAAAAAAAAAAAGAAAGAAAGAAAGAAAGAAAGAAAGAAAGAAAGAAAGAAAGAAAGTTCCAATAAGTAGATGAAACTAAAGCAAAGGGATAAATAGAGCTTTGGCCACTGTAGCTATGTGAAGGATGTGTGCTTCTCATCTTCAAAAATGTTGGAGGCAAACCTCTTAAGGAGCCAAGGTAAAAATCAAAGAGTTAATGACATGAAGCTCTCATATTGATTCCAGTAAAAGTACCACTTCCATTCATCTGTGATCATGTACATTATCCCATCCAACAGAGAATCAGTGGTAAAAATGAAGCAAAAATACACACTAAAGAAACATATACTTTAGTAGAAAATAGAATCAAGGTGTAGGTAGATACTGAATACTTCGCCCAAATCTATTCAATAAATGCTCTGAAGATTAAAAGAAAGCAGCCCCAAAGTTAAACATCAGATATGGAATCTACAACAGTATTTGTGAGACCTAGATTTGATTCATGGCTTGATCACTTACTGGCAGTTTGATGTTATGGTTAATAGAAGATTTATGTACCCTGATTGCCTGTTAATAAGAAGGTAATTCTAATGTTGCCTTTCATAGATTCCAAGGAGAATGTTTGCTTGCATTTGATGTTTACTAGAAACCTGTCTTGCAAGTTAACACATGTCAATGCACATCAACTTAGTATCAGCGTTTAATAGTGGTACGTCTTAGAGTGGATAGCATTTTGCTATTACAATGAGCCAGCTGTCTTTTGTGACACTGTCTTATTCCCTGCCTAGGTACAAGTTTGATTCCTTCTGTAATGGCTGAACAAATACCACAGTTCAGTCAACCAACACCATAACTAAGAAAAAAAATGTGAACTGTAGCTGTTGTCTGGGGCCTTTCTTTGGTGTCTTCTAGTGAACCACATTTTTCACACTGAAACTTGCAAAATGTCAGGACTTGGGAAAAAAATTCTTGAGATGGGAGAAATTCTGCATCATCCATGGTTCGAGAGGCAAAGAAAGCAGTAGGGACAGGGGACTTCTTGACAATTGCTGAGAAGAGGCAGGCTCATTAGGAACACACGTTGAAAAGTGACTAGGCTGTTGGGCTTCACATTTATTTTGTGCTTAAAACATGCATAGGCATTATAACTATATGGCAGAAACTGGTGCCTAACTGTCTACAAGCATCTTTTAAATAAAAATTGTCAGTAATAAAACTTTATGTCAGTTTACTTGGCAGGTTTGTCTCCTGAGTGTCGTATGAGAGAGTCTTGGTATCAGTGAAATTTAAAGTGGGCAAGGGTCGCTCACCCTTGTAGTCACAGCGTTCAGGAGGCTGAGGCAGGAGGATCACTGTAAGTCTGAGTCAGTCTAGGCTACAGACGTAGGCCCTGTCTCATATAAACAACACAGAAAAAAAAGTTATTTTAAAGAGTTGGACGAGGATACAGGAAAGGCAAATGTGATCTATAGGAGTTGAAAACAATGGAAATATTTCAGATGACTGTGTGAAAGGAGGTTGTTCAAATGTGGTTGAGAGAAAAAGGACAGATACAGGATTCAAGTTTGGACACACCTATGCCGAAGCACTGGAAGATATAGTTTTTACCCTGGCTTTCATTTGCACCTTCATGTGCTTTGCCTTTTCCTGCTGCCAGAGCTAGCGGTGGAGTGAGCATGGATTTAATGTATGCAAGCTTCATTTTCACCCCCAGCACTTAGAACACGTGCTGCTGACACGAAAGGAATAAGTGATCAGCACCACTGTGTGTGTGTGTTTGTGCACGAGTCAGGCAGCAGGTCTCCTCAGTGTGTGTGTTTTCACTCCCATGTGAAATGTAAACGGCTGTTGGTGTTCAGAGTGTCTATAAAATACAATTGAATACTAATATTTATTTAGTTTTCTATTTAGTTTAGTTTAAAAGTAATTTAAAAATCAGTTAAATTTTATGAAAGCAAATGCTGTCTGTAGTAATTTAATAAATACATGTAGAGTTTATTTTTTAAAATAGCCTTCCTAAATGTTTAATTTCTCACAAAATTTTCTTGAAGTCTAAACTTCATTTATCTTTATCACATTATGTAAGTATATTTTCTTTTTCAGTCTACTTTTTAAAAATTTAACTGAAACATTATCATAAAGGACTTTTTATATTATAAGTTAAGAATTTCAGAGTTTGTGTCACATGTATTGTTTTAATTTTCTGTTTTTGTCAGAGTTAAAATTTTTTGTTGTTAAACCTGCCAAATTATCTTAATTTAAAAGTTCCAACTCTATATTGTTCCTTCTCTGTTTAAAGACTAGGGAAACACTAAATATTTTACTTTGAAGAAAACTGATCACCAAGTCTTTGAACTACGCCTTGTAGTAGGAAATGGCTTTATTTGGATAAAATGGTTAAATATTTTCATTACTATGTATTCTGAGATGGACGTCTCCTACAATGGTGATACATAGCTCTGCAAATGACAAGTCTTAACTTTATAGTGTTAGAATAGTTAATACATTGGTTAGTTAATATATAGTTATATATTATTCTATATAGTTAATACAGAATTTAATATATAGTTAATACTCAGAAAAATGACGCTGAGAGGGAATTCTTTCAGTGTTATTTTATGGAATCAAGTTTGGAAAGGATATTAAAGATCATACTATCTGAATTCTCAGTTCGGAAAATGAAATTCACAGCCATAATACACAGCTGAGACACTTATAGTAAATGACAGACTAACAAAAAAAAAGCATGCAAATTTAGTCAATGTAAATTTCATGTGATAAGAGAGAGAGGCTTGACAGGAAAAGAAGAGTGTCAGCTAGCCAGGAACCTTGTGCTTTTTGATGCTAAATTGGTGGGTAAGTGGGTATCCTGGAGGAGTGTGATGGACAGGGTGCTTCTGGCCTAATTTAATGGAATTTCAACTGTAACTTACTAGAGCCTGTTTGTTCCGATTCTTCTCTGTCACCCTGCAGTGTCTTCAGAAGGAATGGTGTTTCTCTCTTCCCTTAAAGAGAGGCTACCTCTTGAATGAGGGACTTCTGACCCGCTAGCAGAAGGACACATAGTACTTTCGTGACATTTTAAGAGGAGAAAGCCTGGAGAAGGCCAGAGAGCCCTTCCTGCTTTCGCTGCCTACAAAATGCCAAGGTGCTATATTTGGGAAGAGTATGAGCTGAATCCCACAATGTGATTGCTTGTTCAATTTTATATAAAAAAAAACCTTTTATATTCCTATTATTATTTTTTTTACCTGAAGTCCTATCAGAAATTTCTTTTGTCTCTTGTGATATTTTCTCTATAGCTTTTAGATATCTGAAGACACGTCTGCTGTAGTCTAATCCTATTGTCCTCAGTTCTTCTTTCCTATTTCCTTGTTCATAGATTCATCACTGGGAATGCTGCTTGGCATATAGTAGGTGCTCTGTAAATCACAGTGAGAAACAAGGACGCTAATGGAGCTTACGTTCAAGTAGTTAAACTTTCCACATATAACACACATAGCCCTTTATGTGATGTAACAGATAAAAGCTACCTGTTTAACTGGTGACAAGCACCGTGCTGTTTATTCACCTGGAAGTATTTTCCATGGAAAACAATCACATTTCCCCAAGTAAGTTCACTTCAAACACTATCACGAAACGGGCTTAGAATCATAAAGAGTAGCATAAAAGGACTGCCTAATTACACTTCAGATGGTATTCGAAGTTGGCTTAAGAAAAGAATTTGAGGCCAGAATTTATAGTACCAAGGGGGTTGTCAGACTGAAAAAAGTTTAGATTACAATTTAGTAAGCCAGTATGTAGCAAAATTATCCTCTAAATCTAAGTAATTGCATAGATATTAAGGCTATTCTTGGAGGGGACTTATCAATTAGATGACTTAGAGGTCATCTTTATAATTCATCTTTTAAAAAGATCTTTCTTCTGTGCTTCTTTACCTAGCACCGGGTAGGGCATGGGAGTACATATTTTAGCTACTAAAAAATAAAGGGAAAACAGCTGAGAAATTATGAAATGGGATCCATGTCTTCAATGATTGGCAGATAACTAGTGGACTAGTTAGTTTAGGAATGGAATTTGCCAGTCTATTTCTACCAGGGTTGCAATTACACAATCAGCTCTTCTTGCATCTTCTTTTTCCACTATCCAGTATTCAGAGCAAAATTTACAAGTCATTAGGTTAGAATGAACGAAAATAAGAGGGCCACTGGATGAGAACTAGAGGCCTGCTGTCTCTGGAGAGGGAAGGAGAAGGCACTTAAAGGTAACTGGCAGTTCTTTGCTTTAGACTGTAGCCAGTTGTAACAGGAAACTTCCTGGGAAACAAATGAAAGATCTCACACTTCCTGACAAGTACCTGAGATGGGCATGTGATCTGTGGTGATGCTGTAAAAGAGAAGGGCCTGTTTAGTATTCCTCAAGGGGACATGTGTCATCTCTGAGCAAATAACGCCTTTAACTCTCTTACGAAGCAGGTCAGATTTTTCCTCCGTAATGCTGAATGTGCAGAGGGTTTGTTCCACTGTAAAGTTAAGCACATATCTGTGCTTTACAGTTTATGTTTCAAGTGTCAAAACAGGTTGGCTTATCCTGAAATGATTTAAGTTCCTAATGTGGGAAATAACATTGTACATTCCTTAAGAATTCATAGTAATGCTTTTTAACACAGTTCTAAACTTAAAATATGACAGCAGGATGGTCCTGCTAAGGTTCATTTCTCTGTACTCTTGTAGTAAGTTGACAGTGGCCAATTACTGTCATCCTTTATATCCTTATAGAAGCTAGCTACTTCTACTGATCCATAAATTCATTTAACAAATAGTCAGTGAGAATTTACACACACAGAACACGGATAGACCCCATACATGCCATAGGAAATTCAAATTAAAGAGATATAGGGCATGGCAGAAAAAAAATCATGCAAGTGTGGGGAGTGCCTGGGCCACAAAAGGAGTAGCTAAGATCTGGGCTGGAGAGCTCAAAGAATGCCACAGTGTGGAGGTGAGAAACTCCCAGTTAATGCAGTACCCTTATGAAAGTGGGGACTCAAAGAAAGCAGGGACTTTCCATGATTAGATTTGGATCTTAGGAAGATTACCTTTGGCCACCATGCAGAAAATGAATTTTTAAAAAAGCTGCCAACATGACGCCAGTTAGGAAGCTGCTGTAATTCAGGGAAATATGACTATGTGGAGTGCGGAGGGGGCGCTGCCTATAGACACTCCTCATGAGACAAGGGGGGAAAGAATCTAAATTTCTTTAAAAAAATAACATTAGGCCTGCCCCCGACTTCCCTTCTGGTCCAGAGGTGAGTACCCGGGTCCAACCCGGACCCAATCCCTGGGCACCAGCCACTCCGGGAAGACCTGCCCAACTTGGCACCAGGTTCTGGCTACCGGGCAGCTCCCCTTCTAGCCCCACCGGGAGGGATCCCCTTTTCCAAGCCCCCCGGCAGCCCCTGCAATCTCCGCACCCTGCCCCCACGCCCATCTGCCCGCGACTCCAGCCACTTCCTGAGACTTAGAGACTGGCCCCCAGCTCCCAGCCTGCCCCAGACTTCCCTTCTGGTCCAGAGGTGAGTACCCGGGTCCAACCCGGACCCAATCCCTGGACACCAGCCACTCCGGGAAGACCTGCCCAACTTGGCACCAGGTTCTGGCCACCGGGCAGCTCCCCTTCTAGCCCCACCGGGAGGGATCCCCTTTTCCAAGCCCCCCGGCAGCCCCTGCAATCTCCGCGCCCTGCCCCCATGCCCATCTGCCCGCGACTCCAGCCACTTCCTGAGACTTAGAGACTGGCCCCAGCTCCCAGCCTGCCCCAGACTTCCCTTCTGGTCCAGAGGTGAGTACCCGGGTCCAACCCGGACCCAATCCCTGGGTACCAGCCACTCCGGGAAGACCTGCCCAACTTGGCACCAGGTTCTGGCCACCGGACAGCTCCCCTTCTAGCCCCATCGGGAGGGATCCCCTTTTCCAAGCCCCCCGGCAGCCCCTGCAATCTCCGCGCCCTGCCCCCACGCCCATCTGCCCGCGACTCCAGCCACCTCCTGAGACTTAGAGACCGGCCCCCAGCTCCCAGCCTGCCCCAGACTTCCCTTCTGGTCCAGAGGTGAGTACCCGGATCCAACCCGGACCCAATCCCTGGACACCAGCCACTCCGGGAAGACCTGCCCAACTTGGCACCAGATTCTGGCCACCGGACAGCTCCCCTTCTAGCCCCATCGGGAGGGATCCCCTTTTCCAAGCCCCCCGGCAGCCCCTGCAATCTCCGCGCCCTGCCCCCACGCCCATCTGCCCGTGACTCCAGCCACTTCCTGAGACTTAGAGACCGGCCCCCAGCTCCCAGCCTGCCCCCGACTTCCCTTCTGGTCCAGAGCTCCCAGCCTGCTCCCGATTGCCACTCTGGACCAGAGCCCGCCCCGGACTTCCCTTCTGGACCAGAGAGTAGGACAAGAGAACTCCCTTTTGGACAAAAGAGAGAGTCTTCCTGAATCTGTCAGCTCTTTCTGAAACAAGTACACTGATAAGACGAAGAAAGAACCACAAGGAGATGGGCAGACGTCAAGGCAGAAGTACATACAGCAAAATGAAGAGCAATACAGCATCACCAGAACCTAGCCCGCCTCCAACATCTAGACCTGAACACCAAAAATTGGAAGAAGCAGAAGAAAGTAGCCTTATGAGTAACTTCATGAAGAAGGTAGAGGCTTGTGTAGAGGAAAAGACAAGGAAATTGGAAGAACGCTATAAACAACTAGAGGAAAGAGCAAACAAATTAGAAGAAAACAATAAAGCCCTCCAAGAAAAAAATAAATTCCTGGAAGAAAACATTAAAGTCCTGGAAGAAAACATTAAAGTCCTGGAAGAAAACAATAAAACACTGAAAGAAAATCATGAAAAAGCAATGAAACAAACAAAGGAAACAGGCCAAGAACTGAAAAAGGAAATTGAAAAAATAAAGAAGACACAAACAGAGGGAATGCTGGAAATAGAAACCCTGAGTAAAAGATCAGGAACTTCGGATGCAAGTATAACCAACAGAATGCAAGAGGTGGAAGAGAGGATTTCTGGCATTGAAGATACAGTAGAAGAAATAGTTTCATCAGTCGAAGGAAACACTAAAGCCAACAAAGTCATGAACCAAAATGTCCAAGAAATCTGGGACACCATGAAAAGACCAAACCTACGAATTATAGGGATAGAAGAAGGTGAAGAATACCAACTCAAAGGCACAGAAAATATATTCAACAAAATTATAGAAGAAAACTTTCCCAACTTAAAGAAGGAAATGCCTATGAAGATACAAGAAGCCTATAGAACACCAAACAGACTAGACCCCCAAAAAAAGTCCCCTCGACACATAATAATTAAACAACTAAATGTACAGAATAAAGAAAGAATATTAAGAGCAGCCAAGGAAAAAGGCCAAGTGACCTATAAAGGTAAACCCATCAGAATAACACCCGATTTCTCAATGGAGACTTTGAAAGCCAGAAGGACCTGGACAGATGTAATGCAGACACTAAGAAACCATGGATGTCAGCCCAGACTAATATACCCAGCAAAACTTTCAATCATCATAGACGGAAGGAACAAGACATTCGAAGACAAAGCCAGATTTAAACAATACCTATCCACAAACCCAGCCCTACAGAAAGCACTAGAAGGAAAATTCCAACCTAAGGAAGTCAGATACACACTCGAAAACACAGGCAATAGATAAAGCCACAACAGTAAACCCCAAAGAAGGGAAGTACACACACACTACCACCAAAAATGACAGGGATGAACAATCACTGGTCGTTAATATCCCTTAATATCAACGGACTTAATTCACCTATAAAAAGACATAGACTTACAGAATGGATACGAAAGCAGAACCCAACTTTCTGCTGCATACAAGAAACACATCTCAAATTCAAAGACAGACACTACCTAAGAATAAAAGGCTGGGAAAAGACTTTCCAATCAAATGGTCTTAAGAAACAAGCAGGGGTAGCCATACTGATATCCAACAAAATAGACTTCAAACTAAAATCAATCAAAAGAGATAAAGAAGGACATTACATATTCATCACAGGAAAGATCCACCAAGATGAAGTTTCAATTCTGAACATTTATGCCCCAAACACAAGGGCACCCACATATGTAAAAGAAACATTACTAAAACTTAAACCACATATAAAACCCCACACATTAATAGTGGGAGATCTCAACACCCCACTTTCACCACTGGACAGATCTCCCAAATCGAAACTTAACAGAGAAATAAAGGACTTAACTGATATCATGACCCAATTGGATCTAATAGATATCTACAGAACATTCCATCCTAACAAGAAAGAATATACATTCTTCTCAGCACCCCATGGAACTTTCTCTAAAATTGACCACATACTTGGCCACAAAGCATATCTCAACAGATACAAAACAATTAGAATAACCTCCTGTGTTCTATCAGACCACCATGGGTTAAAGTTAGATCTCAACAACAACAAAAACTACAGAAAACCTACTTTCTCATGGAAACTGAATAATGCTCAACTAAATCACCAATGGGTTAAGGAAGAAATAAAGAAAGAAATTAAAGACTTCCTAGAGATCAATGAAAATGAAGACACCACATACCCAAACTTATGGGACACAATGAAAGCAGTGCTAAGAGGGAAATTCATAGCACTAAATGCACACATAAAGAAGTTGGAGAAATCTCACACTAGTGACTTATCAGCACACCTGAAAGCTCTAGAACAAGAAGAAGCAAAGTCTCCCAGGAAGAATAGACGCCAGGAAATTATCAAAGTGAGAGGGGAAATTAATAAATTAGAAACTAAGAGAATAATACAAAAAATTAATGAAACAAAGAGTTGGTTCTTTGAGAAAATCAACAAGATAGACAAGCCCTTATCCAAACTAACCAAAAGACAGAGAGAGAGAATCCAAATCAACAAAATCAGAAATGAAAAGGGGGACATAACAACAGACATTGAGGAAATCCAGAGAATTATAAGGTCATATTTCAAAAACCTCTACTCCACAAAACTGGAAAACCTAAAAGAAATGGACATTTTTCTGGATAAGTACCACATACCTAAGTTAAATCAAGACCAGATAAACTATTTAAATAGCCCAATAACCCCTAAGGAAATAGAAACAGTCATTAAAAGTCTCCCAACCAAAAAAAGCCCAGGACCAGATGGTTTCAGCGCAGAATTCTACCAGATCTTCAAAGAAGAGTTAATACCAATACTCTCTAAATTGTTCCACATAATAGAAACAGAAGGAACATTACCAAACTCCTTTTATGAGGCTACAATTACCCTGATTCCTAAACCAAACAAGGATACAACAAAGAAAGAGAACTACAGACCGATCTCCCTCATGAACATTGATGCAAAAATACTCAATAAAATATTGGCAAACAGACTCCAAGAACACATCAGAACAATTATCCACCATGATCAAGTAGGCTTCATCCCAGGGATGCAAGGGTGGTTCAACATACGAAAGTCCATCAATGTAATACACCATATAAACAAACTCAAGGAAAAAAACCACATGATCATCTCACTAGATGCAGAAAAGGCATTTGACAAAATCCAGCACCCCTTCATGATAAAAGTCTTGGAGCGATCAGGAATACGGGGAACATACCTAAACATAATAAAGGCAATATATAGCAAACCAACAGCCAACATCAAATTAAATGGAGAGAAACTCAAAGCAATTCCACTAAAATCAGGAACGAGGCAAGGCTGTCCACTCTCCCCATACTTATTCAATATAGTACTTGAAGTTCTAGCCAGAGCAATAAGACAACATAAGGAGATTAAGGGGATACAAATTGGAAAGGAAGAAGTCAAGCTTTCCCTATTTGCAGATGACATGATAGTATACTTGAGTGACCCCAAAGATTCCACCCAGGAATTGGTAAAGCTTATAAACACCTTCAGCAACATAGCAGGATACAAGATCAACTCAAAAAAATCAGTAGCCTTCCTATATACAATGGACAAAGAAGATGAGAAGGCAATTAGAGATACATCACCCTTTACAATAGCCAAAAATGACATAAAATACCTTGGGGTAACACTAACCAAGCAAGTGAAGGACCTATATGACAAGAACTTTAAGTCCCTGAAAAAAGAAATTGAAGAAGATGTCAGAAAATGGAAAGATCTCCCATGCTCATGGATAGGCAGGGTTAACATAGTAAAAATGGCAATCTTACCAAAAGCAATATACAGATTCAATGCAATCCCCATCAAAATACCAACACAATTCTTCACAGACCTGGAAAGAATAATACTCAACTTCATATGGAAAAACAAAAAACCCAGAATAGCTAAAAGAAACCTGTACAATAAAACAACTTCTGGAGGCATCACAATCCCTAACTTCAAGCTCTACTATAGAGCTACAGTAATAAAAACAGCTTGGTATTGGCATAAAAACCGACATGTGGACCAATGGAATCGAATTGAAGACCCTGACATTAACCCACACACCTATGGACATATAATTTTTGACAAAGAAGCCAAAAGTGTACAATGGAAAAAAGAAAGCATCTTCAACAAATGGTGCTGGCATAACTGGATATCAACGTGTAGAAGGCTGCAAATAGATCCATATCTGTCACCGTGCACAAAACTTAAGTCCAAGTGGATCAAAGACCTCAACATAAATCCAGCTACTCTAAACCTGCTAGAAGAGAAAGTAGGAAGTAATCTTGAACGCATTGGCATAGGAGATCACTTCCTAAATATAACACCAGTAGCGCAGACACTGAGACAAACAATCAATCAATGGGACCTCCTGAAACTGAGAAGCTTTTGTAGAGCAAAGGATACGGTCAACAAGGCAAAGCGACAGCCTACTGAATGGGAAAAGATCTTCACCAACCCCACATCTGACAGAGGACTGATATCCAGAATATATAAGGAACTCAAGAAATTAGACATCAAAACGACCAACAGTCCAATTGAGAAATGGGCTTTAGAATTAAACAGAGAATTCTCAACAGAGGAAACCCAAATGGCTGAAAGACATTTAAGGAACTGCTCAACATCCCTAATCATCAGGGAAATGCAACTCAAAACAACTCTGAGATACCACCTTACGCCTGTCAGAATGGCTAAGATCAAAAACACTGAAGACACTTTATGCTGGAGAGGTTGTGGAGCTAGAGGAACTCTCCTCCACTGCTGGTGGGAATGCAAGCTTGTACAACCACTTTGGAAATCAATATGGCGCTTTCTTAGAAAATTGGGAATCAATCTCCCCCAAGATCCAGCTATACCACTTTTGGGCATATACCCAAGATATGCTCAATCATACCACAAGAGCACTTGCTCAGCTATGTTCATATCAGCATTGTTTGTAATAGCCAAAACCTGGAAACAACCTAGATGCCCTTCAACTGAAGAATGGATAAAGAAATTGTGGCACATATACACAATGGAATACTACTCAGCAGAGAAAAACAATGACATCATACGGTTTGCAGACAAATGGATGGATCTAGAAAAAATCATCCTGAGTGAGGTGACCCAGACTCAGAAAGACAAATATGGTATGTACCCACTCATAGGAAGATACTAGATGTGGAACAAGGATGACTGAACTGCTACTCACATCACCAGTGAGGCTACCTGGAAAACGGGACCCCAAAAAAGACATGGAGAAATGGATGAGATCTACATGAACAGCCTGGTCATGAGTGGGAACAATGAAGAGCGACGGTCGAGGGAAAGAGAGTGGGAGATCCTAGCTGGATCAAGAAAAGAGAGGGAGAACAACGAATAGGAGACCATGGTAAATGAAGACCACATGAGAAGGGGAGGAAGCAGAGAGCTAGGAGGCCCACGGAGATCCACAAAGATACTGCCAGAAAAGACTGCTGGCAATGGACGAGAGACGGCAGGAACTGACCTACTCCGGTGATGGGATGGCCAGACACCCTGTTAGTTGTGCCATAAACCCCATCCAAGGAAGGTCTGAGGAATCTGGATGCAGACATCCAGGGCTGGGCCCCTGGTGGAGCACTGGGAGTCTAATTAGTGAGAAAGAAGAGGGTTTATATGAGCGAGAATTGTTGAAGCCAGGGTTGGATAAAGCACAGGGACAAATAGCCAAACGAATGGAAGCACAGGATCTATGAACCAAAGGCTGAGGGGCCCCAACTGCATCAGGCCCCTGAACGGGTGAGACAGTCATTTGGCTTGATCTGTTTGGGAGGCAGCCGTGTGTTAGTGCCGGGTCCTGGCTTGTTGCATGAGTTGACTGTTTGAATCGTGGGACATATGCAGGGACACTTGGCTCGGTCTGGGAGGGGGGACTGGTCCTGGCTGGACTGAGTCTACCAGGTCGATCCCGGTCCTCGGGGGAGACCTTGATCTGGAGGAGGTGGGAATGGGGGGTGGGATGGGGGAAGGGGGAAGGGGGCGAGAGTGGGAGAACAGGGGAATCTGTGGCTATTATGTTGAAATAAATGATGTTGTAAAATAAAAAAAAAAAAAAAGGAAAAAAAAAAAAAAAAAAAAAAAAAAAAAAAAAAAAAAAAAAAAAAAAAGAAGAATTTAGATGAATGGACATGAGGTGGCTCAGCAGTTAATGTGCTTGCCTCCAAACCTGATGTCCTGAGTTAGTCCTTAGCGTCCACATGGTGGAAGGAGAGACTTGAGGCCTGTGTTTTGTACTCTGACCTCTGCACATACACACGCACACATGCACACACACACGCACACACACACACACACACAATCATTGTTTCACATATTCACACTTTTGTTTTTCATTTGAGACATAAGTACTTATGGCATCTGTAGTTATTTTAGAGTCAAATTACCAAAGATAGCATAACTTGAAATCCAGTGTCATTTCTCTAGATATCACCTGTTAGATTGGGCAAGGCAAAGTATGTAAAGAAATGTCAAAGAATGTACTGAAGTTGAAAAATACATTTCAAATCACCATAGCTACCACCTGATGTCTGTGACAAAGATAATTACCAACTAGAGTGGAGACGAAGGAGGAGCGGGGTCAAAAGGACATCTGCCCCTTCCTCTCTCAGACCTGTGTGCCTCCAAGTGAAACAGGGGTTCCTAGAAAGAAAACAGAAAGACACTGTGAAGGTGCCGGTTGTGATAAGAGTGTAATTGCTCAGATGAAATACAGCAAAGTTCGGTGACTAACTTCATGGTCTCATCAGGACCCCAGTGACAGCACAATATTTATTTACAAGTTTAGTTTTATACATAAGCACAGGGGCTTGGCAGATCCTAGTGGAGGCTCATTGTTTTCAGAGACTATGAGGGATGAGAGAAATTAGCAGGTTTTATCAAGCAATTACATTGAGATGTGCTGGCTAAATAATTCAAGGAAGAAGCATGATGAAAAGAGGTATAAAAGAAATTCAGTGATAAGAGCAGAATTGGGGTTTATATTCCTACTATCCCTTATTAATGTTTAGAATAATTTGGAAAATACTACTAATAAAATTTACTACCAATAGTTTAGAATATTTATTTTAATAATTTTCATCATGTTATTTTTAAGTATCAATACTGACAATTTAAACTGATTAATAATTCATAATTATTCAATGTACATGCATGAGTTAATATCAATATCTTATTCACTATTTCATTTTTAGTTTTTAATATCTGTTTTCACAGTAATAAGATGCTAAATAAAAACATTTCTGCAAAAAAAAAAAAAAAAAAAAAAAAAAAAAAAAAAAAAAAAAAAAAAAATAACATTAAATAGACTGGATAAGGAAGGAGAACTCATAAGAAAGTTCAAAAGAGGCAGCCAAAGAAGCAAAGGTAATGTCTGGGCATGATTTGGGGGAGAAGGTACCCAAACAAAATGAGTCTGTTTTACTTGTGCCTCTGGGAAGGAAAATGCTTTGATGTTTGTGTCACCTAAAAACTAAAGCAATGTCTCACTTAAAGCAGAAGGCACAGTGTTACAGTAACTAAGTCAAGTCCCATTAAGGGAACATTATTTCATTCAGATCAAGGGAATCTCTGGCCTCAGTGGAGACCTAATATTCCAATTGGGCAAGTCAGTCACCCGACTAAGCACTCTGAAAGTCAGGGCCATTTACAACCCAAGAATCTCAATCCACCTTAAGGCACACTAAAAAGATGGAAGGAATAATTATCCTTTTAACAAGATCACATGTCTTTTCTTCCCATTAGTCTCAGCCCCTGGTGCACTCTCTCTACAGTTATCACAAGATTCTTCGGGTCTATTCACCTTTCTGAGTCTTGACTCAAAAAGTGCTTCATTTACTTTTTCGTCTGTTCTCATTTGTTTACTTTCAAATGCAGGTCAGAGTCTAAGTATGCTTCCTCTGGGATGCTGGTCTTTTTCCCTTTTTCTCTGAAGCTCCCCTCCCCAGCACGTGGCCACCTTTCTACCATGCCATTCACCACCCCTGCTCCATCTTCCTCCTCTTGGTAACTGTCAGGATTTATAATCTACCTGCCCTGAGTTCGTTCTTTTAAGGTCTAATATAATTTTCCTCAAGCTTTCTTCTGGGCCTGTTCTTGAAGTCTTTTATTAATGAGACTAAACACCCCAAGAGGGGACTCCAGATACCACTAATGTGACAGTTTTGCTGAGATCATCCAGATTTCCAGTAGCAACACAGATTAATGTGTTACCACTATTACTTGGTTTACTGTCAATAGTTTAATAGTTGCTTTGGGAAAGGATATAGAAATAAATCTTCCTGTGAGATTAGCAGAGAGTTTTGTGATTTTTTTTCTCCACATTCTGCCAGACTTCAGGGATTGATCTACTGGGGCTATGAAGGAATGAAGAGAGAACAGATGTATAGACACACAGAAAAGCTGGGATCAGATGGTCTGGGCTCTTTCATGGAGAAGCCTCAACACTTCAAGAAACTCAGTGTGTTTATTACATACAGTTCTATAGTGTTTATTGTATATAGTTCACACTGCTGAGCAAAGAGGCAGAATTATTACATACAAATAAACATGAGGACAGGTGTGCTGGATAATTTAATGTCCATTTGACACAAGCGAGAGTCATCTGAGAGGATGGAACCTCAATTGAGACAATGCCATCATAAGATCTGGCTGTAGGGCATTTTCTTAATTAGTGATTGATGGAGGAGGGCCCAGCCCATTGTGGGTGGTACTATCCCTGCGCTGGTGGTCCTGGGTTCTATGAAAACGCAGGTTGAGTAAGCCATGGGGAGCAAGCTCATAAGCAGCACCCCTCCATGGCCTCTGTATTAGCTCTTGCTACCAGGTTCCTATTGTTTGAGTTCCTGTCCTGACTTTCTTTGAAGATGAACTGTGATGTGGAAGCATAAGCTGAATAAACTCTTTCCTCCCCAACTTGCATGTTGGTCATCATCATGGTTCATCACAGTAATAGAAACCCTAACTAAGACAGCAGCATTATTATATACAGCTGGACAAGAGGCAGGCTTAGCACTCTCTGTAGGAGAACAGTCTTCAGGCCATAAACATCTCAGGGGAGAAAGCCATGGCAGATGTTTTCTGCACACTCTAGCAACATTTTCACTTGGACCACAAGACATTTATCGTCTTTCTGAGCTGCACTATCTTATTTAGTGAGTGTTCTATTGCTGTGAAGAAATGTCATGACCACAGCAACTCCTATAAAAGAAAGTGTTTAATTGGGGCTTGATTACATTCAGAGGTTTAGTCTATTATCATCAGGATGGGAAGCATGGTGGCATATAGGCAGACATGGTGCTGGAGAGGTAGCTGAGAGTTTTACATTGGATGGCAGGCATCAAGCAGGAAGAGAGAGAAGTGCTGGGCCTGCCTTGGGCTTCTGAAGCCCCCAAATCCACCTCTAATTATATACATCCTCCAAGACCCCACCACTGACTCCAAGGTCACACTTCCTAGTGCCACTCCCTGATGACCAAGCATTTAAATCTATGAGCCTATGGGGGCCATTCTTATTCAAACCACCACAACAAGCACCCAGGGGAGCCTTTGCTGCTGCTATTATGGGGCTGAAGATTTGCTGTCCTTGACATAGCTTTGCCCATATCAGCAATGCGTAATCTCTAGGACTTCACTCACTCCCTGCAGGTTTGCTAACTCTGAGTCCTTAAGGCTTATTAACAATTTAACCCTGAGACTCAGCTTTAACAGTCTAGCACAGTCTGTTTAAGTTTGAGGCTGCTAAATCCCAGTTGTTCCCACCAGATGCCAAACAGAAATAACACTGTATTTAATGCAAGTAAGGAAAGCAAGCCACACTTCTGCTTTCCCAAATGTTCACTTAAAAAGAACAGCAGTAGAATACAGAAAGGGCTGTGTCTCATGCAAACCTGTATTTCAAAGGATGTTTTACAAATCATCATTAAATTTTTATTCAGAGCATCTAATCATTGTGAAAAATGCTAATTTTTTTGTTTACCTTGCTATAACAGAACACCAGAGCCTGGGTAGCCTAAAAATGTCTGAGATAAGGTTCTCAGTAGGCCAGGTTCTTGATGATAGCTGTCATTCTTGTTTGCAGGTGATCTCTTACGTGTCTTCAAATGGCAGAGAGGAAAAGCATTTGTCTCTTCCTTCTGTAAGAACCCTGAAATCTTCATAATGATCCCTTTATTCTAGTCTTACCTAAACCTCAATCATCCCCACAGACCCTGCCTCCTTATGTCATCCCCTTGGATGGTTTGGAAGAATAGAAACCCATAGTTCACAGTGATCACTGTACCATGAATGTTTTACCACAATCCAATGAAGTCAGTATTTCCAATATCTTTAGTTAACCAGTAAGGTACCAGAACCCCTAATGTTATCCTGTAAAAGCAAAACTGGTCACAAGCATGGCTCTTTGAGTCCTCTAGGGATTGGTCATTTAGTTCTTCCAGTGGCTTTAAAGTGTGCCTGTCTATCTTTTCAGTCAAGAATCCTATCAACAAAGACCTAGCTAGGATTGCCCTGTCCCTTCTCAGAGGATTTGAAGTGACTTCTAGGAATTCTTATGACTACACATAGCCTATTTTAAATAATGTTGGGGCCAACAGAATCTCTCCTGTTTGGATGAATTTAATCTCCTACAAAGAAGATAGAAGAAAAATTAACTTGTTCTATCAATGAATATTTCAAAAATAATTTATACTTATTGGTCATAGTTCAAAGTTGTATGAAAAAAATTAAAGTATATTTATACCATCACTTTTAACTTAGAAGTGATTTTAGGGTAGCAGGGACATTGCAAAAATGAATCAGGAAGTCCCTGTGTTCCCTTTGTCCAGCTTTCCATGACGTTAACATTTTGTATAACAAGATCAGGTACATACTCTTGGTGTGTACTTGCATAGCACACTTAGCCAACTGAGAACACTGACATTTCTGTGTTACCTTGAAGTGAAATATTTCATTTATCTTTTTGTATATGTCTTCCACAAATACCTTTGAACTGCTCCAAAATCCAATGCAGCCACTGTTCTGAGCCTTGATCTGTGCTCCAGCTTTCTTTGTGTACATTTACAGAGTACAGTATTTGTAAGCTGTCTTATAATATGTTGCTCAGTTTTTTCTTTTTCTCATATTATCTATTCATATGTCTTCCAACCGTAGAAGTGGTTCTGTGCCCTTTTTGGTAAATCACATCAAAGGGTTCAAGAGGTTACTGTTACCTTACTTGTTATCTTGACCTTTATTTCTAAGTTCAGGTGATGTCTTCCAGGTTTCCCACCTGTAAACTCACTGTTTTCTCACTTCATGATTAATCTAGAAATATCTTAGAGGAAATGAACTTGAAAATATGAAAAAAAAACAGGCTTCTCTTGAAATGTTCATTTATTAATTTTATCACCCATTGGTAGAACATTCTGGAAATAGTTACTGCTGTGGTTTTGATATCATGATGATTTTTGTATTCCCCTCATTCCTTCTGCATCTGTTATTAAAATTCTGTGTGGAACATGTGGCCTTTTCCCAGTTGACACATTCAATGATTCATATTTATCAGTGAGGACTCAAGGATGCTCATTGTATTCTGTGGCTTATAATGCAAGCTATTGCCATTCATTGTTCAAACCCACCTCTGCTCATGAAAAGTTCTTCCAGTGGCTTCTCTAATCTTCTGATGTCCTTCATATACCTTTTCAAGCATTTTTTACATCACTAAAGCATAGGATAGTTTATGCTATAGCATATTTCCTGGTTCACTACTTGAATTCAGTCGTGTTTCTAAAAAGGATTGGGTCTTTTTCTTACAGAACGCTTAGAAATAAAAATCTCTGTGTAAGGGACATGTAAGCATTCACTTATATGTGGGTACTAGCTGTTAAGTCAATGACAACCAAGCTACAATCTATAGAACCCCAGAGGGTATGTATAGACTAAGGTTCTAGAGGGAACAGATAGATCTCTTTAGGAAAGGTAAATAAATAAGCTGATATATATGAATGAGTGGGGGCTGGAATTGAAGGATCAAGTGGAGAGGGAAAGGGAAGAGGGGATTATGGGAAGGAATACAGGAGAGACAGCTAAAATTAAGGGGCATCTGAGGGGTAGTATGGAAACCTAATACAGTAGAAGCTTCCTAAAATGTATGCACATGAATGTGGTGATATTTTATTTGTGCTGAAATGTGGTATTTTATTTGTATGTTAATAAATAACGTTTGCCTGGAGATCAGCAAATAAACCATAGTTTATAGTCAGCCATAAACAGAAGTCAGGTGGTGGTAGCACACGCCCTTAATCTGATCAAAATGGCAGGCAGAGTCTCTGTATGGTCAAGGACATAGCCAAGGGTGGTGACACATGCCCTTAATCCCAGTACCAACCATAGAGACCTGGAGGTCTATATAGACAGAAAGTGAAGAAGAAGTGAGGTGGCTGGGTTAAGAAGAGCCAATGAGAAGGCAGAACAGCAAGGCAATAAAGGCACAGGTCAGACAGAAAGAAGCTCTCTTGGGAAGCTATGGCGATGTGGTGAGCTAAGGTTAGTGGGTGGTTATCACTTTGATCTCTATGGCTTTCACCCCTGTATTTGGCTCTGTGTTTACTATTTAATAAGACTGTTTAGAAATTTGTCTACCGTAAAGATGATCTAAATGAAATGGCCATATAGATGGGAGACATAGAACCAACTGGGCATCTCTTGTCCCCAAATGAAGCTTCCAGTACCAGGATTGGATTATACCTAATTGAGTTTTTGGATAAAGGGGTCCTATGGGAACTCCAACAGCCCAGGCTGTTGCCAACGACAACAATTTGCTGTCCACAAACTGACAGCAAGGCCCCGTTGCTGAAGACAACACCTACACAACTCATTGAAGATGGAGACATCCAGCCAGTGCCTACAAAGAGCCTTCACTCCTCTGCTCTAGCATCTTTAGTACAGGAAGATGTACACAGGAAGAAGATCCTGCACACTACCAAAAGAGAAACATGAGTCCTTAATCTACAATGGTGTACTACCTGAAAGATATGCTAGGGCAATGGTGGCACAAAGCTCATGGGAATAACCAACACCAAACTGATTTGACTTAAGGCCTGCTTTGCAAGATGGAATTCATACCTGACACTTGGGTGACCAAAAATCTGAGTTTAGATAGCTGAATAACCTAGGGTAAAACCAAATGACACTAGTCTGAAAAAAGAAGAAAAAAGTTGTGATAAAATGCCTCCTAATGATAGTCTGCTATAGTCATATAGCCTTGTTCAGCTATCATCAGAGAGATTTCCTCCTGCAGGAGGTGGGAACAAATATAGAGACCTACAGCCAGACACTGGGAAGCATATGAGAGACCTTGGAACATTCAGCCCTAAAAGGAATGTTTCAATCAAATCAGGGAAAGCTACAGAAGAGGAGGAGAAAAGAGTGTAAGAGCCAGAGGGGACGGAGGACACCAAGGAAACAAGGCCCTCTGAATGAATATGAACAAAGCTCATATGAACTCACAGAGACTGAAGCTGCATGCACAGGGTCTATACCAGTCTGTACCAGGTCCTCTGCATATATATTACAGCTCTAGATCAGTGTTTTTATGGAACTCCTTAGTATGTGAATGAGTGGGTCTCTGATTCTTGTGCCTTCTTTTGGGCTCTTTTCTTTCTGTTGGTTTGTCTTGCCCAATTTCAGTATGAAAGTTTTTTGTTTTATCTTACTAAATTTTATTTTGTCATAATTAAAAACATGAATGAATGAATGAATGAATGAATGAACAAAAACCTAGCCACTAGGGCAAAGGTTAGCAACTGAACTGTCACTTATACTTGCTTGGAGGGGGAAATTAGTGTTCTCCAATAGAGTGACACTGGGTATATCTGCCATTCCAGGACAGACCTCATGTGAAGGAGTTCTTGACCAACATATACTGGACTCCACAGTTTTTTTGTGTGCTATTATTTAGTTATAGTTTGGTAGATTTTTTTTTCTTTCCTTTTGGCTGTAGTTTTGTTTGTTTTCTTGGTTTGGGGGGTTTTATTGTTTTATTGGGTTTTTGTTTATTGAGAAAGAACTTAAATTTGGGTGGAAAGTGGGGAGGAACTTAAAGGACTTGGGAGTGAGGAGAATAAGATAAAAATATATTTAAATTTAAAAATTGTTTTAAATAATAAAAATATGATTAAAAGCAAATAAATTTTATATGAAAAAATTATCTCTGAAGCCACTTTAGACTGAAATATAATTTCTTGTACTTTCCTAACTGCAGTAAATAGTTTAAATGCTGGAATATAGACATTCTGGCTAATATGCCAACTGTGTATTTGAGGGTAATGATAATTAAGACTTTGCCAAGTAGGGAAAGGGTCTTCCTGGTACAAAGATGCATTTTGTTGATCAGATAAAGTAGCAATCACTCCCATTTAAGGCTATTTTTAAGTTGTTCGTGTCTGTGGGAATCAGTCCTGGCTATGGTGAAGCTTCATCTAACTAAGTAACTAGTATAAAAATTACTAATGATTTACTTCAATAAATATGAGCATGCAAAACAAAATTACCTAGAAGACAAATCTTTGGGCCTGTCTAAGGTATAGTACAGTTAAAGTTAATTGACATGGGAGCACTTACCCTAACTATGAGGAACATTCCATGGGAAAGAACCCCAGATTGTCCTAAAGGAGAAGATGCTTCCTGACAACAGACCCATGACCAGTTGCCTTGAGCTCCTGCTTCAATGGCTTCCCCATCATGGTGGACTGCAGTCTTGAGCTGTGAACTGCATTAACCCTTCCTAACTTAAGCTATCTTCATCAGTCATTTAGTCACAGCAATAACACTGTTCTTCATGGAAGGATAAAACAGCAGATAAGACAGCCTCTGTTTCTCTATAATGTTGCATTATGCAGAATATGTCTATGTAAATTAATGTTATTTGACAATGAATATGTAAATTAAAATGCCAGGTAGTAACAGGTACCATAATGAACAATGAAGCTGGACTTATAAATAAATAGTAAAAATGAATTATTTTGGAAAGGAGCACACATATTTCCAATGGGTACATAGTGCTATTGTACAGTTACACATGTGGAGGGATGTCATTCTGACTATGACACGGCATATTGCAAACTGTGTAACATGACATACAGTGTTTATTTTGAGACTGCCCCCAGATTTTCCCCAGACCTTAAAGTTATATATAAATAACCTAAAATAAGTTAAGTTTAATTTTGGCATCTAGGTAAAGCCCTCACAAGAGGTCATGATACCTATCTAAATGACTGTATGACATTTTGTCATTCATTTCTCCTCTGAACAGGATAGACTGAAGCTCTAGAATTAAAACACTAATGTACTTCTCGGGGAGCTGAAAGTCTGAGATGGGAAAGACATCATCACATGAGCTGCTTTAGGATGGGGCAGGGATTGGGGCAGGGGTGGGGTGGGGTGGGGAGCAGCAGCTAAGCAGAGTCTTCTTCATTCAGTGTGGCTGAATTTTGTGGGACTTTACATTGACAGTCACTCAGTATCCACCCTAGCCAGTCTGTTAGGACTCATCAAAGGATGAGTGTTTCCCCTTAAATTAATGAAGGGACTCTATCCTTCTGGAGTATCTACTGGCAATGCTATTCGGTAGACAGTGTGAGTCTTAGAGGCAACCTCACATTTTCTAATAGCTCCAGTCAAAAGTACAAAGAAAGGAGTAAGGTAATTTTAATGATAGATTTTTTTTCAGTCTAGGCTATTTAAAATATAATTACAGCATGAAGTTATTGCCTTATTTTATACCGGTTTGAAGTTCGAGGATTACTTTAAGCTAACTGTGCCTTTTAACTTAAACTTGCCACTTTTAAAATGCTCAAATGTCACATATAGCTAATGGCCAGCACAGATCTTGAACTTCTTCATGTATCAATTCAATCTTCACTTTAACTTGATCCTTGTCTTTTGTTCTGGGTCTATTTAAAGCCTCAGACGTTCTTAACATTTTGAGACACAGGCGCCCACAGCATGTTCATTACAACCACAATGAAAACAAGCCAACTGTACTATTCATTTCCTCCCCATACCCTTTCCTTTTGTCCCATACAAGCCGTAAGCAACCGAGGCCTGAATATAACAGAACAATAACAATATTATTGATTTAAGGCATGCACTTTGTGTAGCTGAGCCATGTCAGAGTTTCAGCTATAAATACACCCAGGGGTCAAAGGCACCCCAGCTGCATTGGTGGGAAGGAACAGTGGCAAAACCAGAAGTAGAAAGAATAAAGGAGTTCCCACCAGGCTTCTGCTTTCTTTGTGCTTGAGTAATGATAGGTTCTCTCCCAGAACCAAAATGGAGGCCGTCGATGGAGAGTCAGCAAGCTCATTGTTCTATACCCAAGTGTGGGTGCCAAACATTTTATCTGGACAAAACTGTCATTTCAAAACACAGCTGTCATACCTTTTTGGCACAGCCATATCTGAATGGAATGGCAGAAGTCATAGAGCCAGCACAGCTGCTTGACAAAGATCCAGCAGAGCTGAGCCGCATGATGGCTGCCATGCCACCTTTGGTTTTCATCTCCACCTGTTGCATACTTGGGGCACTTTTAATATTTGTACAATTTGGGGATGTTGGGTTGATGGAAAATTCCTTATGAATCATTTATACCTTCTCCCAGGAATGCTGCTTCTAAGCTTATCCAGGAAAGTCCTGAACATACTATCTCCCCTGTCCGTGTCCCCTGCTGTGGATATCACTCTATATAAATAAACACTGATGGCCAGTGACCAGGCAGGAAGTATAGGCGGGACAAAGAGAGAGGAGAATTGGGGAAACAGGAAGAAGAAGGAGAGAGACTGCAGCCACCGCCAGGACAAGCAACATGTAGAGACTCTGGTAAGCCACCAGCCACGTGGCAAGGTATAGATTTATAGAAATGGGTTAATTTAAGATAAAAGAACAGTTAGCAAGAAGCCTGCCACGGCCATACAGTTTATAAGTGATATAAGCATCTGAGTGATTATTTTATAAATGGATTGTGGGACTGCGGGGCTTGGGGAACCTGGAGAGAAGCCCTCCAGCTACAAATGGCGCCCAACGGCTCGAGTTTCCACCTTAAACCTGAGAATATTTAATAACCAATTCTAAACAGAGCCAAAACCAGGTTCCTGCTTCTTGTCTCATACTGGCAGCTAGATGCGGCAAAACACAAGTTTGGACACTGGCGGGTTCCTGGCGGGTGCGTTTGACCGCAGTATGGCGAAAATGAGGCATCTGCCAGCAGCAAATTAAGCTGTGTGGTAGATTTAGTCTTTACTAGTATTTAAAAAAAAAAAAAAAAAAAAAAAGAGGTTTCTGGCTACACGCTGCTTTGATAAAAGCTTGGACCCACTATTTCTGAGACTTGATGACTCCCAGAGCTGGCGGAAAACGTACCACTGCCATGTTGGGAAGCTGAAGTGGGCGGAGCCAGCAGCCACAGCGCCGTTTCAGGCTTACAATGGTACAGTTTAAAGCAATAGGCTCAAGGCTCAAGGTAATATAAAACATAAGCCACATAAAGATGGCTACCACACAGAGAATCTGGATTATGTTCTCTTTGATATTCATAACTAAAGAAAAACATTTGATTACAAAACCTGTTGAGTTATGCCAAAATGTATACTTTAAAGGTACCTTGACTTCAAAATTTGGATGTAAGGATATGTTACTTTGGAAAAGAGGTTCTGCTTTTGTTTCCACAGAAAGCCAGAGGCTGTGGACTTGTTCCAGATTAAGATACATCAGGTTTCACCAGCCAAGACCCCTGAAAGGACTCCGATGACACCATGGCCCAGATGATCCAACATCCAGATCGGTTTCAAGGCAACTGGTTCACACAATACAGCCTCACGGACTACCCCATAGGTCTAAAATTTTCTTTGCGTCCCCATAAGATACAGCGCCCCCCTCCAGCAGGAAGTAGTAAGAGATGCTACGCCCAAATTCCCAAATATACCAAGCTGGCTTTAGAGGTGGAATTGGCTCACTCCCCCTCTAAACCCAGACATATTGCTTTAAAAAAAAAATGATTAAGGGATTCTTGTGTCCCAAATCAGAAGAGCCCTCTGCTGTGGGACAGAGAAAAACCAATATTTTTATTTAAAACAGGTTGATTATAAATGTGATCTCTTTCTAAAAAAGAAAAGGGGATATGATATATAGGAGGATATGGAGATGATAAGATAAAAGGGTAGATTAATGAACCTACTTTTAAAGAACAACTTGCTTAAAATGTTTTACATTGGTATAGATTTTAGTTTATGTTTAAAATATTTTACATTGATATAAATTTTGGTTCGTTGATGCAAGCTTGAAGTTAGTTTTGTTATACTGTATATATATATATATATATATATATATATATATATATATATATATTTCTATTCTTGTTTGAGGTATTATGTTTATATAACTCATTTAAAATTGTAATGGATAATTAAAAATAGATTAATAATTAGTCATCTATGATAATCATATCTGTAGCCATGTTAGTTAAGTCTTCTAGGTATACATAGATATATTTCAGATAGATAGGTAATCTTCAAACACTTCATAGACCTGGAGAATATGGCATTTAAATAACTTAGAATTCTGTTGACGTGAGACACAATTGCTCCTGGCTGCACCAATTTGATCCCGAGAGAATGTTGGGCTTCTAAGACATTTCCATTTGGAAGTTTGTCTTTTTGGCACAAAATGGCCTACTGGGCAAAGAACTGCCCTTGCCTTGATGGCTGACAGTACAAATGCAATGCTGTCCTTTCTGGACAAGTGGGACACAAGGAAAGCGACCACTGTACTCTGCCAAGACAGGGTAAGATGGTCTCTTAAAATTCCTGCTTCTGAAAATGGTCTGTCAGATACTCTAGGCCTGTAGCCAATTTAAATGCACAACAATGCTGAGAAACATTAGGTGACTGTCCAGGCTGCCAGCTGTCTTGGTCTACTCTTGCAAGATTCCCGAAAGTTGCTTGCATCCATCTACCATTTCTCAGGTACCATTATGTTCCTTCTCAGGTCTTTGATGTGGTTGAAGACTAGATAGTCGTAATTTCCTCAGTTATGATAAAAGATAAGTTAGCTATAAAACCTTAAACTCACAAATATAAGATAGATAGGACATCTTCTTTAATATTGTAACTATAATTCTTGCTCGGTAATTGTTTTGTTATATGTAATTTTACCATGTTAAAGTTAAAACCTTCCTTTTTAAAAAAGAAGAAAGGGGAAGTGCTGTGGATATCACTCTATATAAATAAACACTGATGGCCAGTGACCAGGCAGGAAGTATAGGTGGGACAAAGAGAGAGGAGAATTGGGGAAACAGGAAGAAGAAGGAGAGAGACTGCAGCCACCGCCAGGACAAGCAACATGTAGAGACTCTGGTAAGCCACCAGCCACGTGGCAAGGTATAGATTTATAGAAATGGGTTAATTTAAGATAAAAAAACAGTTAGCAAGAAGCCTGCCACGGCCATACAGTTTATAAGTGATATAAGCGTCTGAGTGATTATTTTATAAGTGGATTGTGGGACTGCGGGGCTTGGGGAACCTGGAGAGAAGCCCTCCAGCTACAGTCCCCCCCCCCCCCCCCCCGATACTTTTAGGGAGATATCCTTATCTGCTTGAAGGTCTTCCTTATGCCTTGGAGGTTGTGACACATAAAGAAGAAGCCAGAGGTCTCTTTGTGAGGCTATGAGACATTCTTGAAACATCTGTCCCTCTACTTACACAGGAACAAGATATTCAAAACAAAGTAAAATTAAAAAGGTCAACAAGATTTGGTGGGCTAGAGGAATTGTCCACAGTTCAGATTACAAGGCTCTTCTCACTGTACACTCAGACAAATATGTAGCATACAACTCTACCCTACATAGAGACATACTGATGAGCAAAGTATGGAGTGGAAAGATAATGAAAGTATGCGGTGTCAGGACCTCCCTCTCTTAAAAGTTAGCTCATGTAGTGCCACTATAATGTCATATGACCAAAGAATAACAGAATGCAGGATTAGACATATAAACAAATTCTATAAAGATATAATGTGAACATTGACTGTAATAACTATAGCAGCTTTAGCCTGAGAATTTTTCCTGGGCACTCTGACCACTAAGAGTTAATAATACATTGCTTGAGTCATGGCAAAATGCCCAGGGTGGTTGAAGATTTTGTTTTGGTCTAATGTCCTTGAAGCAACCAAAACAACCAGCCTGAGCACAGGCTGTCATATGCCTCTAGGTTCTCAAAAAATGAGTTATGGGGTTAATGAATAAGAATGATAACTCTGTTTATTAATGATGTTAAAACTTGAGGGAAAATGATTGGAAATGATAACTCTGTTCTGCCATAGTTTATTAATGATGACTAAAAGATGAGCAAAAGGAAGTGAAACACATGTCCAAAAACAAAAATGATATGGTCTATGTTTTGGAACATCATGAATGTATCCTTGCTAACTAAATTCTGTATAAATAAAGACACACTCTGGCTGCTAGTCAGTCAGGCTGCAAGATTCTCCTGACCACCATGGCCTGGCTCACTTCCTTCTCCTGCCGACTCCTTATACCCTCTGCAGGACCCATCCACTGCCAGGGACAGCTCCTGGCACCTTTTTGCTTCTCAGACCCTATATTTTAACGGTCTGAGTCCTTAGATAAAAACATGTGGGAATGTGGTCATCTTGGCTCACATCTGGCATTTGCTGCTGGACTGTTCAGTTAGGGCTAGGGCACAGAGGCTCTGGAGGTCCAGGTACAACACCTGCATTCCTCTTTGATAAGCATGGATCTCTGGAGCTAGGAATGCCCCAAAGAACAACAGCAAGAGGAAATGTGATTGTAAACATAATATTTAAATGGCTAGATTACTGCTTTAAACATTAATAGTCATAATACTAGCATCTTGCTACGAGTTTATGAACAGTAGAAATCCTAATAGAATCGACAGCAAATTTCATTCCTCTGAGAGTATCTAGCTAGTTACATTTCAGAATAATTCAGAAGTAACTTCATTTAAAAGCAGACTCAAGCAGACAAAGAACTATAATTGAAAAATTAACATATAAGAACATACCATGTGAAAAATATTAAGACCATAGAAAGCTTCTGATAAAGAACAGTTAATTTTAAAAGAGAGCCTCATGCCGTTTTGGAGTGGGTTCTTGCTTTTCCCTTCATTCTGATAAACATTTTTATTTTTGTAGCACTTAGGTAAGTTGATATCATAGTTATATTAATTACATTCTGTTTATTGCTGTCACATTCTAATAGCATTTCAAAGCAATCACATTAGAACCTGCTCCTAAGCACCATATCTCTGAGCCTAGAACAATGTTTGACACATAGCCATCACCAAATGAGTCTTAAATGAATTAAGGGAGGCATGATATTCAATATATTTTGTTGTTAGAAGGAACTAAAGATGGTATATGGAGATTTAAAGCTAAAAGTGACCTTAGGAATTATTTAAAATCTTTTTTTTTTTACATTTACAACTGAGATAAATGAGGTCCTTGCAAATACACCCTTGGCTTAAGAGAATACTGGAAAAGATGTAGGAACAAACAGAAAAACACCTACAAATGATTTCTTTTCAGAATTGGAATGTTCTGTGCTAAGGTTCAGTAAGCCACATAGCTATTCTTTTGCAAAAAAAAAAAAAAAAAAAAAATTAGATAACCACTATTTCTTTTGCTCCAGTTCCCTACCATACACAGCCCTGCTCTCAAACCTCTTGAAGTACTGAATGTACACATGAATATAAATATAAAATGTAGCATTAAAATGCTTATTCAAAATTTGGGATTTTGAATTTGGAGTATTTGAAATATAATCTGCAGAGACTTTTAATATAAAATGGAACATAAAACATGTGCATTTTATACTTCAAGGTTTTGTTTAAACTTGCAAGTCTGTAAACTATCAGATGGTCAACACATGTTGTCCTGGACTCTGAGTTTAAATGGGTCCACCTGGACAATGAAAGTAGTCACCCATTCTTGAAATGCTTAAAAGAATCGCTTCTGCAAAATCTTCTTACCATGTTGGTTAGCAATACATACACAGAGACATGTTCTGGGAGCAGAGCCTAGCAAAATCTTCATCAAAGAGACCAGAGAGACTTCATTCAGCAACTGCTGGGAGCAGATGCAGAGTCCCATAGCCAAACATTAGGTGGAGCCCAGGGAGTCCTGCAGGGGACTGGGAGGACGGATCAGAGAAACCAGAGTGGACAGGGGCACCATGAGAACACAGCACACAGAATCAACTAGTGGATGATTCATTGGTGCTTATAGTGATCAGGGAGCCTACAGGGTTCTGAAATAGCTCCTCTACATATATGTTATGACTGAATAGCTTGATGTTCTTGAGAGATTCCTAACAGTGGGAGCAGGGCCTGTCTGACTCTTTTGCCTGCTGTGGGACCCTTTTCCTCCTATTAGGTTGCCTTGTTCTGCTGTGATGTGATAGTATGTGCCTGGTTTTATTGTAGCCTATTATGCCATGTTTGGTTGACGTCTTTTCGAGGCCTACTCTTTTCTAAGGGGGATGTGGATCTGGGGAAGAAGGGAGGTAGAGGAGAGACTGCAGGAGGGGAAGAGGAGGAACTGTGGTTGGGATGTAATACATGAGAAAAGAATAAAAAGAAAAAGAATAACATTACATTTGTGGAGACAGGGCATATTAGATTGTGGACAACATTAAAGGAGAAGGTCATTATACTGTCTGCCATACATCTCTACAGGAAGAATCAAGTTAACATCCTCTGCAGATTGGACTATTTTGTCAGTGAAAACTCAAAGCCGTTGTTGAATTTAAAGAACACGCAATGTCAACATGTTGGCACACACCTGCAATCTCAGGACTCAAGAGACAGGGGAGAAATTTGCAAGTTTGAGGCCAACTTGCATTATATAGTGATCAATAGCTCAACCCTTCCCTCCTCCACAAACAAGCAAGCAAAACACAAAGCAAAACACACCCAGTAATGTCCTCAGCGATTCACAAGGTTTCGAAAGTGTTTGCTAACCACCTACAATCCAGCTTAGAAGTATGTTGTGACAGTCATTGAGAACAACAGAAAAGAGATGACATTTTAGACCAGTGGTTCTCAACCTTCCTAATGCTGCAACCCCTTAGTACAGTTCCTCATGCTGTGGTGATCCCCAACCATAAAACTATTTCATTGCTACTTCATGACTGTAATCTTTCTACTGTTATGAATCATAATGTAACTATCTGATATGCAAAATATCTGATATGCAACTCCCAAAGAAGTTGTGGCCTACAGGTTGAGATCCACTATTTTAGAGGGCTAGATTACCACTTGGAAAAGGAGCTCTAGCTTCAATTCAATAAATAATTTTCTGTCAAAAGGCCATTGTAGCTCTGCTGTCAAGGTTATTCAGTGACCTTTGTATCATTCCACAAAAGACAGACTGAGTAGGATCCAAATGTCCTCCATCTCACCCTGTCTGGAAGCTTTCAGCATAGCATAGAGTGTGCTCATAAAATATTTCCAGGTCATGAAGAGAGAAGACCATGACAGATAGTTTAAATTCTTCTACTTTGGAAAGACTTCTTTTTTCAAGAAAAAGTTTTCAGAAGTTAAGCAATTGTGATCTAAAGCTTTATCTCCTTTTGGAAAGAAACACTTTCAGCAAGAGTTAACACAGTGCTGGAGGTGGAGAACTGGCACTTACATGGGAAATAACTATGTTAATGTTCTCTATGATGAGTGGCTTGGTTTGGACCTGGCTTAGAGTAGCAGCTTTCATTCTGTTCACTAATTGTTATAACTTGACCATTTTATTTAGATTAAGACCAGTCTGCATTTGTACACACACATATTTTTAAATTGCAATTAAGTGAATATAAGATCAGCATTTTATAAAGAGGATTTATAGATGCCGGCAGTAAAAGCCCCACAGGGCAGCAATGTATCCTATTATACTTTGTACCTGTTGTCAGTTTACCACATTCACATTTAAAGTGGATGCTGGGTGCTGCATCCACTTATTTCTTAATGAGCTTTAGAGATGCTTGTTCTTATGGCCCCAGTGAAAGCCTTGCTGCCTTCATTGATGCTCTTGGAAATACATGATTGATGGTTCATCCTGGGCCAAGGACAGCACAGGGAACCCATGGTACTTTTCTTATTTCCTTTCATAATGCAAGAAACCAGATGAATGGCCAGCTGTGTGCACACTGCTAGCTAGCAGAGCTCTTGAACATCAGGCACCTCAAATCCTACAACACTCATGCAGCTTGTTACCAATGCAAATGTCCTGGGGGCCCTGGCGTAAGTACACAGAGCACTGGTCTAGCACAGTTCTTGGAGTCAGTTGATAAATATTTAATCATTGAGCACTTGGAGAAATTGTAAAAGGCTTTGCTAAGAACCCAATTTTAATTATTAGGGCTTCTTGTGCATTCTTGTTTGGCAAGTCTTTGAGTTTGTCATATTAAATGGGTAGAGAAGGAAAATATGTCTTCAGTCTGGTATGGGGACTTATTTGATATTATTGTTTTTGAGGTTGGCGAACACTAAGTGTAATTGTTTTATTATGAAGGAAAGACCTTCAGCATCCACACCTGGTAACAGGTTGGACGTGCTCTTTGTTTGTGTTTGTTTGCTCAGGCTGCTGCTGGTGGCAATGGACACTCAAAAGCAGACTCAGCGCTATCTCTTTATCAGAATATTTGCATTTCTGTTCACAAGGTTCTTACAAATCTAGTGGTTAGAACTTCTGAAATGAAAGTCACATAACTATACAGGGGAAGGGGGGGAGGCTCCATTTTCTCGTCTCTGAGCAAGCATTCACTGAATTTGGCCATGCGAATGTGTCTGCATATAGCTAACTACTCCTTTGCTTTGCATCCTATCCATCTTCACTCAGACCCTGGGCTCAAGTGAACCTCCTTCCTAGATTCCCCGTATTCTCCGTGGTACTTGGAACAAGAGCACTAGCTCCGTTCTGTGTCCTACTCTATTCTCAAAGAAAACAAACATGTTTCAATGCTTGAAAGAGATGTACAAAAGTTAAAAGAACTAAAGTTTAAGGGAATGAAATGGTTTCTGTCACATTGAATATCCTTCTGCTCTCTAAAGAGTTATTTCCCTCTTTTACAATGAAGTAAACAAGAAAGTGTAGGGAGGCGGTGGAGACATGGCTCAGCAGTTAAGACCACTTGTTCCTGCAGGAGACCTGGGTTCAATTTCAGCACCAACATGGTGGCTCAAAACCACTCATAACTCCAGTTCCAGGGGATCCAACGCCCTCTTCTGACCTCCTCAGGCACCAGGCACAGGTGGAACACACAGAAAAACACACAAGCAAAACACTCACATGCATACAATAAAATAAATAAATATTAAAACAAAAGAAGGTTCAGGGAACTGGGGAGTTCCTGGAAGCACTGACCCATCGGACTGCATTCAGCATGGTCTGCTTCTGAATTTCTATCCTTGTGGGTCACAACTTGTTTACTTTCTCAAAATGTATAAAAGATACAAGAACTTGATAAAGTTTCCAATGGAATAGGGAAGGAATGCTAAAATCTCTTTGGTTTTCCATCTTCATACAATCTTATTACTATTTTATATTGCACTGAACATTTTATCTCATTCAACGGCTCTTCTCCCACTCCCCACCCCAGTAAATTATCATGGAACAGATAGCCTTAGACCATGGCCAAGTGTTGCCAGAACTGAATGAAATCTCCAGTGGGAAATTCAACTGAAATTGGGCACATGCCTTATCACACTTTAGGACAAAGAATACATTCTGACAAGAACAGACAGAGCCATTTTTTCCCCAGCTCTGTTTGCATCTGTATTGTGTCTAAATACAAGGCCAAACGTGCAAATAAGTTGTTTTGTTTGTTTTGGGCCACAAACTTTCATAGTTTGGTATAAATCAGGAATCACATAATCGTGTGAGTAAAAAACAGAAAATACAACTAGAGCAGTTTAACAAGGTAATTCCTCTGGACTTGTTTGGCATGTAAATTGACAGTTGGATAGCAATAAGTTTGTCACTTGCTGAACCAATTTCTATGAAATGAAAATAAGTACAAGAGAAAAAGCAAGAGAAGTATGAAGACTTGCAAATTGTTGCAACTGAAATCTCAGGTAAATCAGGTTAAACAAAAACAAACAAAGAAGGATCATTTCATTTACACAAATAACTGATGCTATTCAATAGTCTTTTGTGATTAAAAAATTTTAAAGTTAAGACCAGTAAGGAATTTACTCAGTGTTAAAAAGAACATTTTCAACAAATCCATTTAACATCATATAGAAAATGAAAGTTTTTTCAGCCTGAGATGAAAAGCAAAACAACGACTCCCACATTTGTCAATGTTATTTAACAATATCCTAGAAAGGCCAGCTAGACAACTAGGCAAGAAAAATACATTTAGGTCCAAAAGGAAAAAATTATCTTTTTTTCATAGATAGCGTGATTCTAAGTGTAGCACATACCAAAGAATCCCAAACCAAAAAAAAAAATAAAAAAATAAAACTATTAGCTAATAAATTCAGAGAAGTTATATGGAATAAATATGGAACTGTGTTTTATATAACAGCAAGAAACCAAAAAGGATTCAAGAAAACAATTCCATTTATAATAACAACCAAAAAAGAACAAAATCGTTAATAAATTTAAACAGAAGGAGTTTCACAAATATATACATATATAATTATGTTACTCGTAGTGGTGACTTAAAAAATTGACATTTGTTTCTCAGTTTTGGATGCTAGGATTACCATGATTTGATGTTTGGGGAAGACTTATGTAAAAGGGGGAAACCTATTTCATTTTTGTTCCCATAGTCAACATGCAAAACTTCTACGGCTCTGTGTGTGTGAGAGAGAGGGTATCTATGTATTCAGCAAGTCTTTAGTAGACCAATGGATGTGTTATAATTCAATTCAATTTTGACACTATACACCAAAAACCAGCATCAGAACCCACAAGTTCAAAGGCTCAATGCTAGAAAACTTCCCTTACTTTATATTGCAGAAAGTAGGTGCGTTAGCACCGATATTATTAACAAACCCTATAAAGGGTTACTGTGACTCACTACTTCAGTCTATGTAATTTGCTAGAATGGCTCACAGCATACAGAGAAATGCTGGTTAGCACTTATCAACCTATTCTAAAGGATTCATGGACAGCCAGTCACAGAAATGGATAAGACAAGTGTTGACAAGAAAGGGTCTGTGAAGCTTTAGTGCTCCAGTGCCCTCTCTTGGAGGGCCACCTTCCAAACCTACATGTGTTTAACAACACTACATCTTATTTAGAATATTTATGAACCTTGCTCTCCACTATCATTCACTGGCTCCAGTTCTCTGACTACTTGATCTTTATAACGACTATGCCCATTCTAAGTCTATAATGGTTTTCACCATAAGCAACATCATTAGCATAACTCAAGAGTTATCATGGAGGTTCACTGTGTATCCTGAAAGCTATTCCTTCAAGCAGAAAATTCCAGGAGTTTCAGGAACTCAGCGATATGAGTCAGGAATGATTAGAAATATTTCACATTATACCTTATCCTGTTTTGTGTTTCATGGATCACATCTTTTTGCTGTGTTCACCAACCACACATGGTGAGAGAAGGAAGTAGCTCCCTGGTGTTTCTTTGATATGGATTCTATTCACTTCTCAGCATTCTATTTTGTAATACCAAAACATAAGTGATTAGGTATTAACATACAAATTTTGAGTAGAGAAATTCAGTCCACAACAGAGGTGAAAGAATTGTATGCTGACCATTACAAAACATTGTTGATGAAAATTGGGGAAGGTCTCTTTAAATGGAAATCCATCCAACATTCACACTCTGGAAGGCAATGTTGGGACAGCCAAGCTCTTCCAAATATGTGCAACTTCAGTATAAACTCTGCCACATTCACATTGAACCATACTGAAAAGAAAAACAAAATAAATGCACATACAGTCTTATTTTAAAACATACTAAGAAGTATATCAAAAGCAATGTGACTTTGGCTTAGGATGAACATGGATCATTTCAATAGAACTGAATCCTGAAATAAACTCAAACATGTAAGATTAAGTGATGTTCAACACTAGTGCCAAGACCATTCCAGTGTGTGTCTGTCTATTTTAGAAACTCTAGTTTCTTAAGCAAATGATGCTCTAACAACTGGATAGTCACATTACATAAAAATAAATAAATCTCGGGGCGTGGTGGGCACGTTTATCCAGCACTTGGGAGCAGAGCAGGCGGATCTCTGTGAGCGAGGCCAGCTGGCTACAAGTGAGCTCAGAAAGGCGCAAAGCTACAAAGAAACTGTCTCGAAAAAACAAATAAATAAATAAATAAATAAATAAATAAATAAATAAATAAATAAATCTTCATTTTTTAAAAAAGACTAGAAACAAACTATAGAATGTGATAAAAAGATATCCAAATACTTAAAAATATAGAATCTTTTCAATCTTATAATTCATGAATGAAATGTGAATCAAAGCCACAGTGAAATACCACTTTAATTTCTGTAATTTTTTCTTATTTTTACATTTTCTATTTACTCAACTTAAATGTCAATCTTAAAAAATTCTTTACACACACACACACACACACACACACACACACACACACACACACATACACACTCACACAAACTGGAATGAACCCTAAATATCACTATGCTAGTTTCTTCTTGTGAAAAACAACAGACAAAACAAAATAAAAGTTACAAAAGCAACTGAGGGAGAAAGTTTTATTTTGGGCTCACACTTCAAGTGTGTGTCCATTATGGTCAGGAAGGTGTAATGGCAGTAGCAGGAGGCTGGCTGGTCACACACATTTCATCAGCTGTCAGGAAGGAGTACCCAGGAAAACAAACAAACAAACCCTGAACCTGGAAGCCTGTCTTCAGTGATCAACTTCCTCCCTTAAGGCTCCTCCTTCCTAAAAGTTCCTTCATCTTCCAGAACAGCGCCACCCGTTGGGGACCAAGTGTTCAAACATGTGATCCTTTTTCATATCTAAACCACAACAATTGCCTGGTTCAGTTCTCTCAATTTACAAATGAGAAAACTGACCCACCCAGAGACCACTGTGAAGACAGTGGTAACGCGCTTTTCTTAACTGCCACTCATTCTCAACATTCCTGCACAATTTCAGAATGCATGAATACCGTAAACATTTCTAAACCTACGCCAATGCTCCTGAAGGAGCCAGTAACTTAGAGATCCAGGAAAACTTCCAAGTGTTGATAGGACTCCTTCTGTTTACAGTTATCTAAAACAATACAATAAGTTGGTAGAAAAGAAATACAAATGTAAACTAATAAATCAGTTTAATCACTTTGTGGGGGTAGTTTTTTTTTTTTTAATTAAGTAGAGTTCTAGAGGTTATGTGAGGACTCATTGTTGTTTTAAAAAACGATAAGTGGTGCTGGTTACCATGCAGAAAGGTCATGAGGCACAAGCCATGACAAAACCTAGTATCAGAACTTTATTAGGAGGAGGGGGGAACAAAAGAACCAGGCCTGGGGAAGAAGCACGTGGAAAGGAGAGGAGAGAGAGAGAGAGAGAGAGAGAGAGAGAGAGAGAGAGAGAGAGAAGAAGAAGAAGAAGAAGGAGGAGGAGGAGGAGGAGGAGGAAGAGGAGGACTCTGTGTCCAGCTTTTTAAGGATTCCCGTGCACATGCACAGGTGGGCTTATGGAGCTCCACCACACGCATGTGCTGATTGCTGATTGTGTGACCAGTGCTGCGTGTGCTGTGCAATCATGCAGCACACGCGTGAGGTAAGACCCTTGCTTAGCTCCTGAATTGCACATGTGTAGTCATGCAGCTGGAGTGGTGGCAGAATCCTAACACTCATAAGTCTCTATAACTTTTTTTTTTCACCATTAGTGGTTAATGTCACCAAAGAGCCCAGCCATCAGAAACAGTATCCACAAGGGTGACCACTCTATTGTGTGTGCCATTTTCTTATTCTGTCAATAGAATCTTTTTATTTCCTGTGTTTCCTTGTTAATTAATCTTTTAAATCCCTATATTCTCATGAAAAAAAGTCTCAATGACTTTGGAGACATATGATGTTTGTATGGTGTGCACTTTCTTTTATTATAACACATGCTTTAATTATTACATCAGACAAGACTCAGCTCACTGAAATGTTCTTTAAAAACACACACAAATTCACAGCTATGTGACTGGAAAAAGGTGAACACTCTCCAAGAAGAATTCAAACCTGGTGGAATGTAGTACTGTAAAATAAAGGCAACCAGACCTGACAGAATAAAGGATGACAAAGAAGCTAAGCTGGAAAGGTCACGGCAGATTGTGAGATGAAGTAATGCTGGGTCACTGATCCTGGGTAAATCTGCAGAGGAAAAGCACCAGCTGCCAAGCGTGGTAGGCAAAGCTTTCTGTGTCCAGCACTCAAAACAAATGGAAAGGTTTGAATCATGGAGTGCTAGAACCATTTTTATTTGTTTCACATGTCCACCTCTGCCCTGCATTTGCACATGTGTATTCTTTGGGGGAGCAAATGAGACCTGTGTTTTCTTTGTGCTCATTCGTTATTTTCTTTTCTTTAAAGGATGGAGTTTGCTTTTCCAGGACGTGGTGAAATGTGTTGTCCTCGAAGAGATGACCTAGGTAAGTAAAGAAGTGTCAACGTTTGGCCTCTGGCTGATTAAAAGGCAGGGTCTTCAGGGAAGAGCCTCTCTTTCCAATCCATCCACTCTTGTGTTTTGATTTTCCTTTATTTCAGCACAGAGAAACAGTGTTGCTAGGTTTCCAGACCCTATAGGGTTGGGGAGGTCTGGTGCTTCATCCTCAGGAGGCGTAATTTGAAAAGAAATGAAACTGGAATGGATGTCCTCAAAGGTCATCTTTCAAATTTATAAGCACTTCTCTTTCATCTATTCCATCACAAATGTGAATTTGTGGGCAAGGCTATATCTTTTACTGAAGAAGTTCTGTGTTTAAAAAAAAAAAAAAAAGCTACAGCTACTTGTGATTTAAACTATAATATATTTCTGTCCCATGGGGATCACGGTGTATTTTTAAGTACAGTGCAGAATGTAATATAAAAATCAGGAAAAATAAACTCCTCTTGTTTCTCCTCCATTGGCCGTCCCAACCTTCACTAACGGAGAGTAAACTTGGCAGGAAAAGGGATGAAAAGAGACTGCTATGCAAGGGAGTTGTTGTAGCTGCTGCTTCTTTGTTTAGGATGAGTTTCTAATTAAAACATGTTAGTGTATGTGTACATGTGCGTATATGTTTGTGTATGTGCAGATATGCCTGCATGTGCGTGCATTTGTGTTGAGCCCAGAGGTTGGCACTGGCTATCCTTGATTGCTTTTTGGCTATTCTTTTCAGACAGAGTCTCTTACTGAACCGGTAGCTCTCTGAGTAGCTAGACTGGCTGGTTCAGCATTCTCCTATCTGTACCTCTCTGGAATTACAGGTTCGCACCACTAGCCTAGGCTTTTTACATGTCTCCTGAGGATCTGAACTCCAGTTTTCATGTTTGCGTGACAAGGACTTTACCAACTGAACCATCTCTTTGGTCCCCTAAAATGTCCTTGTTTGACTACAAAACTAATTAAGCATAATGTGAGAGTGGTTAATAGTGCACACCAGCCTACACCCTTTCCCAAAGTTGTAGATGTTTACTGAGAATTTGTATAAAATTATTACAAATGAGTTTCATTTGAGACCTTCAGAACCTGATAAGATTGAGAAAATATTAGAAGCTGAAGAATACATGTCAAAAATTTGTTTACATGTGTTTATATATGTAGGTGCAGTTTAAGCCAATGATTTTTTCTTGGCTTATTCCATTAAATTTTAATTTTATGTCATAGTGTATGAATTCAGGGACTAAAACTCATAAACAACGATAGTAACTTCTTAAAAATGAGTCATGTTCATTGGTATTATCCTGGGGACATGATTATCCAGATGGCCTGTGCTGCCCACCTGGGGCCATGATAGGCATCCAGGCCAATGCTGCTGCCTAGGGCCATGTCTGGATCCATGGTCCTGCATCAGCCAGAGTCTGGGGGTATGTACATGACTACTGTTACCACTGAGGGATCTGCACATGCCCAGGGTCTCGTCAGTTACCTGGAACTATGTTGGTTTCAAGGACCATGCTTCTGCCAGGGCCATACTGATCTGGGTGGCCTGTGCTGCCACAGGGACTATGGTGGTGTCTGGGCCTGAGCTGCTGCTGAGGGCCTTGTCTGGGACTGTAGTCCTGCTGCAGCTAGGGACTGGGATGATGCCCATGGCCCATGTTAGCACAGGGGGTCATTGGAATCATGCTGTGCTGAGCAAGCCCTGCCCTTTACTGGCTTCGAGATAGCCCTGCCCCTTGCTGGATACTGCAGTAGGAGAGCTGGTCCCACTCTTCAGGGAAAGCTGTCTACCACTGGCAAAGATGTTCCCTACCCCTCACCACAGGTGTGCACCTTACCTGGGCAGTCCACTAGAGCTGGCCCTGTGGTCAGGGACACAGATGAGCTGACCCTGCACCCCATTGTCTGCTATAAGGTGGCATGGATGAGAGAAAGATACCCTTTTCCATCCACCAACTGCCACCTCCAACAGGTCAGAGAGCTGGCCCCGGGTCATGAATGGGAGAGCTAGCCCTGACCCTCATCGACAGCAGCACACAGGGAGAGCAGGCTCTGCACCCCATCTGGACAGCACACTAGAGCTGACCCTGTTGTTTGGGGATGCATGTGAGCTGACAGGGGGTATGAGAGCAGCAGAGCTGACCCCACTCCCCTTGTCTACTATGCCATAGCTTGGGTGAAGTAAAGCTGTCCTCCCCCTCCACCCCTTGGTACCTGTGGCAAGTGAGAGCGTTGGCCCTGGAGTCACTAGAGTGAGAGAACTAGCCATGCCCCTCACCAGCTGTAACACATTAGAGATGACACTGAGGGTGTGAGAGCATTAGAGCTGACCCTGCCCCCCCTGCCAACCCCCAACCCCCAACCCCACCCCATGCCCCCTACAAATCAGGAGTGAAGGCTGTGCCGTTTCGCTTGGGCAAAACAGTGGAGCTGGCCCTGGTGCTGTGAGTGTGGAAGAGCTGGATCTGAGGACCCGAGAGCAGGAGAACTGAGGCAGTGCTGGAGAGCTTGCCCAGGTAGCGACGGTGAGGGAAAGTTGGAGGGTTGATGAACCCAGCAACCACCCAGGCCCTGAAAACAGGGCTATGAGTTGACTTACCCCAACATCCACCTCAATTAGGAGCTGTTGGAGCATGTGAAGGGGATGAACCTACATATCCAAAACAGCAGGATCTCCGTGACACAGAATAATACGATATCCAAGAGGAGCCCCAGTGAGAGCCCATTACTGGTGAGTGGTGTAGCAGAAGCCAGAGGCCCCAAGCCAGACCAATGGCTTATGGCAATGAACACTTGCGAGTAAAGATGAATGGACTAAAGGATGAACTGTGTGACTCAATGGGCCACACCACAGCTTCCATGATGAGATTCTTCTTTTTTTTTGTTGTTGTTTGTTTAGTTTTTGGTTTTTCCTTTAAAAATTTCTTGGGGGGGAGGGTTGCAAGGGTAGAGGACTGATATGAGGGGACAGGGAGATGAGTGAAGCTGGAATTTATGATGTGAAATCTACAAAGAATAAATAAAAGTTAAAAAAAAAAAACCAAGAAGACAAAAATGTCACAAATGAAACAAAAATCACGCAAAACAAAATTCATGGAGTCCATTTTGTGCTGGCCCACTCCTCCTGGGCCTGTGGCTTGCTCTGGAGTGTGTGTGATAAGACATTCCATTGGACAAAATGAACTTTCTTATTCCTGTCAGGTATCATTTGCAAATAGAATCTTGGTTAGGGGTGTGATTTTTTTTTTTTATGTTCTTAAAGCTTTTAATGACCACTGTAAAACACAAAAGATGGATATCCTCTTGCTTGACTTCTCAATTCTGTATGTAGAGCCAAATTTGGAGGATGAGGACAACCCACCAAAGAAACCTCCAATACAACCCCCTTTTGCCTCTCCTCCCAAATAGGGAACTGTCTATCCTTGGGCAGAACTATCTTCATCCTCATGCCCTGAAGAGCATCACTGTGATTCCCTTAAGGCCATACCATCCTCAGTAACTAAGGCCTGCTCTGCTCCATTACCTGAGTCCCTTATGCAAGCCCCAACAATTAAATATCACACTACTAACCCTTTTGCCTTTCCAGTTAATGTAAGGCCTAATGCTGCCACCCAGCCCTAGGTACCCACCCCTCTGACAGATCTGACTTTGATTCATAAAGCTGTTAATGAATCAGGTCCTGACTCACTGTGTTTTGAATAGGTACTACGACAAATGGACAATGCATTTACAAACCTATTATGATTGGTGGCATTTAAGGAAAGCTGTATTAGACCCAGCAGTTTTTCCTAATTGTCATGCAGCTTATGAAGAACAAGCTAAAACACAGGCATGCCTAAATATTCAATATAACATTGCTATATCCCTAGACATGCTAACTGGCATGGACCAATATGTTAGTTCCATGATCCAAGCCCAAAATGCCTATTTTCAGCAAGTTTCTGACCTTGCATTTAAAGCCTTGAAATCCTGCACTCCTCGGGACCCGACTGCATACTTTTATAATCTGATAGAGCAGCCAGGGGAATGTTTAATGACTTCTTAGCCCAAGTCAGCATGGCAGTGGAGAAATGGTCGATCCTGGCCTAACCTTAACAAACTATTAGCTTCCAAAGATAATAATTGTGGGAAGTCCTACCCCCTTCCCCCTCCCACCTGACCATTCTTGCTGGGGCTGTGGTCAGTCAGGGCACCTTCATAGAGATTGTTAGGGGTGGGATTTTCCATCCATTTCTTTTCAGTGGTGGGCTTGAACTGGTTCAGGTCTTGTGGGTGCTGTTAGAGTCTGTGAGTTCATGTTTGCCACCATCCTGTTGTGTCTGGAAGATGGTCTCCTTGGAGTCATCCATCACTTCTGGCTCTTACAATCTCTGCTTCCTCTTCTGTGTAGATCCCTCGCCCTTGGTGGATGGGATGTGGTAAAGACATCTCATTTAAGACTAAGTGCTCCAAAGTCTCCTGCTCTCTGCACATTGTCTAGCTGTGGGTTTCTGTGTTAATTTTGGGAAGGCTTTCAATGACAGATCACCAGGGTGTGTGTGTGTGTGTGTGTGTGTGTGTGTGTGTGTGTGTGTGCGCGTGTGTTAAACCCAGAGCCTTACACATGGTAAACAAACACTGTTTTGCTAAGCTACATCACCAGTCTGATGTAACTTTTTTCTGAGATGGGGGATTTTGCTATGCTGCTCTGGCTGGTCTAGAACTCAAAGACTCAATGAACCTCCACCTAATCCTCAAAGTAGCTGGCACTATAGGCACTGGCTCTGTGTAGCCCAGGGTGATCAGGGGCCTTCATTCCAAATGCCTCGGCTCCCAAGTGCTGAGATTAATAGACATGCTCCACTGTGCCCAGCTTGTTCTTATGTTATTTACAGCTTAAGATGTGTTCTACTTTAGGGAATGCCCTGTATGCCCTTGCAAAGCATGACTAATCCACACACATCAATCAGGTAGAGCTGCTAAAAAGAGTCCAAACCTTCTAAATCATCACTAGATTGGATCTCATATCTGTCAGTTTCTGAAAAAGGGTTTCTTAAAATCTCTACTGTGGCCACAGACCAGAAACAACCCCCAAACTCCACAGAAGACAGATGGGTAAGTAAACACAGCACCCCCAACAACAGAGTACTTCTCCACAGTAAAAAGAAGAGCTAGTATTGAACATGACTTGACTAATTCTTAGTTGTATTTCACAAAAGATGCCAAACTCAGCAAAGTTCATCTGCATGACTTTTCATGTGATGTCCTAGAAAGGAGAAAATCACAGGGATGGAAACAGATCAATGCTTTCCCAGATTGGAGGTAGGGAAAAGCTTGACTAGCATGGCAGAAACCTCTAGGGGTGACAAATTGTAGCTGCCTCCTCTCTGGTAGGTCTGATCACTAAAAGGCACATTTGCTGTGTGTAAAATTATTGAAAATTATTTTTAATGATTATAAAATAGTTTAAAATATTAAACCTTCTTTCCAATGTGAAAAAAATGTATATTCATTCATGGAATTACTTGTGCTATAGATTTTTTAAAACTAAATAGTTAATAATGTGATTCCTTGTGGCTTTTTACTCACCCCTCTTCTCCTATTTTTACCTCCCTCTTCCTTCCCTAAGGAACACCTCCTTTTCTCATGTCTCTTATTTCATCACCTGTACCTGTGAGTTTGAGGCCAGCCTGGTCTACCTAGTGAATTCTAGGCCAGCCATTGATCTATAGTGAGACCCTGTTTCAAAAATTTAAAAAAAAAATGGCTCAACCTGCACTAACAGGGTTGGATCTATTGTGCTGCTCTGGAAAGGTGCAGAGCCTGCTCTCCCAAGTGTTGCAGCTGGTGGGGGTCAGGTGACTTTCCCACTCTTATGACCACAGGGCCAGCTCTCCAACCTGCCCCAGGTGATCATGACTGAGGGGTGGAGGGGAGAGGGCAACTCTCCCCCACCCATGCTACCACAAAACAGATGAGAAATGGGGACATCTCTTCCATGCTTACAACTTTGGGGCTGGCTCACCCACACCTCCATAACAATTTCTTATCTGTCTTATGGTGGCATGGGCCTTAGTGCCTAAGCTACTTCCAAAACATGCTGTGAACTAAGAATGCCCGAGTGCAGCTTTTGTAACATGATTTCTCAATATGGAATATTCCAGCATCCTTCCAATTTGAATTAGTTTGGGGTTAGTCTTTATACTTAATTATTGTGCATTAAATACCAATTATACTATCACTAAAAACTCATATGTAGATATAAAAGGAATATTCCAAGTGTCCCTTCCTTAGCTTTATAAAATCTAATATTCTAAGAGTCTTTGGTGTCTGATGGAAGGCACTAATAAGAACATTTAGTCTCCCTAATGGCTGAAATTGTTCTGTCGGAAAGGCATATTAATTATTAAAAGCAGATGGAGTACTCTTATTTCCCTAATCATTTCAGTGGCTTTATAAAGGGAGATGGAAACACAATAAGCTACAAAAACTCTGTGACATGAAATGATTTCTGTTAAACCTGTAAGACTCAATAAATGCCACAGGTATTTAACATTCATAAAAATTCTTTACTTTCTCCAATTAAGTCTTGCCTTCACTGGACGATCAAAAGTGTGGGAATTGTAGATAAAGTTGAATTGTGTGTTGTGCATTGTGACAGTTGACTTTGAACTCTGCACCTTAGGGAATAGCCATTACATGTGATGATGGATTTGTTAGGTAGTTGGGCAGGTGTTCAGTTTAGTCTTTGATCATGGATATTTTTTTAATTGAATACAATTTTTTTCATACAATATATTTGGATCATTGTTTCCTCTCATTCATCTCCTCCCAGATCCTCCCCACATCGCCACTCTTCCAGCTCCATGTCTTCTTTCTCTCTGTTTAAAGAAAATAAACAGGCAAAAACAAACAAACAAACAAAATAACAAACCAAAAAGAAACAAAGAGCTCAAAGAATACATACACATTCAGATACACATACGCATGCAAAACATATACAAACAAAGCTCATACAACCACAAAATTGGAAACCATAATATACAAGCAAAACATCAGTAAGACAAAAAAAATGCTGAGATAAAGCAATATGATATTTTTAAGAAAAGGTCCCACAAAATGCTGTTGAAATCATTTGGTGTTAGACATCCGATGCTGGGTGTGGTAGTTTGAATGAAAATGGCTTTCATAGACTCATAGGGGGTGGTATTATTTGAAAGGATTAGGGCATGGGGCTTTGCGGGATTGGTATGGTCTTTTTGGAGGAAGTATGTCACAGGGGGTGGGCTTTGAGGTTTCAGAAGCTCAAGCCAGGCCCAATGGCTCATTCTCCCTCTGCCTACTGATCCTGATGTAGAACTCTCAGCTACCTCTCCAGCACCATGTCTCCCTGTGTGTCTCCGTGCTTCCTACCATGATGACAGTGGACCAAACCTCTGAAACTGTAAGCCAGCCCCAATCAAGTGTTTCCCTTTATAAAAGTCGCCATGGTCATGGTGTCTCTTCACAGCAATAGGACACTGACTAAGACACGAGGAAAGGGGCCTGCCCTTAAGTGTGGTTTGTGTTCCTAGGGAGACTTCATTGGAGAAACTAATTTTCCATTTATGAGGGGTTGTCAATTGGAGATAATTTCTTCATTGGAGATGGGTACTGTGTCGACTTCCTCATCTCAGAGCTAGGACCCTCTCTGATTTGGACTTCTACAGGCCCTGTGAATGTGGCCACAGTTGCTCTAAGTTCATATTTGCATTGGTCATGTTGTGTCTAGAAGGTCTTGTTTCTTTGGTGTACTCCATCCACTCGGGCTCTTACAATCTTTTTGTCTCCTCTTTGGCATAGATCCCTAAGCCCTGAGGGTAGGGATTTGATGAAGACATTCCATTTAGGAGTGAGTGCTCTAAGGCTTTTTATTCCTTGATCTTGTTCAATTGTAGGTCCCTGTATGTTCCCATCTACAGCAGGGGAAAGCTTCTCCATTTAATCCCCCTGTTCCAATATCTCCCTTGTGTTTCTCTAACTACATATTCTTTTTACCCTTCATTACTCTATACTGAACCTCTGTGGTTATACATGCCTATTGAAGACTTAAAAGCTAAGAACCAGATATAAGAGAACACATTTCTTTTTGGGTTTGGGATAACTCACTTGGGATTATTTTTCTTAGTTCCATCCATTTGTGTGCTAATTTCATCTCTCTCTCTCTCTTTTTTTAACAGATAAAAATATTCATTGTCTAAATGTACCACGTTTTCATTATCCATTTGTTTGTTGGACATCTAGGCTGTTTCTGATTTTTGACTATTACGAATAGAACAGCAATGAACCTAGTCCTGGACTTTTGATCATAGCTCACTTTCATGGAATCAACATCTATTTAAAAAGGGACCTTAGCTTTGCCTCAGCGCACCTGAAGAAGTTAGCATTGTTAAGAAAGAAGACATGGTGACATAAAAAAAAAAATCTATGTATAATTTTAAAGACCCAAGGCTCCTCCCACTCCTCTGCAGGAATTATCTAACTGCTAATGGGCTGTGGAGAGAAGCTTTCTAAAGTACTGCCATCTAATTAGTTCTATTGAAAATGCACATCAAACACTGAGAGGTAGATTTGTTATGTGAAAATTATGTAAACACAAGACTACTGAATGAACACAAGTGAACAAACACTCATTTATCAAATTTGTTAGGGGTAACCAAAAGAGCTTATTAGTATACTGCTTTTCCTTCTTAAGCTGTCATGCTGGCAGGAGGTTTGAAATGGTATCTTTGTGAGTTCTTGGCTTGAAATGAGAAGGGTGTGAACTTCACTCCACTCCCTGTTCTGTGATGTTCATTTTAATTTTCAGTTCTCAAAGATACTTCAAACTGAACTGTTGTTTTTCCTATCCTCTTTCAAATTTTCATCAATTAGTGTTGACATGTGTATGAAATGATAAGCATTAGCTAGCATAACAAGGAAGCAGGAAAGCAATTTGCTATTCATAGCTTCACATTTGAAAAACAAAAACAAAAAGAAAAAGACCTCAACATACTAGTGCTTATAAACCTTTCCCAATCTTCCTTTTTCTCCTAAAAAAATGAGATTTTGAAGAGCAGTTGCAGTGTAAGCTGCAAATGATGAATGCAGGTTTGGCTTGAATTAATTCAGTTGAGCATTTAGCCACCTGCTTCCATCATTGTTAATTAAATGAACTCAGCTCATGTTGGATATGATTAACATATACAATACTGCTAAGAAATCTTCAAGATGCCTTAAACTGGAAAAACAACAACAACAACAAAAAAAACAAAAAACAAAAAACCCTGTATACTATCAAGATCCAATCTGGAGACACAAACCCTGTATACTATCAAGATCCAATCTGGAGACACTGGGGATCAAATCCTGATCTTGTCAGGATGTGTTTCCATGTCACCTTTTGTAACCATATCTCAGTTTCTTTATCATAGTACAGATATAGTAAAACTACTTTAAGATTGTGAGAAGTCTTGCATGGGCCTCATCAGCTTAGACATTCATCTTGCTCTTCTCTTCCACATTTGCTTTGGCCTCCAAAGTATCTCTGGTGGTTTTTTGATGCAAAACCAAGGATACATAATAGTTACTTCCTAGACTGTAGAGAGTAAGACAGGTGCAGTCAGAGTCACAAGCCACACAGTTATTATGTGGCTATATTTGCTGGTTGAGCTTTTGAAAACGCTACTTCATTTGCCTATGTGTAATTCCTCTTGCATAAGTTTGTGTTCAGTAGAAGAAATATTCCAAGAAATAAGTGGAGTGTGTTTGTGTTGAAGATACTTTAAAGCTCTGACTAAATTATAGGAATAGAATAATTTTCATCCTTTACACATCAGTGTCATGTGGTTGAATTGCTCTGATTAGCATAAAAAAATTTACACAAAATGTAGAGGATTAATGCATGTAATTGTATTATTGTATGTGTATGTATTTATATATTTATGTATAATGTAAATGTGTAATACATGTAATTCTAGTTTACTTGAAAGCAAGGTATATTTGTTCTATTTTAGCTATAAAATGTTAGCTTTCCTTGCCTCATAAGAATAAGCCTCTCAACTGAGTTGACATTAAATGCAACCTATCACTCCATTTATGCCAAACTTTTTTTCTTTATTCTTCTATATTCAAAGTTCTTTCATAGAACATACAAAGCAAAGCAATCAAACAACAAAACCACCCAGATTACGTAACCAAGTGCCAATACTCAACTGCAACAAAAATCCCACCTCAAGCCACACATCATACAACGGAGATCATAATGTTACCACCACAGTAGCAGAAAGCTGTTGGTTCATACTGAGTTGGGAGATGGTTAGGGGGAAAAGGGAGTGAGTGGTAATGGTTTAAGTTTCCGTCACACTTCTGTGTGTATACTAAACTACTAGAACATGGAGAGAGTCCAACAGTCCCTAATGAAAATTGATTTTATTCAGAACTTATTTTTTCTCTTTAAGTACATGAAATAAATCAACTATCAGTTTATTGTTGTTATTTTTCTTTTATTTTCAAGGTTATAATATAATTATATCATTTCCCCAATATAATTACATCATTTCCCCATTCTCCTTTCTCCCTCCAAACTTTCCCATATATTCTTCTTTTCTTTTCCCCCTCAAGCTTGTGGCCTTTTTTCCTTAATAATTTATTTTACATATATATATATTATATATATATATATATATATATATATATATATATATATTTCACAATGCAACCTGTTAATTCTGTGTAATGTTGTTTGTATATATATTTTAGGATGGACCATTTGGTATTGGATAATCAATTGTATTCTTCTCTGGGAAGACTGTTTATCTGATTCCCAGCATTGCTTAGTTGCCTGGAGTTCTTTGTGTAGGGTTAGGATCTCCTGGGATTTCCCTTGTCCACTTTGTCATGTCTATTGGTGTCATTCTTGTTAGATATCTTTTTTTTTTTTTTTTTAAGAAAAATCTATGGTTTCAATAGAAACAAACTAGAAAAAGAAGGTTTTGTCTGATAAGGAAAACTATTTCAAGGAGTTTAAATTACGTTCAAGAAGACAAGTGGAAGATTAAGGTTGGAACCAATTTCAAAATTGGCAATAATTTTATGCTTTCATGGAATTCTAATGCACACCATTATTGTAAATAGCAAACAAAAATATGTAGTTATAAAATTTTTACACACGCACTAACTCTAGACATGCTAAATCTACTCTTTGGGGGAGATTCATGAGAAAGTATATCATGTAAACAATTTGCTATAATGAAAACAACATGCTTTTCTTATCAAATTAAGGAGAAAGGTAAGGTCCTGGACTTTCTGTCACAGTGGAAAGAGAACCATAGTTTATGGTTTGAGATTTCCCTCACTCACAATGTGATTATAGATAAATCCTCTTTGTGAATCAAGCACCAGTCTAAGTTCTCAGAGACCCCTCCCTGAAAACCTATCCTACTCTCATTAAGCCACTCCCTGTCCTGTCACTCAACTTCAACATTTTAATAAAAGTTCATATTGTTTTGTTATATTTGTTATATATTTTGTCACAGGTTTTGTTATTGTTTTATGGCTTGCTGTTTTCATCTGGAGATTGTGTTTTTCTTGACTAAATCTGCACCCTTTGTTTGAAGACTCAGTTGCAGCATGAGTTTTGGCCTAACTAGTTACGTGATATAGAAAAAAATTTACCGAAATCCTCTGGACTTCACAGGTTTCCTCTCTTACAATAATAACAAAACTAAATTCTAAGAGATAAGGTCTAGCTATGTGTACAACTGTCCTGAAAGAATAAAACAGAGAAAATAGAAATACACAGAGATCTTTCAATATTAAAGTTTGCTAAATCTGTGGTAGAAAGCCTTCATGGTATTGGTCTATGAGTAATTGTATCGACAGATGTAAAAGCCACACTGGAATTAGGGATGACTATGTATGTTTTCCTGTATGGACAATTAATCCTATTTATAATCTCAATATTTTGACCATTAAATTTGATAGCCCAGGAGACATTTTACAGTTATACTGTTTTGGACTTTGGAAAGTATTTATCCGTTGACACTGGATTGAAACTGACTGGCAGAGCCAGGGTTATGAGTTGACCCACCCCAATGTCTACCCTATCTATGATCTGCACGAGTACGTGAAGTGACCTGACCCGCAGACCCAAAGCTGCAGGATTTCCACAAGGCAACAACAGGAGACCCAAGAGGAGTTCCAGTGAAGGCCCAGCATCAATGATGTAGCAGAAACCAGAGGCCTTGAACCAGATCAATGACTTTTTGCAGTGAACACTTGCACATAAAGATATATGGATAAAGGGTTTATTGTGTGACTCACTATGTCACACTACAGTTTCCATGATGGAACTTTAATTTTTTCTTTTTTCTATTATTTTCTATTAAATTTTATTTTATTTTAATTTATTTTTGGGGTGGAAGGAGGCTGCAAGGGCAGAAGGCAGATATGAAGGGGTAGGAAATGAATGGGATCGAGGATGCATGTGAAAGACACAAAGAATAAATAAAAAGAAAGTTAAAAATAATTGGAAAAAAAGAGGGAGACTTACAGACAAAACCCAGAAGAACTATATCAGAATCCTGTAAACATGTTGATGCTCCTGTTTTTGCTGAGGTCATGCTGGAGAAGATGCTTGCACTCCACTTCTAGTGAATGTATGCCTGGTTTGACTGCAACAGTGTAGTGCTCGTGGCCTTTGGGGCCTGCAGGGCACCTTGACAGACTGTCTCCCCAGACTGCATCTGCTGAAAGCAACAAGATTGAAAACAGACTGAAGTTGTTTCTCATAATATATGGAAATCAACACTGAAGCCACAGACAGCACAATTGCTCACTTACGTTCTTCGTTTATTTCAAATCCAGAGTGGTAAGCTTAACACAATTTTACACAAAGGCCTCGGCTGAATTCAATATTGCAATTTTTCACCTGTAGTTTAGGGCCCTCTATTACTAACCCTATTCATGTTTAATTATAAGTAGTTATCTGTTTTGTCTGCAACTTAAAAAGTGATCATTTCACGTGACTTTATGTAGCTGCAAAAGGGACAGAAGCCACTCAACATATAGTTGCACTTACTTTCTTTTATTTGCTATGAAGTTTTTAGAGTTTATGATTTTACTCTTTGAATTTGTACCTTCTACAGTTATGCTTTCTACCTTGCTGTGAACATCTCTAATAAGATAATAGGATACAACAGGCTCCTGGCTTACATAGATTTACCTCTATGGGCACATAATGGATACTGTGTGACATGAGGGAAATTCATTCACTTGCCTAAGCCTTGATGTTGTAGTATTTTTTTTTTTGTGTGTGTGTGCTATAACAGATTCCTATAGAATATATAAATTATCAGCAATAGAAGTTTATTTGGCTCATATTTTAGCGACTCTGGAGTCTAAGAGTATGCTGTGGGGATCTGTTGGTGCTGAATACCATGTCATCACATGGCAGAAGGTCTGGTGAACACAAACAGACTAAGAGGGAAGGACTTACAATAAACTCACTCTTGCAATAATAGCATTTAGTCATTTATGAGTACCCTCATGACCTGATCTCTTTTAAAAGAGTTACCTTTTAGTATTACAGTGGCAAGTCGGCAAGGGTTTTGGAGGGACTTGCAAACTATAGAGAGCATTTCCCTTCTTCGTTTATTAAACAGTAACAACTAATGCCTGTCATCTCACATTACCATGAGTATGAATGTCATCACAAATTTAAAACACCTAGCGTCCAGCCAGGTACAAAGTCTGGGACTGATGTTGTTTGAGTCTGCTGAATAATGATATAAATAACCTTTACATTTTAAGAATTCTCATAGTAAGACTCCAGTCAGCCATGCTAATATAAAATATAAAATTGAGCTTATTTGAGGAAGCAGACACTCCTTTTACTCAAGAATAAATTATACATCTGCTTCGAGGAGTCCTCCTTCAGACTGAGAATGTGTTTCTTTTAGCAAGAACAGTGTTGCCCACAGTCAGAGAAATATGTGCATCCATGTTAATCACCCGTGGGAATGCATCTTCTAGCTGTGGATTTCTAGTTCTGGCTTCAAACTATGACAGTTGTGTTTGGGAGCCACGCCTTTACTCTGCCCAAGTTAAACACACTGGAATTAGAACCAGAAACCCCATTTATTTATAATCACATGTACAATCTTTATTTCCCCTTATATATGGAATATTTTCTCTTTATTTTTGATTATCTAAATCTTTTAAGCCTTTAAAACATGTTTCCTATAATATAGAAATAACATAGTCACATATAACTCATAGTGCATTATAATTCTACAATAAGCTAATGAATGAAGACTTTTATTCTTGCATTTTATAATTTATTTTGTGTGCTTGTCTGTGTATGTATATACATGAACTCCTGTATGCCATGGCACATGTGGAGGTCAGAGGACAACAAGTGGCCGTCACTTCTTGCCTTTCACCATGTGAGTCCTAGGCATTGATCTCTGGCCATGAATTTTTGGCAGTGGGCACCGTTTGCCTGCTGAGTCATCTTGCCTGCTCAAGAGTCATGTTTCATATGCTATAAATCACCTCATATAACTAAACTGCTAATATAGTTTCAATTATGCTTATATAGTGCAGACCAAAGGCAATAGGAATAAGCAGTTAAAAATATGAAGTCCACAGCCAGACTGCTGAATTTGAATTCTCACTCCATCACTCTGAGCAAAGGGATTGGATTGGAGTGGCTTGTTTTCCTCAGTTATGCACTGAAGATAATGGTAGAACATTCTTCATGGAGTTGTTTTTAGAACTAAATGAGCTCAAATATGAGAAGTAATTAGAACAGTGCCTGACATAAAATTGATGACATATAATTATTTCTATTAATATTATCTTGCTTGTTAAAGAAGATACATGAAGTCCTACTTTTTTAACATGTATTTCAAGACTTGTGATTACAGTTTGCAACACACATTCATATTTTATGGTGTCCTATGATTTTACTGCAATGTGAGTGTTCATCTCTTTATGTCTTATTTGCTGCAGATTTTCTGGTCCTTTCGGGGTTAGGTCACATTGTCTACATTTTTATTATTTCCCCCAAAGAAATAGCCATTCTCTGTCATACAAATTGAAACTAGTCTTCCAATTTTTTTTTATATTTTCATCATTCATTTTTGCCTTTTATTTTGGGGAAGAGCACAGAGACCTGCAAGACTTGACTCAAGTTCTTTCCCAGCATCAATTCCCAATTTACTCTCCAACCTGAAAGATTCCTTTGCTTAGTGAATGGAAGCCACTGCTGTTGAGTCAATAGGAAAAAAATTCAAATATGTATTTGGTTTCCTTTCTTCAGAAACTTTGTTACTGACTTTGTGGATGAGGCTATAAAATCCTCTCTCAGAGGTTCACACATCATTTTTCTCCATAGTTAAAGAGTATCATTTCTCGGCACAAACATATGCAGTAAGGTAACTTTAGACATAAACCCATATACCTAGAACTAACAACAAAAACAAGCAAAGACAGAATTTCAAGCAACTTTTGACATAATTTCCTAAAAGTATGGCATCAACGTTTTGACATTATAAACTATATTTTTCAAAGTAGCAAGATATATTTTAATGTTTTCGAATGTTTAATTACTTAAATATTTAGACATTCGATAAATGACTCCAATTTTGTGTTCTTTGTTTTGTTACACTGGTGACAATAACTGGAGTACACGTAACATTTCCATAATTTGTAGAAAGCTAATTTAATAAAATGCCATGCTGTACAAATGTGTTAAAGTGTCACAAGAATTTGTCAGGATATAGTACTGATTCACAATGAATGAATCCACCCAACATATATTCATTCATTTCCAGCTATTTCTAGGCACTGTACTGGAGGAGTAGCTGCCAAAAGAGGCCCTTATTTGGGAGAGTTTATATTCTGTTGAGAGGCAGATAATAAATGCTGACAGGTAAATGTATTATAAAATCACTTACTTATAAGTGCTATGGAGAAAGATAACACAAGGAAATGGAGTAGCATTCTGGGAAGGGATATCCCTGGTGTGCATGACAATCGTGGGAGAGCCTCATAGGAAGACCGTATCTGAGAAGATGTGGAAAGGAAATGAAAGAGAAACTACAGCAATTTCAATGAAGAGCAGACTAGGCAGAGGAAATGATATGTCCAAGGGCCTGACATGACAGTAAGTCAGGCATCCCCAAGAGCATAGATGCTGGAACAGAGTGGACAAGAGGACAAAGGCTTGTGAGAACAAGCCTTCATGATCCTTGTCAGGTATCACTGAGACTCTGGACTTTATTGTCAGTGAGATGGAGAGCTATGGGTACTCCATTTTTAGAGAAATGATATGACCCAAATCAGGTCTGAACAATACCTCTGGCTACCACTGGACTCATTAAAGGGTAGGAAGACTGCAGATGAATATTATGAATGGTGGTGTTGGGCAAGAACTCAATCTGGGAAACTACCAATGAAATCCAGAGTTTTCACTTCAAATACTCCCTTAGAAAAGTCAAATATTTCTTAAAAGGTCAACATTGATAGTATAGTGTCAGTTGCTATCAGCTTAGCTGAATTGAGACCACCCTTTACCTTAAAAATATGAGTGATTCTAATTGCATGCCTTTCTACACACCCTTCATATCCTAATATTTATTATTATCTTTGTAACCAAAATTATTTCATTAAATTTCTACTATGTCTGGTAAAATACTGGATACTTACAAGAAAGAAAATGCCCCAGGCATTATTGCATAACACAGAAGAACTATTTTCTTGGTGCTCTTACTGTTTATAATTTGGGGACTCTATTAAAGAATTAAATTAAATCCATATTTGTTAATGGCCAGGCTAGATGCCAGAGTAATATAGAGAAATGCTCTCCAACTATTCTTGAGGATGTTACCATGGCTAACTAGTATATCATATAGAGCAACTACAGTCACCATGAAAATATCAGAGTCAGAAAGAGTGGTACCTTGGCTTGATCAGAAGTAATGAGGACATGACCTGAAATACAGAAAATCTGCAGAATGCAAGAAAAGCTTTTGAGAACTTGAAGCTATAGAGAATAGAACATTATCAGTACCCTTGTCCGTAGTAAAAATAGATGAGGTTACATAAGTACCATAGTAACCTGCCAACCTTCCACTGAAATGACTGCTGAGTGATGTTTTCTGGTGACAAATCCAATAGTTAGTCTGCTGCCAGTGGGGTCTTTGCAGAATTTTCCACCCTTACCATTTGTCATTTTTCCTGAGCAGTAAAATTTGGAGCACAGTTATCCTGATAGCCCTACATTTAATGAAAACAGTTTGTTAAAGTATTCTTTACCCAAGCTACTGCTAAAATACACAAGAACACAGATAACAGACATTTTTTTCAAGAGAACTTCTTGTAGAAACTGGAGGGAGGCCAGCAGAAAAATCAATCACAATTACTCTAAAGTGGAGTTCCACAGTGTTCCCCTTAGGCCATTATCTTTCAGTTCTCTGAGATCACTGACAACATCTTACTCACCTTTGGTTCCTCCCATGTTCACACTATGCCTGGAAAATGGTGAGATGAAGGTTTGTAAAACATACACACATGTTCATGCCTACTGAAAAAAAATTAAATTGTTATGGTTTGAATGTGAAGTGTTCCTTATAGTCTAATGTCTTTGAATATTTGGTTACCTAGAGGAGGAACTATTTTGGGACACTGTTGAAACCTTGGGAGGTAGGGTCTGCTTGGCAGAGTGGGTGTCTGAGGTTAGACTCATGATGGTTCTAGTCTATGCCCCTCTCTGAACATGCAACATCTAAAAGTTCCCTTCACCATGGACCAAGTCATGAGCACTTCCATGTCTTCCTTACCCTCATGATGGACCAAATTCCCTGAACCGCAGCAAAAAAGGAAATCTATAAACTGAATTTTTTTTTTTTGGTCAGGACCATTGGCTTCCCAATAATGACATAGAGACTTATTAATTATGAAAACTTGGCTGATAGCTTAGGTGTGTTTCTAACTAGCTCTTATAACTTAAATTAATGCACTTTTATCAATTTGCTTTCTGCTCATGGCTTTATTACCTCATCTCCATATTGCTCATCCTGCTTGCTCTGCATCCCATGGCATCTCCCCCTTTCTTCATCCCAGCATCCTGTGTGCCTGAAAATCCACCATGCAGAACTACATCTCAAAGAAACAAAAAGAGCAAAGCAAAAGAAAGAAATAAGCCAAAACCAAAGATATTTCCCTTCTGTTATTTGTGTTTTATTTTCCCAATAATGGAAGCACAACAGGAAATGTAACAACATTTCCTCTCACTCATGAGACTTTCTGATACTTCAAGCTCTTTTAAATCTGTTCCCCACTCTGTGTTCTATTGTCTCATCTTCCTTCTCCCGTGAAAATTATCTTTTCCCATGAAAATTGTCTTTTTCTCTCACAGGGTCCCCAGAGTGATTTGGAAACACAAACACACAAACTCACAAACACACACACACACACACACACACACACACACACACGAGAGAGAGAGAGAGAGAGAGAGAGAGAGAGAGAGAGAGAGAGAGAGAGAGAGAGAGAGAGAGAGAGGAGAGATTGCTCCTTGGCCCCATCACACTGTTTCAGGGTGCACCTATCTTCCTAGCCCATGTTTTTTGACTATTCTGGGCTCAGCCCTCAGCCCCTTGCACTGTGTACTCCAGATTCTTGGGCACTGTCTGCACTGAACCTCTGGCTTTCTCTAATATCGCTGATTAGCTGAAAACTCCTTTCTCTAGATGACTTTTGTATATGTATTAAGATTCAGACCAAAAAAAAAAAAAAAAGGTTTCTTTTGTAATTCCCCCTCCCTCCTTTTACTGTCATTTCCTTTCCCACCTCTGCATTTGTTATGGATTTAATCATTTCCTGATCTGAGCTCACACAGAGAGAATAATGGAACTTATCACATTGCTTTATCATTTTTTTTAATTTAATTTTAATTTTGTCTGTGAAAATAAGTATGTTCTCTGTTTTGATTAAAATACTGCAGATGATAACAAAGCTCACTTTGATTGTTTGCCTCAATTCCATTCTTCTTTCAATAGTCCCTTGTGCATATCTCTTTAGCTTCATGAAATTATCCTATTTCTAATGGACTCCAAGACATGGGTACAGTTCTTCATTGGGCTCCACAGCTTCCTGCCCTTTGCCTATCATTGGAAAATGCTTTTGGAAGACAATCTCTGGAAAATGTCAGTTCACTTCTCTGGAATTCTTGTTCCTGCTGTTAATTGCCTTCATAATTTTTCCTCTTCAAAATGCATATATTTTGTTCGTTTGTTTGTTTTATATGCTATCCTTTGTATTGTGTTCACAGTGGAAGCCTTAGTCTGCTTAAATCTACTCTGTCATATCCTGAAATGGCAGCCTGTGATAATGAAAAATAATTATTTCAAACTCTTATACTATTAAATAAAATATTTGATGATCTAGTCATTGTTATTCACTTATGCATAGTAGAGATTAAACAAAAATTTATATAGTAGATATAAGTTCTACAAATATGTGTGCAGTATCTATTATCATCTGCAATTTCTCTGCCAGATATCATTAATGCAGCGGTGATGATGCAAATAGACTCTATGTTGCCATCAGTGGAAATTCAAGTCTAGTAGAACAAGTAGACAGTAAGTGAATGAGGCCATGGATAAACATAGAATTAGATCCTGTTACAACATTCTATTAGTAATGAGAACAATAATACTCTGTTAGATCTTTTTTCAGAGGGCAGTCTTTGCTTAGATATTTTTTAGATAGGATGTTCCTTGCTCTTCTTTTCATCAGCACACCTTGCCACAATTTGCTTTTCAATTACTCTGCTTTTATTTCCCTATCACTTGATGTTATATATTACCTATTGACTGGTTGGATGATGGTTGTTCATTTCCACCATCATAATTGGAACCCTTTTGCTTGTCATCTACAGTTTCTTGAACAGGGTAGGTTATCAATTTAAAGCTAACTGTTCTTTTTCTGTATTCACTTCATTTATATATCCACTACAGCAGGCTAAGCAACAAACAATAGAGGATATCAGGATTTAACAAGTATAATAACTTTATAAGGGGAGAGGATCTTTAAAATGTGGTTGAGAGTCAACATAGGGAGAGCACTCTGTATTATCATTGTGGACTCCAAGTCTGGAGTGGCGGGGGGTGTCTCTGACTCTCTTGTCTGCTCTTGGGGCCCTTCCCTACCTACTGGGTTGCCTTGTCCGGCCTTGATATAATGGTTGGTTCCAGTCTTATTGTAACTTGTTACGCTGTGTTCAGTTGATATCCCTTGGAGGTCTGTTTTTCTCTGAAGAGAAACAGAGGAAGTACGGATCTAGGGAAAAGGGAAGGTGTGGGGGGTTCAGGAAGTAGTGGAAGGAGGGGAAACTGTAGTCAGGAGGGCTACAATGTTGAGAGAAGAATAGATAGACAGACGGATGGACAGACAAGCAGACAGACAGACAGATAGATAGATAGATAGATAGATAGATAGATAGATAGATAGATAGATAGGTTATGCACAAAGAAATGGAAGACATTATATCATGACTATGGAGACAAAGACCAGAATGATGTAGCTGCAAGTCAAAGAATACAAGGAGTACTATAAGCTAGAAGAGTAAATGAACATAGCCTTGCCATATCTTGATTTTTTTTGCCCAGTGAAAATAATTCTTGACTACTGGCTTCTAGAAGGACTGGGGACTAACTGTTCAGCCACCACATTTTGTGTTCATGAACCACAGGAGACTATAAACTTGGTGATATTACCATGATCCCCATTTTATTGGAAATTGAGACACAAAAAAATGAAGCAGCTTCTACCAGATCATAGACCTGGACTTGTTAAAAGTGGAATTCAAGCGATGACCGTTTGGAAGATTTATTGTTGTACCGTGCATTCTAGATGTCGTCTTGAAATCAGTGAGAGCTGGAATCACAATGCGAAGGGTGAGTGGGAATTGCTAAAAGAACTGTGAAGAAAGCACTCCTAATATACGGAAAGATGACAATTCCGAAAATGGAATCAGAGCTGTTGTGTAAGCCTGTAAGACAAAGTGAGGAAGGCTTGATCATGCCACGGAGGCTTCTAAATATGTTTAATACTATCTTAGATCTGTAGGAGGGAAAGTCTTCATTGTAGAAACCACAATAAACGAATTAAGCAAATCAAGGCAAGAGCAAGATGGAGGACATCTTCAGGAGCTCCCCAGAATTCCAGGCAGCTGCAGTTCCACTCGGGCTGGGATGATGACACTGGAGAAAGAGAAAAGTATTCATATCTGAGGGGGAAATATGAGCTATGTTAGGTGTGAATGAGAGAGAGGTATCAGGAATGACTTCTAGTTTCTGGCATTGAGCATCACACATATGGAATTGTAAATCCATCAGGAGGGAAATGTCATGGAATTGTTATTGCAACAGAATGAAATAAAAATACAGACTTGTTGGATTTTGCATGTCTGTGAGACAAAAAATAGAGAGGACATGTTGTTCATTGGCTAGTGGGACTGCAGTAAAGAGAAGAAAGCTAAATACCAGATACTTATTTAGAAGAACAAATCAGGGAGAAGCTTTAGAATCAGAAAACAGCCTTAGAACTACACCAAACTGATTTTCCTAATTTTTAATCTAAAAGCAAAAGCTTTTATCTCAAAAGAGAGACTCGGTATCTCTCTAAGTTGCTTTAATACAAGATAATATGTGGAAATATCGTGGGTAATGTAAATAAGGGAGTGGGTAAGGAAACTAAAGTACAGGGTAATTAAAAGGTGCTTGCAAGTGGTCTAATCAGGAAGAAATGGGCTTTACTTATTACACAGATTAGTTACTCATCTTTTGTGGTGATGAAATACCTCATGAAAGCACTTTAAATATGATGTGATCTATTTTGCCTCAGAGTTTGAGAGCATAGTCTGTAACAATAGGGAAGCCACGGCAGCAGGAGTTTGAGGCAGCTGGTCACAGTGTGTCCACATGAGGAAGCAGAGAACAATAGAGGGTGATTCTCAACTCATTTCTCACCTTTTATTCATCCAGAGACCTCAGCCCATGAAATGGTGCTGTCCACATTTAGGGGAGATCATACCACTTCAATTAACCAAATCTGAAAACTCTCTTGTTCACACATGAGAGTCTCTGTCACCTAGGCAACTCTAGATCTTCTCAAATTGACAAGTCCATTACAAGGACCAGTACAAGGCCACTCCTTGACAACTCAATGCACAAACGTCATTTCAAAGCCATAATCTTCAATTCTTTGTCCCCAGGGGCTCATAAAGAAAAATGCATTTAGTCCAACTGTTCAAAGTGTCGTTTTAGGGTACTCTGTATAATCAAAAACACTTAGAAATCTGTAGCTAGAGTTTTCCTGCCTTGCCCACAGTCAGGACAAATCTTTGTCACCCGCCAGTCCCACAGCCGCTCAGACCCAACCAAGTAAACACAGAGACTTATATTGCATACAAACTGTATGGCCGTGGCAGGCTTCTTGCTAACTGTTCTTATAGCTTAAATTAATCCATTTCCATAAATCTATACCTTGCCACGTGGCTGGTGGCTTACCGGCATCCTCACATGCTGCTGGTCATGGCGGCGGCTGCAGTGTCTCTGCCTCAGCCTTCTGCTTCCCAGAATTCTCCTTGTCCCACCTACTTCCTGCCTGGCCACTGGCCAATCAGTGTTTTATTTATTGACCAATCAGAGCAACAGATTTGACATACAGACCGTCCCACAGCAGAAATCTGGAGAGAAAGTTCTGTGCTTAAAAGCATTCTCTGATTTTCCAAAAGACCAGAGTTCAATTCCCACCACCTATGTTGGGTGCCTCACAAACACCTGTAACTCCATCTCTAGGTAGGCCAATATCTCTGGTTTCCGTGGGCACCATTTCTCACATACCCACAAAGAGACACACTCATATTCACAATTAAAAAAATAGTTATATAATTTCAATATACAATGGCATAGAATAAATACAGGGAGGCATCCAATAGTCCTGCCCAGCTATATTGCTTATCAATTACAATAACCAGCACAGGAAGAGATCATTAAAGTAAAATTGTAGCACTCAAATCTTAAAAGTAAACAATAGTGGTTTAACTGGACCCAAGACCCTCTCAGCAGGAGGGAAATTAGGCCTGGTCCTAGAAATCTACCCAAATTTCCAGGGATTGTGAAGTCAGAACCTTGGAGAAGAAGCTTCTACTGCCACTTTTCAAAACCAGCATAATTCTTAACTGCTTTCTAAATGCTTATCCTTATACTGACAGGTATGTGAAACTCTCACTCCTCATGAAAGAGACTTCTCATTGTAGCAGACTGAGACCATTACAAAACACCACAACTGGTCAAAATACAAAGAACAGCTGATTGTGGGGATCTCAGACCCAATGAGTACATCTAAAACACAATTCTGTGGTGGTATTCTAATTGTACTGAAATGTGATTTTGATTGTATGTTAATAAATAAAGTTGCCTGGGGGTCAGAGCTATTAGAGCCATAGACAGAGTGTGGCAGTGGTGGCACACGCCTTTAATCCCATAGATCTCTGTGTGTTCAGGGATACAGCCTGCATTGGAGACATATGCCTTTAAGACCTAGGGGGCTGTACATTCAGACAGTGATGAGGCAGTCACGTGTTTGGGTTTACAACCAATGAGAAGGCAGAATGACTAGAAAAAACGACTTACACACAGGAAATAGCTCTCTTTCGAGAAGCTGGGACACAGCAGGAGGAAGGGTGAGATTTTAGCTCTGAGCTCTGACCTCTTGGCTTTCTCTTTTACATTGTTTCTGTGTTTCTTATTTAATAAGACGGTTGGTTACATCTACACAATTCCTAACATAAATAAGGCTGATGGAACACTGTGAAGAGGGGACAGAAAGAGTGTAATATCCACAGGATTGGGAAGTATACTGTGGGATTGTACCTCTTAGAAACATTAGGGGAGCTACACTCATGATACCTCAACATATAACTGCCTAAACAGGACCTGAATAATAACAATACCAGTAAACATACTGTCTTAGTTAGAATTTCTATTTCTATTCATGATCATGGCAACTCTTATAAAGGAAAAACATTTAATTGGGGTGGCTTACATTTTCACAGGTTTAGTCCATTATTATCATGATGCAACATGGTAGTGTGCAGGCTGACATGATGCTGGAGAAGTAGTCAAGTGAAGTGTCCTACATCTTGACTTGTAGGCAAAAGGAAGTGTTCTATCTCACTGGGTGTAGCTTGAGCACCTCACAGCCTGCCCCCACAGTGACACACTTCCTCCAACAGGACCACGCCTACTCCAGCAAGGCCACAGCTCCTAATAGTGCCACTCTCTTTGGGGGACATTTTCTTTCAAATTACCATACATGCTATCATGGAAGGAGGAAATCTCACAGAGCCCAAGCTCTGGAAAATGAACTATAGACAACTAACTAGTGAGAGAGGTTAAGTTAGGGATGAAATCCCTAACTGGCTATCCATATCCAAATGGCCATACCTGAAATCATATACATACAAGCAATAGCAGGTTGGATTCATCAGGTTGTAATTATATATTCATGTATGTTTGTTGTGTGTAATAACTAAAGAAAAAAATAACATGAATTTTGGGAGTGGAGAGAAGTGGGTGGTACATGAAAGGGGTCAGAGGGAAAATGATGTAATTGTATTTTAATTCAATATGTAGATAGATATATAGATAGATAAAGAATAAAAGATGTATTTCTTTTGTTTCTTCACATATAAAAGGTAGAAAAGAAATAAAATACATCAAAAATAAAAATGAAGCCTGGACACATAGGAAGAAAAAGACCAAACCAAAGCAAGACCAAACCTCAGCCTAGAAAACACCAAATCTTGTAGCTCCATGGTAGGCATTTGGAATTCAGGACACAATCATCTGGACTCCAAGAGGCTCACACAGGTAGTCCTTCTCCCCAATGCTGCTGCTATCAGCACACAGAGCTGCTCTCTTGTGCGACCTCCACCCCCTGATTCAATGTTCTTCAGTGGACATATAGTGATTCTGGCATCACCAACCCAACACCATGATTCTCCACTAAAGCTTAGGTTTCTCCTTCACATCTTCACAATTATCTCCCAGGGTGTCTGTGCAGAGAATCTGGTCATGTTGCTTGGTTCAAGTAGCCGTGTAGACCCTTACCACAGTATTCCAAAAGCTCCTCACTCTTGCACCTGGCATACATGTAAACCAGTACCATGTAAAATGGGGTTGCCAAATTCTGCCAGCAGATCAAGATTCAGCCTGGCCCCCTTGGATCACAGTTACATTGACCTCTGTATGGCTTCCAGGCTGACCCTGGGGAAGCATTTCCCTGTGTAGTTGTGTTCATGGAGAAGGGAAATCCTTCAGCCCTATTGTCATTTTAAGTTCTATCCTTTAAGATGAATTTGGATTTTTCACAAGACAGAGCTTTCAATGGATGTGGTATGGTGATATTTTATTTGTGTTGAAATGTGATTTTATTTGTATGTTAATAAAGCTGCCTGGGGATCAGAGCTAAGAGCAAGCCATTAAGCAGAAGTCTGGTAGTGGTAGCACATGCCCTTAATCCTATCACATGGCAGGCAGAATCTCTTTGTGTTCAAGGACACAGCCAGCATGGTGACACATGCCTTTAATCCCAGTACCAACCATAGAGACCTGGAGGTCTGTATAGATAGGCAGTGATGAGGAAGTCATGTGGTTGGGTTTAGAACCAATGAGAAGGCAGAACAGAAAAGCAATAAAAAGACAGGACACAGGAAGAAGGTCTCTCTCTCAGGGAAAGGACAGCAGCGAGTGGTAAGATAAGGTGGTCTTAGCTCTTGGCTACTGCTTGATCTCTGGGCTTTTAACTCTTTATTTGGCTCTGTGTTTCTTATTTAATAAGATCATTTAGAATTACATCTAGAATGTGTGTTTTTTTTGTTTTGTTTTGTTTTTGTTTTTAGAATATCTTTCCTATGGTCCCAAAGCAAAATGGCAGGACTCCCCCTCATAGCTCTAATCTTTTTTTTTTTTGGTTTTTTGAGACAGGGTTTCTCTATGTAGTTTTGTGCCTTTCCTGGAACTCACTCTGTAGAGTAGACCAGGCTGGCCTCGAACTCACAGAGATCCGCCTGCCTCTGCCTCCCAAGTGCTGGGATTAAAGGCATGCGCCGCCGCCGCCGCCACCACCGCCCCACCGCCACCGCCGCCACCGCCACCACCACCACCACCCGGCAGCTCTAATCTTTTTAACAGTTAGAGCTGATTTTCAGTCTACCTTGTTTGTAAGGCTAAACTCACTCATACGCTTTTCCTCACCAGACTTAACATTTTTCATATTCTTCCATTCTGCCTTTTGCCCCCACCTCCTTTCGCTCTCATCATATAGCTGGATGCAAGCAGTGAGCAGTAGCCTCGCCACAGCCTGAATGTTCTGTCTTGAGGTATCCTTTGTCAAACAATATAGTCTATTGCTTCTGAATTCAGTTTTATTCCAGATCTTAGAACATGGGCAGAATGCAGTCCTTTTCTGCCAGAATGAAACAAAAATAACTTTGGCTCTGTTCCCAATAAACTTTCCAATTCCCATAAGAAATCTCATAAGCTGGGTCTTCATAGTCTGCATTTTTCTCAGCATTTCTTTAAGCATTTCAGTCTGCTAAATTCCAAGCAGGCTAATCCATCAAACTCTGCTCACAACATTAAAGAAATTTTCTAACCCAAAGTTTCAAACTCTTCATCATTCTTCTTGCAATCTGATTCCAAAGTCTGAGAACCACATGGTCAGGTTTATCATAGCAATGACCCACTCTCTGATACCACTCTTGTTTCTGTGACAAAAACAACTTAAGGAAGGAAGAGTTTATTTGGTTTCACAGTTCCGAGGTAGTCAATCAGGTAAGGAAGTCATGACATCAGGGGCATAAGGCAATGGTCATATGGCATCCACAATCAGGAAGCTCAGTGCAATGAATGCTGGTGCTCAACTTGCTTTCTCTTTGTAGTTCTGGGACCCTGCCTGTGGAATGATGCTGTCCATCGTTAGGTGACTCTTTCCACCTCATTTAACCGCATCTAGAAACTCTCTCAAACATTTCCAGAGAGTTGTCTCTTAATTGATTCTAGATCCTGCCAAAGAGACAACTAAAATTAACCAGAATCATAACCACCAGTTTGCTAACCACTGAGTCATTTGCTATTGTCTATCATTTAATTCTACCTGGATGACACAGACAATGGATTCTAAAGTTATTAAATAAGATGTTATTATATTAGTCAAGAATCTCTAGAAAAGCAGAGTAAGAGGAAAGAGAGATTCCTTCTAAGGAATTTGATCATCAGCTTAGTGAGTCTGAAGTCTGACAAGTGAGGCCAGCAGGCTGAGATTTAGGACAGAGCTGCAATTGGAATCTGAAGGTAGAGTGCTATAGAGCCCTTGGCACAGAGAGTCTGAAGGTGTCATGCCATACAACTCCCTGTTTCTTGGAAAATGACAGCCCTTCGTTCTGTTCAGGATTTTGGTGATTAAAGAGGTCCTCTCACATTATAGAGTTGTTTAACTGAAAGTCTGATGATTTAAATATAGCATCCCAAATCATCCTCATAGAAACACAGAGCACTGTTTAAGCAAATATCTTGGTATTAAGGTTCAGCAAAAATGATGCAGAAAACTCACTATCACAGTTAATATTAACTGATATATGTATATAATATGATTCCAGAGTGACTCAAGATAGAAATTAAAGAAATTGCTTTACCATCCATTTAAAGAGCTAATCTTAACCTTAGATGAAAGTTTTCTATCTAGAAAATTAGCATTCTGGGTAGATAATTTATAATACATCTTACAGACATTATGTCCTATTATTGAATTTAAAACGTGATTTAAAACAAATTAGAGTTTAATTTAACACAGTTTTAGCAAGGAACTATCCCATTTATTCATTCAAAATATTTAAATAACAAATTGACCTGGTGCTTCCTTCCTTAGGTGCCATCCCAAGCATTAGTTTACACTATACATTCAAATTGAACTCACAGAAATATCTCTGTCTGGAAGAAAAATCCACAAACTAAAGAGCACGCTGCTGCTTGCTTTTAGCTTATTTCTACTTGATAGCTAACAAATTTCATTTTCTTAATCTTGTCTAGAAAAATGTACTCATTTTATATTTTAGTCAACTAGTAAATCCACCAACAAACCAGTCAACCAACAAATATTACTGTTTTACAAAAAGTAATAAACATTTGCATATGTCTCTGATACATAGCTATCTTGGAAAAAAAGCTCTAAGTCTCAAAGGGATACTTCTGATTACCTTAGATTCTAAGGCTTAGAAGAAATGGTGTTTTACTAAAATGAAAGGGCAGAAAATACCACTTGTTACAATAAATAACTCCAAAGGAGATTTAAAAATTATTACCAAAAGATCAAAGCTATCAAGGGTTATGCATAATAAATGCTCATTTACATGATACAGTATTTATGCAGCAAAGTCTTTTCCGTGATTAAAACCAGGTCAGAATGCAGAGCAGCTTTAGAGAGTGATAATTAAGTATTTACTTTTCAATTAATCTGATTTATCTACAACTGTGACTTTATGAGCATGGTAGTACATGGTAATGGAGCAAGACTAAGGCTAGGTGGTTTTTGCTCCAGCTTTTTCACTCAGTAGCTAAACGATCTTGTGTCAAATATGCACTTACTCAGACCAGAGTCCTGTCGATGTAAAATGAGGATACAGTTAAATACATCAGTAGAAGGCAAGGGCCCAGTTGACATACCAAGCATTCTAAACCAGGCAAAATCCAAAACCTTGTCTTGGACTTCAATTTAACTTCTAGACCATTGTGGAAACATTTATAGCAACATAAGACACTGGAAAAGTCTTACATTTTAGGAAGTGAAAGTCATAACTAAAAGTATGTGTTAAATATAATTGGATAATGTAGCTATATTTGAAACTCAGTTTTTCCATAGACATTAGATTGAACATTTCCCAGATACCAGTAAAAGATTTACTAAGAAAATCAGACTTGATCTCTATAGCTTGAAGAACTTTGAATGCCTTATTTTTTAGAGTCAGCAGAGTACACCTCAGATCTTTATTCCATGGCAGAATAACATCATTTCTCCCTTTCATTAAAGATATCTAAGCCTCATCTCACAAACAATCACAATTCTATTTTATTGTTTCTCACCTTGTAAACTCTTAGAGTGAAATTTCATCTTATATTCACTGATGGACTGGTTCAATGATTATTTAATTCACTCTTACATGCCTATCATTAAAGGGATTAGTATAAGAATTACTCCAAATTCTGGATCCTTCAACTACCATGTCCTATTCCCTTTCCCATCTGGTTTTAGTCATCTCCCTGCCCCTTTAACCTTCTTCTACAATATATCCCAATGATCTGTCTGACCTCCTTCTGAAAACAGCAGTCTGGCTTTGACTCCAGTCCTACATCTGACTCATCATTTGTCTGGCATATGGCTCCCTTACACGCTAAATTGACAGTTGTCCTAACCCACACTCTATCCTCTTCCTCCTTGCCTTTTCTTTTAGCTTTTGTTCTGTGTTTAACCTTTCCCATTTGCCCATTCTCAGACCACTTGAGTCTGCTCTACATGACTCTGTGGAAGTGCTTCTTTTCTTGGTTGTATCAGAATTCTTATGTATTGTCTGGGTGAAAATTATTACTTTATGATTTTTCTGTTCTTGTCTCAATCTCTCCTTTCTTTTTATGCAACTATATTCAATTATCAAAGCTCAAAATACATCAAATCAGGTGGTCCTATTTTATAGACTGAGTCCAGATTACTCATCTGGATCACAGCTCCTTGGTCTTTCCCTTCACACCTTCTCTTCTCTCACTACTTCTTGTCAGAGGAAATGATACAATTGCCTCAATAGAGAATATATGAAGTATTCTATTGGCCTCCAGTTGGAAATACATGGTCTTACTTTTAGAAGAATTTGCACTGCAGAAAATGAGAGAGATTAAATCATGAATAGCCAACAAGTTCTTTAATTACATTTATATATAGTGCTTTATTTTTACAGTCTTTACACTGTCATGAGCAATAAGAAAGGTCAATGTATTCATACATACACTCACAGACACCTCAATAGAGGCTTCCAGTAGCTGATGTCTTTAGAGGTGTTCTGCAGTACTACTCTTGCTAATTCAAAGTGTGGCTTGACCTCACCTCTCATTGAACAGTTGATAGAGACTTGGAGTAATATATTGCATTAGTCAGGATTTTCTAAAGAAACAGAACTGATAGAATGAATATATGAATATATATATATACATATATATATACATATATATATATATGAATTATTAAAGTCACTTACAAGTTATGGTCCAGCTAATCCAACAATGGCTATCTCCTGACCAAAAAGTCAAAAATCCAGCAGCTGTTAGCTCAGGAGGCTGATAGTCTCAAAAGTCCCAATCCAATGCCAGAGTCCTGGAGGATTCCTATAGAGCTACTGGTCTTCAGTCTCCATTGGAATCCTGAAAAAGTATGTGCTAATAACAGAGAAGGAATGCCTCAGCAATAGAATAGACAAACTTACTAGTAAGAATGAGGAGAAGCAGGCAAAAAGCCAACACTTCATTTTTCTACTTCCTATTCTGTGGGCTCCCATCAGAAGGTTAGGATGCTCTCTGACTCAAATGATCCAACCAGGAAAATCCCTCAGACACATGCCCTGCTGTTTGGTTTTATTTAGTTCCAGAAGTAGTCATGTTGACAAGTAAGATTCGTCATCATACAATCTTTTTACTCCATTCTGCTGGACAAGTTGATGTATGCCTGTCAATCAAGCATTGGGGGGAAGGGAATTGTATGACTAGGGGAGCTTGGGGATTTTGTACACTGCTTAATCCTGGTTTTCACAAAGAACTTAAGATTTTTGAAAATCTCAGAGCAAACGGTGAAAGTTTGAGGTTGATGTTGGTCCCTTTTATGATCCTGCCAACAACCCTTTTCTATGGGAGCCTTCTGAAAAACTCACTCAACAAGTCAAACTGAAAGACTTTATGGCATTCTCCCTTGCTGTGGATGACTTTAAACTGCTGTCATTAGGAAAGAAATGAGAACCCAGCAATATCCCATCTTCTTCAAGTGCACATATACTCTCTTAGACTCTTCTGACAGCCCTGATGGCTTCTTCCAAGTTCTTGAGGGTAAAACTGTCCCTTCTACCACAGGATATTTATAGGTGTTGTGTCCCTTGCCTCAAAGTTCCTTTTCCATATCCCTTTCTCTCTTAGTCATTCTTCCAGGTTTACTGATTGATTTATTTAAGATTTTGAGACTGTATTTTCTGTAGCTGGCTTTGAACTTGCTTAATCTCTCTCTGAGATAACATGCATGCAAGTTTGCCTGGCTTATTCTTCAGTTTTAATGTAAAAACTACTCCCTGATACAAACAATGTCTTTCTTTTATATGATTTCACAGAAGCCCAAATATCATGTATTGAGATATTAATTCACAGAGCAACTGCATATCTTTATTCGATTTGCACAAGTCTATCTTCAGCACTTATACTTGACATTTGCAGACTTTGAGAAACCCAGGCAATAGAAAGGACAGAAGATGATAAAATTTATATGCATGTATTCATAAAAGTAAAATAGCCTTCCTGTTTGGTTATTCCTGAATCAAAATCTTCAAGACTGTGTGCTATACATATAATTTTGAAGGCTATAACACATTAAAACTTATCTCTGAATATTTGATAGCAATATCTGGCATGTTTTAGCTATTTGGTAAGTATTTACCAAATGGATAAAAAAATTGAAAATTGTCCTTTGGGTAGTTTGACTGAAAGCTGATGTATAGAAGCTTTATTTTAAAACACAACATTATGTACAGAAGTACTGCATATCAACTTTATTGTTGTATGGCCAGAGTGAGCAGATTTATCTTCATCAGAAGGAAATGCAATTGCATCGAAGTCACCCCCCCACACACACACACCCATCCCCTGTCGTTCTGTTGAATTCTGGGCCAATGATTAAAGAAGAAAAGAACAAGGCACACAGAAGAGAAGGAGCAATCCTCAGTCAGATACTGCAGCCAAATCCTGATTTTCAGCATTACAAACAAGATTCACCCAGCATACACTCCTGCCTTGGACATTCACCTTGAGCCTTGCTGGGTGTTTGATACTGTGCCAGGCTTTGAGTAGCAGTAGTATTGGACACTAGTAATATGTAACTCCAGTTCCAGGGGATCCAATGCCCTCTGGCCTCTGCAGGCACCTACAAACAGAATGTGTGTAAACTCATGTAGCCACACAAATAAAATAAACAAATAGAATATTTCAAAGTGCTATAATTATGAATATCACACATCTGTATACAATTCTGTCATGTATTTGCAAGTGTTTGTCCCACAAACAGCACCACTCTGAAAACCCCAGAAATCTCATTAAATCTGGGAATATTGCCATTCTATCTAGCACTGTTCTGAATGCATAGCATTGCAGCGAGGGGGAGGGACCTGGCCTTGAAGTTGAAAAAGCTATCACTGTCCTAGTCCTGGCTGTCTGAGTCTGACTTTAGATAGCCCTGGGATTGATCACTACCATCAAATGACCATATTCCTTTACAAGACATGCACAGAGGCAATTACACAACTTTTTCAAACTTTAAAAATCAATGTTCAGCTGAGACTAGAGACACTGAAACACTTCTTTGTTCTCAGGTTATTGATCTCAAAATAAATGCCAAGTTTAAACCAAAATCATATCAAATGATCCTCAGCTATCTCTCCTCTATCAGAATAAATGTTATTCTTCTGCAATGTCTTTAAAATGGTTTTCAGATTTCAGACAACCTGTAGTTACTTGGCTGAATGATTTGACCATCCCTTCCCTCACTTTTTAAAGAAACAAACCCAATTTAATCGACAGTGCACACAAGAGCCCAAACCTGTCTTGGCAAAGGTGTGAGGTCTGTTAGAAGATTCAGATGGTGTGTATGAGGATGTGGTAACAGGAACAGAGCTGCTTCTTTGAGTGCCTAAGGAAATGACACAGAGTAAGGTGGAGACATTGTTGGGTGGAAGTATTTAGACATGGGTTTGGATATGTGCATAAATGTTTCAATACATAGAGTAATAGATATACTTAAACTAATTATGTTGTAAACACTTAATTTTCTGAGGAGACTATAGATTATCAGCTTTCAGAGATTTTTGAGCATTTAATTAAAGCTGAGCCTATAAACAGATAAACAGAGATGTTTAACCTGTACTGCTTATCCTGCTAGATGTGGGTGTGGCAGCTGCTTTTCAGTCTCCTTCCCCTACAAATGGCCCTCAAGCTCATTGGTGATATTTAGTTGGAGAATATGGCCTTTATTTCAGGGGAGCCAGATATTCTGCTCCTATTTCTGTGAGCTCTGATATTAGTGTGTGCACATGCCTATGCCACCCTCATGTACTGATGCACATACACAGGAGAAATTAAAGCAGTTAGCAAGAATTCTTAGTACATACTTTGGAACAAACAGTATTCACTATAATATCTTGAGCATGAGAACTACATCATTCTTCCAAATATACTTTCCACAGATTCATAAGGCAGTAAATTCTGTGCTGTGTTTGCAGATGAATTTATTGATGTAGGCACCATTTCTTGATACTGCACAGTAGGAAAGAACAGGGAACAGGGAGATCTGATCTCTGTTAACAAGCAGATGCAGTGCAGCCAGCACCAATGAGCAGACCCTTTGGCTGTGTGCGGAGTTTGGTGGAATTGTAGGACAGGCAAACAAGGAGGTGCTTCAAAGTTTGGGAAAAAAGAACAGAAGGCATCATGTGGAGTAAGAGAGATAAAGAACAAGTTTGCTTAATCGTGTTGATTTGCAGGAATTCTAGTCTACTCAAGGAAAAGAAGTGACATGGGAAGCTGGAAACTGACATCGGCAACTCAGACAGTGGACAGAGAGAATGAGGTGTATGGAGTACACAGTTGTGGAACATCCTTCTTCAACCCCAGTATTCTGGGACTAGAGCCTCAGTGCTCTCTTCATTTTTAGCTTTCCTTTTATTAATTAGATAGGCATTATTTAAATTGGCCATTCTGGTGCAAATTGCTTATTGAATGAACTACTACAATACTTTAGACAAATCTCTTAACTTTGTTGTTGTTTTGGTGCAGAACATCACAAGTGACTCTTCCACAGATGGCTCTGTCACAGGTGACTGTCACAGGTGACACTCTGCAGTATGACATTTTCAAGCATGGTTCTTACAAATGATATATTTGTTTTTTCTTGCCAACAATTTGAATCAAGACTGCCCTGGGGTGGCTTTTTGTCTCTAATCTACTCTTTGCTATAGAAATCTTCTTTCTTCTCATCTATGAATGTAGCAGCCTGTTCTACTTACTGATGCATCACAACATGTGCTGGATGCTTTCCCTCTGTCTCTACTCCATTTCTGTTGGTCCTCAATCCATTTCCTAAGTCAGCATACCCAAATTCTTCAGCTTAGAACAAATGTTAGGTCTTGTAGACTCATTCCCCCACTCTAGAGAGACCGTTCCCCGTACTTTCCTTGGTACTGCATGTTTTATATCATGAATCCTATTTTATCTTATGGTTGCTTCATGACACCCCTTATGTCCCTCACAAATCTTTAAGCTGTTTGCAGACAAGTACTGTTTCTTGTAGAATTCTGATTGTTCTGGCACCTCATACTGTGTTAGGAACACATCAGTACCCAGTAACCATTGTTTGAATCTGCTTATTTTTCAGCGAAGAGTGATATCTAGGGAAGGTGTGCCACTTTTAGGAAATTGGGTCTGGCTGATAGAATTGAGTTACTAGGGGAATTTTTCCTAAGGTTCCACTCTCTCTGCTGCTTATTCCACCATAAGTGGAGCTTGTATGCCATTATTCCCCTTATGATGAATTAAAGTTAGATACAAATGTCTGTCCTCCATTGAGGTGTCTGTGTCAGGCAATTTGTTCACAGTGATGTAAAGTGACTACTATAGTTACTAAAATGGTTGCTGTTGCTTCCTCTTAAATGTGTTAGATTTCATTGCAAGAGCAACATTGAGCTTTAGCCAAAAAGTAAATTACTGCACTATTATGAGTTGTAATTTGTAACTCATAATAGTTGAGGAAAAGTTCAAAAAGCCAGAGATGTGCGGGAAGGTGTCACATCATGTTCTATGGATTTAAAGAACAAGACATGAGTGCAGTCTGTTCTGATGATTACTGCTGACATCAACCAGATACAACTCAGTATCATTCTGTTCAAGATCCAGATTCCCCATAGAATTCTGGCTAGATTAGACTAGACTATGTGCAAAGAGATGAGTGGGATTCCTTATCTCACTTTCCTAATGAGATGATGTAGCGTGAATACTAGACCCTGTTCCAGTGCAAAATCAGAATAAAAGAGTGCTTGGAAAATAAATGTACCAGATGCTATGGACTTATCCTATAAATATTCTGTTTACTCATATATACATTAAACCAAGGCAAACTTACATGGTGCTGTCCTAACAGTAAATGTACTTGTTGTCAGGAATAGCAAATATGAATCAGTTATAGTCCCTTTCATCAAAGAGCTCACACTATTGATATTTTTACTGCTGTCTCTACTTTACTTTATAATGGTATTAAAGTGTATGAGGTCATACATATGTCAACATCTCTTCAGAGCTTTCCATTGCATCATAATTCCTTCACATCCTATGTGATTTCAGTGCCACATAGTCATCCAGCTGGAATCCTCATCTCTCAGTTCCATGATGTTGTTAGTGATAAATATTAGAAGACAAGAGTCAGAGTGGTCTGTAGACTAGATTAGCTCTGGCTGCTCCTAGGGTATCCAAATCATGGCCTGTGAGGTATATATGGCCAAGGCTGTGAACAAAGCCCAATACAACATTATAACCTTCCATAAAATACAATAAAATCATTGGCAAATTTGGGTAATTATTGCACAGGTCTTGAGGGTGAACTTTGTAGATGATAATTTCATGTCACAATGTCAAAATTTTAGCAACCCTTTATTGGTGACACTATGAGAGAACCAGAGACACAGAAGCGGAGCAGATATCTGCTAGCAGGCTGCTACAGTGGTCTAATGTTGTATGGACAGGGTGTAAGCAGAGGACAAGTGAAATGCTGGGAATATTTTCTGGTCCTGAGAAGATTGGCTGACTTCCAGTTTTGGTGGTGCCATTTTCTAGGATCTTTATTTTTTTGTTCAATTTATTTCATTATACTAATTCTTTTGTTTAACTTTGACCAGGAATCCATTGATCTTTTTACTATTTTCCTGCTCCTTCACCTTGTATTCCCCCCCCCAGGACTTCAGTCAATGACACATTACTTTTACAATACTCTTTAACGAATTTCAAGCTTTTCACCTAACTTCCTCCTTACCAGCTGTGCAATAAAATATTTATCAAGTTGCCGACCCCCCATGATCCTTTAAATAGGAATTTGAAATCTCTCACAGAGGTTTATTCTGGACACAATAGAATCAGCATCCAGTCTCAACGCTTACCATTGGGTGCATGTGTGTGCACACACTGGTAATGACTTAGCTTAAATGTTTTTTTAAGCAGTCCAGGAAAGAGACTGAGGTAGGGAGTGGTGCTTTTCTGCAAGCACCTTCCCAGTTGACCCTGTTTTCCAGCTGACTCCCTACTTTGTGCTCTCCAGGCCTGATGTACCCACGTTTCCATCCTCTCCCATTTATCTCGTCCCGACACTCAGGCTCCTGCTTTTTCTCAGGGGTGGGCAGAGGAAACTTGTCAGATTGTTTCAGCACAAGTAGACATTTTAATAACCTTTAAAAAGAGTGTGTTTGTGCAATATTTCTAAAAATGACATTAGTTGTAGAATTGAAGTCGTTTATTAGGAAGAGAAATTAAATTTGAAAAATTTTAGGAAAACAAAAATTATCTCCTGAGCTAATTAGTGACCATGTAAATGAGAAGGCTTGGAGTCTTTAATTGCTTTATGTATGGAAGTAGATGCCAAAGATATTACCATGTTATTATGAAGCTGTTTTTAGCTTACTTGTATATGAAGTTCACTGGACAAATTAAATATCAAATTTCTAGCTTTAGAAAAATTGCTCCTAAAACAGCCATGGTTTCAAACTGACTTCAAAGACTATATTTATAATACTTATATTAACTGAAAATTTTTCTGAAAGTTCATATTTCCACTTATTTGAAAGATTTATTTTTATTTCATATGTGTGGGTGTTCTGTCTGAATATATGTCTGTGCACCACATATGACCGGTGCCTATAAAGTACAGAAGAAGTCAGATTCCCTTGGAACTGGAGTTACGGATGGTTGTTAGCTGACAGGTGGGTGCTGGGAGTTGAACCTGAGTCCTCTGAAAGCGTATTTAGTGCTCTTAACTGCTGACCCATCTCTCCATCGCTGTGTGGGAGGGGCAGGCATCTATACCATCCCCTCCAAGGCTCAAGGAACATTGAAGAAGAAGGGGAGAAAGAGTGTAAGACCTCTTGCAAGGGGTATAGCATTCTAGAATGCTGCCTTCTTGGCAGGACATAGCTGTGGCCCTCTTGGACTCTCAGCAGCTTTGATGACCTGTGGAAGACTGAGGGGACCAACAGTCTGTTGTGAGAGAGGGGCTGATGGGGCCCCACCCCACCCCTCTCTGTACATCACGAGGCAGTTGATGGATGCTGAAGGACAGAGAAACATTTTCTTCAGTAGTATAGCAACTGATAGGTTGCCCACATTCCTGTAAACTACACCTTATTCATGCTCCTGTAAGCAGTCCTAATTAAACCCACCGAGTCATCAGATAATAGTAGTAATAACAATAATGACATTAAAATAGAAAATGGGTCCGCTGTGAAGAAGAAGGGACCAGTGAGAATGGAAAACGGGAGTGAATATGGTCAAAGTACGTCACATTCATGTAGTAAAACGTCAATGAAACCCATTACTATGTCATTTTAAACAGCTACTAAAATCTTAAAAACAAATATCTGTGTACATAGCTCACAAATAAAGGAAAAAGGGAAGGGGAGTATAATGGTTTCAAACATGGGGCTTGGATCAACTTTGTGATGTTGGCTAAGGCTTTTAACTTCATTACATTTCTTTTTTTTTTTTTTTTTTTTTTTCATCAACCAGTTGGAGTTAGTAAGAAAAACTATTTTACTAGGCTGTAGAGAGGATAGTGAGTTATTACATTTACCCAAAACATAGTAAGAGCTATCTAACTTTTATAATGTACAAGGTTTTTTTTAAAAAAGTAATTATATAACAATAAATATATTGGAATTTTAAATATGATTGCTGAAACTAAAGAGGAAAGAGAATGAGTTGAATAAAATAGTAGCTTGAGCTAAAACCTGGTTGTGGAAGATAAATAGGAAACAAGGAAGCTGTGTGACTTAAAGGAACATAGAAAACAGAGCAGACACTGAAAACGTGGAAGTTCTGTGACACAGAGGGAACCGCAGACGCCTTGCCATCTGCTCAGAGGAGACAAAGAGGCAGAAAGCGGCCCGTTGACTGAAGCAGCTCACCATGTGGACAGCGTCCAAACATCAGCAGGTTCTAGAAAACATTACAACACCATCGATAAAGGGAATGGCCTGATAGCATGCAGATATCATCAAATGGAGACCCTTCTGAGGACAGATTTTTTCAGAACATTAAACTCAAACTCATCAAATGAGTCTATCCTTGTTATTGTTATTTTGAAAAGGAAATGGCTTAATCAGGTGGCAAGAAAAATATCTGTATGGAGGTATTGACATAATGAAACAAAAATTATATATATACATATAATATATATAATGCATATTTTACTTTATACTAACACTAAATATAAAATACATGTGACATAAAGTACAAATTCTAGTTGACTGACATAAAAATACTTTAAAAATTGATAATGGCACTTAATAGATATTCACTCCTCCAATACACGCTATTTGTTTATAAACAGCACATGTCTTTTGAAATGAGAATGCATTTATTTTTTGTCTTATTCTGTCTTTATTGTTCTTGGTTCTTGAGTGAATACATTTTTGCTGTGATATATTTGAAATACTTTTATTGTGTTTAGGATTTTAAAGCCAAAATGTCTAAGATTAATTGTTGTTACAAAACAGAAGAAAATATTTAAATAAAAAAAAATGACTTAAGGCATAACTCTGGAGGCATGAATAGTAAAAAGTTGATATAACAAACATTGAAATTTATATTCTTATCCAGAAAAAATATTCTTATAATACTTATTTGATATTGTGAAATATGTTTGATGTGGCTTTCTTTACCTTATAAGAAAACTCCAGGCTGCAAAGTCTGAAAGGGTTTTTCAAGTTAGACATTTCTATAGTTTTTGTTTGGGTCATATTTCTATTATATTAATTTTTGCTCCTGATTTACAAACCTGTTTTAATGAAGAAAGCATACTTGTAAACAAAGAACAGAGTGCCTTATATGCAACACATACCTACTCAGAAAGACTGTGTTGTCTTCAAAGTTAGGTAAACCATCTGGATATTTAGGGTTGCATGCTTGCAATATGACTTAGAATGGAAACATGAAAAGTTCGCAGGAGTTCCACAGTGTCACAGAAACATGCTATATGTATGGCTGTCCATTGGCAGGAGTATTTTTTAACAAGTAATGATCATCACATGAAAAGGTACAATCTATGGATACATATGACAACATAGAAGAACCTGGAAATACAATATTTAGTCAAGGAACTATGAACAAAACCTATACAGAGTTTTGCAAATACTCAACTACTCTATGGCATATCTCCCTCTATATATGACACCTATATATTTATGCATATGATAATACCATATAGGATATAGGCTTCACATTGAATCCTTATTCTGTTGGTTGTGAGTTTTAGCTTTTAATGGCGGAGCTATCACTCTAGCTCAAAATCAACTTCTTTAGATTGAGGAAGGAAGTAGAAGATTATCTTTGTGTAAGTGCACTCTTTCAACAATAAAAACAGCAAATAAACTAAAGAATGCAGTATGAATCCTGAAAGGGACTGGTTTTAAATTTTAAACACTGCCTCACTGCCCTCCCAACCCTAACAGGGATGCAGTTTCCAGGATGCTTGGCTCTTGGCAGTGTTCCTTGCTGGGTGTTGAAGAGGGATGTGAAGGATGCAGCAGGTACTCCACTGACTGCAGGTTGTTTGCTCCGAGGTCGAGCACAGCAGGGAGAAAGAAAACAATGGAAGGCTGAATAAGAAACCCACTTCTGAGTTTCAGCAGAAATGGATAAAGGGTCAAGGGCAGAAAGAAAATCTGCCTGCCCAGTCTTCCCTCAGCATCTCCAGTGACCCTCCATGAGCCTCAGGGTCATTTACAAAGTTGCATATTGGATATATATGTAAGGTAAGTGGCAAATGGCAGTCCCTGCAGAAGAACCAAAACCAAGAAAGAAAAAAGAAAAATGGTTGTAACCATGAGGCCTGTCAGCAAGCCTTATTAGCTGTTTTGAAGTCAGCCCCAGAGGATTTTTAATGAATGCTGTGCTCTGTGCCTTCCTGCTACCACCAGCTTTTAACTCATCGTTCCCTTGGGTTACTTTTCCATTTCACCCTTTCATTTAGTACAAAATATCTGCAGAGGTTGCTAGTTATGCTAAGAAGCCTTCACTCACCTGTGAGAATACTTTGACCTTCTGATGCTTATAAATCCCAAAGGCCTTGAAATCCAGGCAATTAGTGCTTTATATTTGCAACACAGGCATTCCTTTTAAGGGCTGAGAGGAACTGGCTTTTCTTAAGAGGATTCACTTTTTGCATGCTTTCTTTCTGCTAGTAAATTGCTGTCTTGATTGGCACTGGCTTCACTTTCATTGTTATGTTTACTTTACTTCTACAGATTGCAATTCTTCATCTCCCAGCACACTAAAACAGATTCAAGAAGAGGCCTTTATGCTCTAATTTATAACTTGCACATGAAGAAAATCCACATGTGTAATATAATGTGAGCATTGTTTGTGATCATGATTAGCAGGTCGTGTGGACTTCTGTTAGACCTTCCTCATTTTTCCAGCAGCCTAGAATATTTCCAGAAAGAAAAGGGGGTCTTTGGAAGTTAGAGTTTTGCTGTATATTTAGCCTGAAAGCCAAATAAATCATGCATTATGGTTTATTTGGGTTCCTGAAGAAAAAGAAATAGCCTAATATTTTTTTTTTTGAAATTTCGTAACCATGGCTTCCCTATACCACAAGCACTATTTCAATGATGTGCATTTTCACAAGAAGTGTTTTATTGGTGAGGCCTTGAATTTAGAATTACTGTCCAGCTGACAATTTGAATATGCACATTCAGCTGCTGGTGGTGCAATGCTGTGTGATCTCCTACTCTCCTAGGATGTCATTTCCCAGGTTGCTTGGGTTTAGGCATGAGTCATGTGATTGGTTCTAGGAAGTGCAATATGAGAGGGTCTTTCTCACTCACTTTCAGTCACCCTGGCAGATTCAATCCCAAGTCTAGATCCTGAGTCATTTGTGGAAGTGCCTCAAAGGTGACCTGACACACATGCTTGTAAACTCAGAGGACAGTCTTGCTGTGTCGGGAAGCTAGGATTTTGTTGTTTATTAGCTGCTTTGGCATAGCCTACATTGCTAATAGCTCACTGATGGTAGTCATTACTTTGAATTTAGCATGAATTGTTAATTAATTTTGATTTTGGAAAATTTCAGGCATATGTGCAATGCATTCTTATTCTCCATCTCATCTCTGTGGTGGTATTGTGTTCCCCAAAATATTGTGCAACCTAATAAACTTATCTGGGGTCAGAGAACAGAACAGCCACTAGATACAGAGGCTAGAAAATGGTGGCACTCACACCTTTAATCCTAGCATTACAGAGGCAGAGATCTACCTGGATCTCTGTGTTTTCAAGGATACAGCCAAGTGTGGTGACTCACACCTTTAATCCAAGAAAGTGAGCCTTTAATCCCAGGGAGTGATGGCAAAAAGCAGAAAGGTATATAAGGCGTGAAGACCAGAAACTAGAAGCTTTTAGCTGGTTAAGTTTTGGGGATTTTGAACAACAGTTCAGCTGAGATTCATTCTGGATGAGGACAGAGAGGCTTCCAGTCTGAGGAAACAGGATCAGCTGAGGAATTAGCAAGGTGAGGTGGTTGTGGCTTGTTCTGCTTTTCTGATCTTCCAGCATTCACCCCAATACCTGGCTTCCTGGTTTGTTTTTATTAATAAGACCTGTTAAGATTCATGCTACACATCTCCCTCCCACCCCTGCCAACTAACCCTTTCCCTACAAATCCCCTTTCAATTTTTATGTCTTGTTTTGTTTTGTAACTTACTGAGTTTAACTAGAGTCTTCCAAGAAAGCATGTGTTTGGAACTTTCTCTTGGAGCCTGGTAGACTCATCAGTGCTTAGATAACTAAGTCAGTGATGCCCATTCCCCAGAAACCATCAGCATCCAGTAGTTGAGCTGAAAAAAAAGGGGGGTTTTGTTTTGGGTTTTTTTTTTTTTTTTTAGCAATTTTATGAGATAACTTTTTCTTTCTTTCTTTCTTCCTTTCTTTCTCTCTTCCTTTCTTTCTTTCTTTCTTTCTTTCTTTCTTTCTTTCTTTCTTTCTTTCTTTCTTTCTCTCTCTCTCTCTCTCTCTCTCTCTCTTTCCTCTCTCCTCCCTCCCTCCCTTCCTTTTTTCCTTCCTTCCTTCCTTCCTTCCTTCCTTCCTTACTTTCTTTCGTTCTCTCTCTCTTTATTCTTTCTTTTTGCGTGTGTGTGTGTGTGTGTGTGTGTGTGTGTGTGTGTGTGTGTGTACATGCACCTGCACTTTGTGAGAGTGAGCACTGGTACATGTGTGTACTTATGTGTGTACATGTGTGTGTACATGTGGAGGCCAGATGTCAATGTCAAGTGTCTTCTTCAACGGTTCCCAACTTCGTTTTTTGAGTAAGGTCCCTCATTGAACTAGGAACTTGCTGATTTGGCTGGAATGGCTGGTCAGCAAACCCCAGGAATTTGGTTCAGGTGCAACAACTCTGTCAGGTTTTGATAGGGGTGCTGGGACTTAAACTCAGGACCTCAAAATTATGCAGGAATCATTTTATCAACCATGTCATCTCCCCATGCTATAGTTTTTAATATAAATATCAGAGAAGGATTTTCTTTAAAATAATGACATTTATTCAGAGGTAGAGAGCTTTGCAGCAGGAATGTGCATGCTGTGGTAAGTAAACTACACGTTTAATGAGGTTGAGGCAGACAGAAGTTTTGAAAGGCACAAAAGAAGAAGTTTATAATAAGCTATTTGCATACAAGCTAATTGCTCATAGAGAACCAAGGCTCAAGTTGGTGTCAATTCATTGGTGCCCCAGCTTGGCAAGAGCTGTCTACAGCATCTTGTCTAAATGTTTGCATCTTAGAGAACATTAAGGCTGTATTTTCTTTCTGAGAGTGGTGCATTTACATAAAGTATGTGATACGTGTAGGATGTGATGATATTTCCTGCTGGATTTTAGCACGTTTTGAAACATTCATCTCAGACAAGTAGTGCAAGGCTTCCCTTGTCAGTTCTTCCCAGCCTGTCTACCTAAGAAAAAGACATTACATTTCGGTCTCAACATCACACATTACTTTGTTTGCAGTCAGATAGAATAAAAAATTGTGAAGAATTTTGTCAACATAGCTGGAAGTTTCAGAAATATCTTTGAAGTCATACTTTGATACTTGCTCTTCCAGAGCTAGATGGTGAATTTTGTGTTTGCTAATACTTTATAAATCTTCAATCTATTCTAGTGTATAAAAATAGGTTTAGCCATTTTGACGATGCTTTAGTTTTGTTTCTGCTTGTTTTTGGACCCCTTTATTTGTGTCACTCTCTTTTTTTGCTTTCTAAAAATAATATTTTATTCTTTGAGAATTTCACACTTATACTTTGTATGATGTGCTGCCTTGTTTTATGCCAACTTGCCATAAGCTAGAGTCATCAGAGAGGAAGGCGCCTCAATTGAGACAATGCCCCCATAAGATCAGAATGTAAGGAAGTCTATAGTGCATTTTTAAAGCTAGTGATTGATGCCAAAGGGCCCAGCCTGTTTTGAGTAGCACCAATTCTGGGCTGATGGTTCTGGGTTCTGTAAGAAATTAGGCTGAGCACGAGGAGCAAACCAGTAAGTAGCACCCCTCCACACCCTATGTATCAATTCCTGCCTCCAGATTCCTGTCCCATTTGAGTTCATGCCCTGACGGTTGTCAATGATAGAGTATGATGTGGAAGTGTAAGCCAAATAAACCCTTTCCTCCCCAATTTGCTTTGCATCACAGTGTTTTGTCACAGCAATAGTAACTCAGGATAAGACATACTAAAATATATTTTGATTCATATCCACTCCGTTTTCCCCTCCAATTATTCCCATCCCTCAAACATATCCTCTTCCTAACTTCATAACTTTATTTTTGTTTGTTTGTTCTTATATTACATGAGTTCATTTAGCACTGACAATGTGTTCATGAGTATTGAGCCATACACTGGCTGGAGCATGGGCAACACCTCTAAAGAAAAATGACTGTCCCTCTTCTAGCAGCCATTCACTGTCGATAGCTCATCGTCTCATGAGCACTCTCCCATACATGCTGGAATTTTGCTGGCTTGATCTTCTGAAGGTCTTATGCTGGAAACTACAGCTTCTGTCAGTTCATGTATGTATGAGTCATGTGTCCAGAAGACAGTCAGTATTTCATAGCACTCTTCCCCAACTACCAACTCTTAATCCCCTGTTATACTATCTCTAGTAATACTTCACCCTTAAAGATTAATTTGAGTGAATAACTATTTGACTATCTTGGTTTTCTTTTATAAAAGGAAACCCTTTTAGAAGAAACAATAAAATGTCTTTTTTCTATTATTTTACCTCCTTTCAGTATTTTATCTGTAAGATATGTTTCCTTTAAGTGATATTATTATGTTTAATTCAATCTGATAATTTATTATTTTACTTTTAGTGTTTATTAAATTATCCATTAATTTTTCATGTGAAATTTTGAATTGTATGTTAAGTTAAAGAGATTTGGTCACATTTATTTAACCATGGGTGACACTTAGGAATTCTCTCTTGCTGTGACTCACTCTTCCATAATTCGCATGTTTACATGCTGTTGTCTTCAAGAGGTTTCTAATTGAAAAATTAGTGGCTTTATTGAATCCAAAATTATTAGAATTGCCCGTTTTTCTTCAAAGTTACTGGATTTAGTCTTATAAACATTTGCTCTTACATCCTCAGAATATAACAGTTTTCAGATAGAAGCTTGTTATGCTTGAGTTCTCTTGGGTTTCCAATTTTATGTGTCAGTCATGTAGCTGTCAAAGATCTGATAGCTTACCTGAGCCCCAGAAGATGCTCCCTGTCTTAACTGTACTCATATTTTCAGCCTTCAGTTCATTCCCAAAGTCAACAAATATTCCCAGAAGGAAAAATTGTCAATCTACCTCTAAATCGCCTCGCTTCTGTAGAATTTCAGGCCCTTTAAACGTTTTTGTTTCAGCAGTTACTTAAAACATAAAGCAATTTTATAATTTTCTGTTTTGTTTGTTTAGTAGCCACAGACACTATCTTGTCCTGAAGCAAACATCTTGATACCCACTTTTCCTTTCCTCATAGGACTTATAAAACAGAACCTCCTTCCCTAGCCTCTGACTTGTTTTCTTATTTCAAAAAAACTTAAAGTGCCTCTTTAACATCATATCCGGGTCTTTACTATCATCCAGCACTATGTTATTTCCATGGTTGGATGACTCTCTTTTTCAGAGAAAGATACCATGCAATTTTCCTCCTGAGATCCTTGTGATTAAATGTTACAGCTTGTGAAATGAAAGCAGCTGCATTTGATACTAGTTCACTGTCATTTCTTTAATTTTTTTTTTTTTTTGATTTGGGATATTGAGCAAAGACTGCCTGGGTTCTTCCAAACCCTGCAAAGAATTTTTTTTTCACCCAAGAAACCTTGGATTAACAAAAAGAGTAAGTTCTTTATTGATGTGTCTGAAGTCCTTTCACATGGTCCCCCTGAGCCCCTCACAGTCACCATTCATCCTTAGAGTTGCATTGACATCAACCTTCTGGAATGTTCTTCATTATTTTAATAGCTGAAGCAATGGGAGCTACAAATCTGCATTGCTAGATTTTGTTTGTAGAATTTGTTTATTTTAATGTGTTTTAAGCAACTTATCTTTTTTTTTTTTTTTTGGTTTTCAAAACAGGGTGTTTCTTTGTAGTTTTGGTGCCTATCCTGGATCTCACTCTGTAGACCAGGTTGGCCTGGAACTCACAGAGAACCACCTGCCTCTGCCTCCTGAGTGCTGGGATTAACGGCATGCGCCACTACCACCCAGCTTAAGCAACTTCTCTTATTATCCCATATCTGCAATGGCTGTATCAGACTCCCTTTCATCTTCTGTGCTAGAAATGAGGGATGGTGACGGGGTTTACAGGACAATCCCTTAGGTTCTCACAGAGAAGGCAATCTTTTCATGTGACAGGAAGAGTGACAGGCAACCCTTTGACATGTCGGCCTAAAGAGATGCTAGAGTGACAGGTTGAAAGGACTACTGGAAAGGCTCTGGATTTTTCCACAATGTCAGAAAGGTCAGTATAGCTGGACTGAAGGGATGAGTAAGGGGAAGAAGGGACTAGACAAGGATTAATCTTAGAGTCCCTACCATTTCACTGTCTTTCAATACTTGACATTGGAGAAATGTATCCTATAGATTTTTGCAAATGAAATGCTATGATACCCATGCTTCATTTATAATAGTCTTAAAATCACCTATATTATCTCCTATTGCTTATAGATGGCTACAAGTCAAGGATGCTACTCTTGAAACTCATCAGTCTATGCAAAGTTCAGAAAAAAATAACAACCTGGACTTCTTCATCACACTCAAACAGGCCAGGTGAAGAGAAAAATAGTCTGATTTCCTATACCAGGTAATTAGGATGCATGAATATAAATAATGACTATTTAATGCTTACTATGGCACTTAAGAAATTTAAGATACTGAAATTACTTATAGATTTGCTCAAAATCAAGTAGATTTGGTGAGTGCAAGCCTGTTCTTGCAAATGAATATTATGTTTAACATTTGGTTATTAGGGAAAATCTCAGACTCAATCACTCTCATAACTATTTCATAAAAATTCACACACACACACACACACACACACACACACACACACACCACAATGCTGTGCTATTTCACAACTGCTGCCTGGGGCATTTTGAACTGTTCATTGATATCTGTTCTTTTCCCACATCCAGACACACACATTTATTTTTTATTTTATAATTTAATTTAATTTTACATATCAGCCACAGATTCCCCTGTCCTCCCACCTCCCGCACCCCGCCTTCCCCCATCCCACCACCTATTCCCATCTCCTCCAGGGCAAGGACTCCCCTGGGGATTCAGCTCAGTCTGATAGATTCAGTAGTCAGGTCCAGTCCCCTCCTCCCTTCACCCAGGCTGAGCAAAGTGTCCCTGCATAGGCCCCAGGCTCCAAACAGCCAGCTCATGCACTAAGGACAGGTCCAGATCCCACTGCCTGGGTGCCTCCCAAACAGTTCAATCTAATCAACTATCTTACTTATCCAGAGGACCTGATCCAGTTGGGGCTCCTCAGCTATTGGTTCATAGTTCATGTGTTTCCCCTAGTTTGGCTATTTGTCCCTGCAGACATATACATTTCTTACAAAATTGAACATGTACCTTTTTTTCTGTGCAGAAGAGATTTTTAAGGCATAGGAGAATGTTGTTCTTTATTGCTCACACAACCATTGATTTCCTGATTATTTTTACTAATATAGCAAACAGTGGTTCTTCAAGCTTCCTGTATGTCCTTTGGGGAAACATCTGTTGTTTTCTGCTGAAGGAAATAACATCAATATGCCTTTGCAGCCTGAGGCTTGGATTGTTTGCTTCTATCTTGGCACATTTGAGAATCTACTAACGCCCCTTTTTCCAAAAGTAATATAAAAGTATTTACAAAACTCACAAAGCCAATAAGTATGTATAAATGAAAACAACTATACTAAAAATTTAATTTCTGAGAGAAGGTTTTTAAAACTCTATTTCTTTTTTTTTTTCTTTTTGTTTTTTGCAGGGGAGACAGAAAGAGAAACATGAAAATGTTCCTTAGAGATAATATCATAATTATGCCACTGCAACAGGAAAAACCGAAGTTATATGAAAGAGAAGAAAAAAGAGTGCTAGACACATGCTCATACACGTCAACTAGACAATATTTTAAAATACACTGTAGAGAATTAATTGTATTATGTATGATTGGTACTGAGGAAAGGAAATAGAATATTTATGATTGAGTCGATTCATTAGATAAGGGTAATTTTCCTTCTATTGTTTTAAAAATCTCTGTCATTGATACAAAGAAAGTGAATCTATGCAATCCATAAAAATTCATTTTCCATGTTGAGTTTTTATTTGATTAAGTAAAACTAACACCTGAGATTTATGAAGAAAATACTTGAAAAAATGCACTAGTCATAACTGTTACTATAAATGTTACAGTTATGTTTATGTGGCACTGTGTAATAAATTTTTTTAAAATTACATTTAATTTTTTGAGAATTTCACATATAAATACTGTATTTGCATCATTTATACTTCTCTTTTTCTGTCTCCAACTCCTGTGTCTCCTCACTCCATCTCAAATTTATGAACTTTTCTACTATAATTACTTACACACATATAGATATATAGGTTATATATAGACATAGATTCTACTTAGTCCCTTTAATGTTGTTTGCATGTATATGTATTGAGGACTGACCACTTGAGATAAGATAATCTATCAAGGGTTATTCAGATAAAACTGTTTCTACCTCTCTCAGCCGCCATTGATCACCTATAACTCCTCATCTTAGGTGGGGCCATGTCAACTTCCCCCACCCACCTTTGCAATTTCACTTCCTGATGGTTAATGATATTGAACAACATTTAAACTTCTCATTGCCCATTTGTATTTATTATTTGGACAACTCTCTACTCAGCTCTTCCTGTTTAACTGGTTTTTATGTTATCCAGTTCTTTGTATTTTCAAAATATCTTTTTATAGTATGGGGAGCTGACCTAATGCATTCTAACCGAGCACTCTATCACTTAGCTGGACAATCCTGGCTGTATATACTAAATATTTTTCATCATTCAGAGGTTATATATGGCAAAGATTTTTCTCCATTCTTGAGCGTCTTCACTTAGTTGAGAGTGGTTGCCGTACAGAAAGTTTTTAATTTTGTGAAGTCTCATTTGTCAACTGTTGACCTTATTTCCTGAGTGACTGAGTTCTAGTCAGTAATTACTACCCATGCCTGTATCTTGAAGTATTTTTCCTTATGTTTTTATCTAGAAGCTTCAGAGTTTCAAGTCTATGCCAAAGTCTGATCCACTTGGAATTTACTTATGCACTTTAAGTGCAGACTGAGAGACAAGGGCACAGTTTTAGGCTTCTATGTGTAGATACTGAGTTGTCCCAACACCTTAAAAAATCTATTTTCTTTCCAATGAATGCTTTGACATTTTTGTCAAAAAAAGAAAATCAGGGGTGACTGTAGTGATCATTATATATTACTGCTCTTCTCATCCTGTAGCACTATGACAAATAGACAGTAGGGATAAAGCTTCCAGATGAGTACCAATTTGACTTCTACATTTTCTGTGCCTCAAGTGTGTTTTGTCTTCATCAATGCTTGGGGGTGTATGTGACCCCATTGGCCAATAACTCAACAAGAATTAACCCCTTCCTGGTACTGTGGTTTTTAATTGTTAGTATGAGGTGTCTAGTTGGAGCACTATTTTCCCATTGTAGGTAGTCCCATTAACCCCCTTGTATATGTACAATGTATATGTATATGTGTATTTTAGGAAGCTTCTATAGCAATAGGGTCTCTAGTGCTTCTTACCCCTCCCCATCTTCCATTGTTTATCCTGCCCTTCTATACATATTCCCATTTAGTCTTTCCTGTTCCATTTTCCCCCTTGCTCCCTTTACAAGATTATATTCTATTTCCTGTTTCTTGAAATATCTCCTCCTCCCCAATCAATGGCTCCTTACTAGTTCCCCAACCTTTGTAGATATTCAAAATAAATAAAACCCACATATCTAAGGCTTTAAAGGCAACAGCCACATATAAGAGAAAACATGCATATTTGTCTCTCTAGGTCTGGGTTACCTCACTTGGGATGATTGTTTCCAGTTCCATCTATTTGCCTGCAAATTTTATAATTTCATTTTTTCTCGACAGCTGAATAATAATCTTGTGTAAATGTGCCACAATTTCATTGTCCATTTATCAGTTGATATATATCTAGGCTGTTTACATTTGGCTACTATGAATAAAGCAACAGTGAATGTGGAAGGGCAAGTATCTCTGTAGTAAGATACAGTGTCCTTTGTGTTTGTGCCCAGAGAATAAGCTATATTGTCAATTATTTTCACTTTTAAGATCACATGATTTCATAGTGCTTTTTCATTACAGAGAATATTTTTTATATTTTTTTTATCTTCATATAATAGTTTTTTTATAAGTATTTTGGGTTAGCAATTAGAATTTGATAATCCTTCAGCATCTGCTTTAAAGTTTCTATCAAATAATCTGGAGTTATTTATCACCTGCCTTACATATGACTTGACTCTTCTCTCCAGAAGTTTTTGATATTCTTCCTTTAGTCTGTGATTTTAGTGTTTTAATTACAATAAGTTGGTGAGAAATTTCTTTTCTGATCCTGCCTGTTTGGTCTTCTGTATGCTTCCTGTCCCTTGATGGACATCTCTTTCTACAGTTTTGAGAAATTTTCTTATATGATTTTATTCTCCTTCTATTCCTATAATTTGAAGATTTACTTTTCTTGGTGTTCTAAAGCTCTCCTATGTTCCATTCATGTGTGGGTATGTACATAATTAAATATATACATTCAATTTATCATTGATCTTTACTGAGGGATTCAACTCTCATACCTTGACTTCAAGCCCTGATATTGTGTTTTCTGAGTGTTCCATTATATTGATGAGTGTTGGGAATGGCCAGAGTAATAATCTGGTCTGTCAAGTAAGACTTGGTAAAAGAGAAGAAAGTAAACAGATGAGCCTGAGAAGAGAATTCTTATATTATTTAATTTTTTCCTTGTGTTTGAGAATTTTCTTTATTTCTCATGTTTTTAGAAAATAAGATATGAGAATTAGAATACATATTTAAATCATCTTCCATTATAGGGACTAGGTAGTTCAGTGATCATTGTCTAAATACAGGAGACACAGAGAAGTCAATAATTCCTTAGCCTATGAAACTGTGTATTTTCCATATATATCCATATACTTAGCATTGTCCATGAATTTAAAAAGTTCAGTCTAACATTCTATCAAGCTAGCTGCTTCAGTGCAATGGGGAATGGGATAAGATCAGTGAATTCCATGAACATGAGTGCATTGTTGTACTTCTTTGCTTATTAAAGTGAGTGCATTGGTCAGAAGCAGTTGAGATTACCATTTGGGGAACATTTATATGGACACAAATATCCTCATGTTGTTTGCCCATTTTAAAAGTTCTAGACACGTACTTCTTCCTCAAATGGCATTCTTACCATCATGGTACTTCTAACTGATGAAACCATTAGCTGCAACCCATAAATCAGTATATAATCACCTATCTGGCCATTTATACTCTAAGCAAAATAGAAGACCAGTGTGAAGATATTTCCTTTACCACTATCCTCAGGATTATCCTAGAAATGGGCTGCAGTGCTTCAGCTATCTCCTTTGGGGTAGTGCCTATATAGCATGAAGAACCAACTGCAAAACATGTCCCTTAGCTTTCTTTTTCCTACTGAACTAATCATAGAACACCTCCACAAGGCTATAGATACATTCTTGGGGACAGAGGCATTATAACAGGAGTAAGGCTCATAGGCGTTTGGGCCACTACTTTGCATAACTTATTTATGTTTTCACAATCTGTTCATGTCCAATCATATATGCCACTTTTATTTGATGGTACATTGCTGCTGTGCATCTTTTCAAGTCAGTTGGTAATATACTCCAAAGTTAGGAAAGTGCTATCTGTTAAGTCTGAATAGACTGAGTTGTGTGCTTATGTCTTAGTGTCTATGTGTGTGTGCGTGTTTATGTGTGCAATACCTTATCTTTCATAGTGGAAGGTATAACTTCGTATGCCAAATAACACTGAACTCCTATAAATTTATTGAAGTAGAAGGCTCTTGAATTTTTGTTTGTTTTTATTTACCTTCCTATGATGTGCAAATTTTCCACCACTACGTCCAGAATGGTTGCTACCTCCCTTTTACTCTGTCCAATCAATACATCATCAAAATAATGGAATAATATGATTCTTTGTGAGAAAGGCAGATGGTCAAGATCTCTGTGGATTAAATTATGACACAGGGCTGGAGAATTGGTATATATTTTAGTACAGTAAAGATATGCTTCTGGTCTTGCCAGCTAAAAAGTAACTTGCTTCTAGTGGGCCTTGGAACAGATATGGAGAGACAAAATATTTGGTAGATCAATAATATCAAGATAGTCCTTGCTCTTCTCAACAGAGCAAAGCACACTCAGAACAGCACCTAAATGTAAAGTTATCACTTGATTAAGCTTATGATCATCAAATGTCACCTTCAAGGAAATGTGGTAGGAATCATAACCCTTGAATCTTTCAAGTCCTTGATGGCAGCAGTTTTCATAATATTCCAACGGACAGTGTTGTTGGTTTGGGTTCACAACTGTTCCAAAGCAACTCTAATGACTTCCATTTGGCCTTTTTGACCTTTACCCTGGTAGCCCATATTCCACAGGCCAGTATATCTATGTGGGGATTCTACCAATCCTAAGTATAGCTCCCAATTATTTGCTCTGGGACTGTGGAAATAACCATAGGATGAGTTCAGGGAACAACTGGACTCACTATGAGTTGAGCTTGGCTAACATTATATGACATCCACTAAGCTCCTACTTTGACTTGAAGGCTATAACGCTGTCTGAGATCTCCTGAATCAAGTTCAATTCACAGCCGATATCTACTGGTGCTGGGAGACTAATTCCTAATTCCCAACAGGTCAATGACCTGGGACAGATGTGTGAAGTTGCCCCAATGAAGAAACTATGACCATCTCTTTCAAACAAGTAGCCTCGGATAGCCTGAACTGTTTTTATTTATACAGTTTCAATAGTTGCATGAACAGTTTTACATTCATATTTGTTTCCTTACATTTCTAATAATAATTACAATAATTGCAGTTTGTTCTCTTACCTCATTCTCCTTCTGTGCCCCAACTTTCCCACTGGTAATCATTACCTACTTGATTTATAGCTTTAATGTCAGGAGCATAAGCAGTATTGCAAGAGACAAAATTTTTCCAACTAGGCACACCTACAGGTAGGACAGTGTGCCCAGTTGGCAGCATTTGTGGTTAAAGCGTCATGAAAAGTGAAAGAGTTTTGCCTCTAATGGTTAATGTTTTACCACTAGTCAAATTTAAGTTCTTACAATCAACTCACCAGCCAAGGCTGACCAATTCATTCTCCATTTTGTATTACTCTATCTCCTATGGGGTATATACCAAGTTTTCTCCTATCATCCTGTAAACTACATAACTTAAAAGCTTACTCTTAATAGTTGGCACTGTTCATTTCTTGTTCTCATGTCCCCTTCCTCTCAACTTGCTACAGTATTGCCACAGCTATTAGAAAGGAGGGCTTGTGGGTTTCTATAATTCTGCTTCAATTCCTGTTCCTAGACTGTTCCCATTAACTCTTAATATCATCTATTTATTTGTATTTCTCTTGTGGTTAAAATTATTTTCTCCAAAAGAGTTATGCAAATATGTAATGTGATGAACTACTGTGACTCTTTCAGGCTAGTCATAGGGTGTGTTGGAAAGGCAACATCTTGTTCTTGAGAATCCTGAATTCATGGTTACACTTGAAACATCAAAGACTTTAGAAGCTGAATTAGGTCCACTTAATATTTTTAACAACATCCCCTCTGGCTCACCCAGAGGAGCGTTATCAGGGGAAAGCTTTCCTAAAGCAATAGCCATTTCATCCATATCTCTAAGACAGTGAAACTAGAAACAGCCAACTATATGGTTTCTCTAAAGAAAGCAAGGAGGGCCAGTAGCACATGTGCTCCTGGGGTCATACCCAGAATTATGCAGAGAACTATCCACTGGCCTTGCCAAAATAAGTTAGATTTTTCCCAGGCTTTGCCTCTAGGAGAACGTGTTCATGCTATTCTCAGGTCTTGTCCCATGAAGAAGTCACATGGCTCCTAGCATATGAGGCCACAAAAGATCCAATAGTGTCCTATTTCCAAATGTACCTTTACAGTCATTCAAGACCATAGGCCTCTTTGTGGAAAGGTAAGAGAATGATTGATAGTAACATTTCAGTATTATAAGTGTGTCCATCCCCAAGGCAGATCTCGCCTCTCATTCATTCACACTGACCCCATTATAAAAGTTAATTGAATAGCTACAATTAATTGTCTGTTTCTCTGACTCAAGGTAGCTTTGCATTCATCTGGTTTGGAATTTTTCTGCTTATTCACCAAGAATTTAGTAGATGCAGTGGTTTGAATGAGAATGGCCCTATTGGCTCATATATTTGGATGCTTTGTTCCCAGTTGGTGGAGCTGTTTGGTAAAGATTAGGGAGTGTGGACTTGTTGGAGGAGGTGTGGCGCTGGCCAAGGGTTTGAAGTTTCAAAGGGCTCATGCCATTTTCATCTCCCTCTGCCTTCTGCTTGCTGATCAAGATGTGAGTCCTCAGCTGTCACCATGACTGCTCCACCATCGCAGCTCTAAACCTCTGAAACTATGAACCAAATTAAATGTGTTCTTTTATAAACTGCTTTGGTCATGGTGTTTTTTCGCAGCAATAGGAAAGTAACTAAGACAGTAGACTTACCATCTATTTCACTTTGGGGACTAATTTGATTAATTAGCCAGTGCCATGGATCGACATTACACAGACCATTATGATTGCTGTTCTGCTTCTGTTCTCCATGTAACTGTGCTCACCCTGACTTTTACTTTTGGCTATTTTACTTGGTTTTTGCCACTGTGTGACCTAATGGGATCCACTGAATTTAAGTTACTCAGTCGAATGACTGTAGGTTCCACTGTAAGTTCTGGCATACAAAGAAAAAAAAGATAAAACCTTAAAGTATTGTTGTATTCCTTTCACAGTCTGTTTCTCATAACATTAGTTAAGGCATAGGCTTTATGCAAGAAATTGACCTCTGGTGTGGAAGAGATGGCTCCTTGTTAACAGTACCTGTTGATCTTCCCAAGATACAGGTTCAATTTCAAACTCCTGCATGGTGGCTTACAGCCACCTGTATGAGTTCCAGAGGATCTAAAGCCCTTTTTTGATCTCAGGCAATTGGCATGCACACCATGAACAGACATACATGTAAAAAAAAAAAAAAAAGAAAGAAAAGAAACAAACAAAACGAAAAAGCAAAACAACAACAACAAAAACACCTATTCACATAAAAATAAAAGTAAAGCTTTAAATAGCAACAACAACAAACAACCCTGGAATTACAACTTCCCTGAGCCTTTTAGTCCCTTAATCAACATTAAGTCAAAGGCAACAACAGCTCATTCATGGTGGTCCATCTTTTGATCTATATTTCATCCAAAATATCAGATAAACCAATGGCACCTTTTATAAATGTGAAAGCAGAAACATTAAATCCAGAGTGGCTGAATATTCATGCCTAGTTTTAGGTTTCTTTCACCATCAGACTATACCCTTAAAAATCTATTCCCACAAATACTCCGAAGATCTCTGATTATATAAATTGTATTGGTAATGTAGTGTAACTCCTTGTGAATCACACGCTATCTGCTTACCTCCAGGGAACACTGAGACTTGAGTCTGATTACAGACCTAGAGACCATTCTGGGTGATTCAGGTGGATCCTGGCTTTTCAACATTGTCTGGCTTTGCATTTTCTTTAACAAAAGACAATGATACTTTCATTGATGATGAAGGATTAATTTATTCATGCAGTGGTTGGTGGCGGTTCTTCCAGGAGTTGGGTGATAGGTGAAGTGTAGTTGCATCTGACACCATGGATGAAGCATTTACTTCCTCAGGCAAAATAAACCCACCAGAATCAAAACATTGAATTTCTTGGCCTCACCCTTGTCCTTTTATACATTGTCCCAAGTTACAGGGCATACTCTTCTCAGATCAGTGATATAACTTCAATTATAGACAATATTCAAGGGTAAGACTTAAATTCAAGTTGTAAGTCAGATAATCATGTTTCACTTTGGGGAAGTTAAGACATATGGCTCTTTAAAAGACAATGCTCTCTTGGAACACACTTGGAAGACTTTATGTCTGTTGTTGATATCAGCACAAAATATTGATGTCAACAAATATACAACAAAATACAACTCTAAAAGTCTCACACTAAAAATGCCAATGCTTTCAATGTTCAATATCTCCATAAAAAGCTCAAAGTATCTTAATTGTGAGATTTTATAAAATAAACTTAAGTTGCATACTTCCTTATCCTAAAAGGGAATAAGGAGGGCATAGGAACAATTACACTAAAGTAAAATAGAAATAAAACAGTGTAGCTCGCTGTATGACATCTGGAATTCATTCATGACCTTCTGGGCTCCAAACAGCATGGGAAACCCCAGTTCTGCCACTCACAACACACAGTACGCCTTAGGTTCAGGCTGGCTTTACTCCAAATCTGTGCAGCCCCTGGAGGATGTCCCATGGCCCTGGCATCTCAAATATCCCAGAGTTTCTACTGTAACTGAGCCTTCACCTCCACAAATGGCTTCACATGATCTCTTTTCAGGGACTCCAACTTTGCCATGCGGTGAGAAGCCTCAGCAGCTCTCATTGATTTCCTCAGTTTTGGATTTCTTGTGCCTTCAGACCAATACCAGGAGGGTGATTTTTACACATTGCCAAGTGTGGCTACCAGCTTGAGATGTGCCCTAGACATCTTGGACTATAGCTTGTTTATGCTGACTCTGAGGAAATACTTCCCAGAAGACTTTATTTCTGTGATGCTGCTCTCTTATGAATCATAGCTGATTCATCAGCCTTTGCTGAACATCCTCCATGCTCCCAGTAAAGCAAAGGTTTCACTTCAGTGGTGTTGGTCTCGTGTTAATCACCGAATATTTTTCAGCCCCAACTAACCATCAACTAAAGAGTCATAGTTAAAAACATCACACGGCTGGGCGGTGGTGGCGCATGCCTTTAATCCCAGCACTTGGGAGGCAGAGGCAGGCGGATCTCTGTGAGTTCGTGGCCAGCTTGGGCTACCAAATGAGTTCCAGGGAAGGCGCAAAGCTACACAGAGAAACCCTGTCTCGAAGAAAAAAAAAAAAAAAAAAAAAAAAAAAAAAAAAAAAAAAAAAACCATCACACAAATAGCCCTGATAGTCTTTGCTCTCCTCTGAAACTTCATAAACCAGACTTTATTCATTGTCTGCATTTCTTTCAACATCCTTATTTTCTAAATTCTCACAGAACAACCCATCAAGCTCTGAGCAGCTCTCAATTCCAACTCAAAGTTACAAATAACGATACGTATCCAGTATTCAAAATCGTACTTAATCTTATCCTACTTTGTTTTGTTGAAATATTTTAGATCAAGACCAAGAGTGACTATTCTCTGTGACATTTACAGTAAAATTTTGATGCTGCTGAATATAATTTTCAAAAGTTTCTGTTTTGATTTAATATTTTCTTTAGTTTCATGTGACTAGAATGGCACTAAGGGATTGCTTACTGGAAGCTAGTGTTATAAATAATAAATTAAAAGCAGCCTTACAGGAATGAGGAAAAGAAAGAGCAGTAAGTCATATCTCTATTGTTTGTGTGCATATTAATACTGGAAGAAGATATTTTAATAGAATTTTTTATCACTTTGACTTCTTCAAGACTGACTAAGGTCATATTTTTTTTTACTTGACAGTAAAAATTCTTTAGTAATTGACTGCCCCAAACAGACACCCTGAACACATTAACATGTCGAGAGTTCACAGAAATATTATAATAAAAATAACTCATGTGGATGTGTCAGTGATATTGTCAGGTGTGATAAAGCATCATTAGTTGTTGAATATCTCTTCTTGCCTCCTTCTCATCCTCCCTCCTCTGATAAAGAGAAAATATTACACATACAAGGAGAAAATATGCATTATTCAAAATGTAAAGGTAACAAAGATATTTAGCATATTCTAAATATATGGAAAGAATGTAAACCATAGCATACCAGGACAGTGAACTCAGTTTTACCCTGTACAGACAGGTATAGGGTATAAAAATGCCATTGATTCATTGAATACCATTCATTCATTCTGGCTTCGAGTTAGTGCTGGAGCATTAAGCATCTTTAAGGACCTTAGAAATGTGGGAGATTATGTGTATATTTATGGAAACTAAATTATTTTCCTTTAATTAACTGTAACAAATCTGATTGCATCATGGGGATTTCTGAGCTTGTGATGAATTTGGTTCTTTTCTCCCAAAATGTTCAGGTTGTTTAGACAGCAATCAACATTTGCTCATTTGGGATCAGGCGCTTCCTTTGATTTTGATTTTTCAGGTATTATATTTTTTCCTCCAAATTTTTCTGCTTATTCTCTTTGTTTGCTTTGGATTATAATAACTGTTGTAATGACACACAAACATGAGATTCAAGTCTGTATAAATATGTAATTATATCACAGTACAATGTGTAGACTTCGACATAAAAAAAAGACAAGTTCAGATTTTGGCTTTCCAAAGTATACCAATGTTCATTCCTTGGGACCTTGGTTTTACCCCAGCAGGTATTTTCTTCATGTATAGATCGAGGGCCAAAAACCTCTATAATGTTAATGTTTCCTAAATGTCCAACACAGTCCCTGAGGCAAGTAAATAATTAAAACCAGTCACTATTTTCATTTTTAAAATTTTTTTATTTTTAATAGTCTCAAACAAGCTATGGGTTTTCCTTGAATAGGTAAAATAGCTGCTGTGTATGTCTACCTTGAGAAGATGTTTTCTAGGGAGGAAAGGAGAATCCTTCTATGCCATCTATACCACCCAATCCACTGGCTAACTTAGTCCTCATTTAATGCTTGATACATTTGGCATCTCCCTGAAACCTACATACAAAAGCCTTCTGGGATGCCGGGTCACTCTCTTTCCAGAGGTCCCTTTCAACTCCTTTGCCTGTTGTTTCTCTCCTCAAAATGTGGTATCTACATCTTGTGATACCACAAAATCTCGTGTGTTGATTTGTCTCCCTGCCCCTATTTCTTTGAGGTCTTTCACAGGTGTGTGCTTTATGATGATCATTGTCCACATTCTTACTCAGTTGTGATCTCATGCCTGAGCCTCAGGCACAGGTCTCTAACTACTGGCATACTGATTTTCTCCTTCATATAGTGAATTTATTGGTATCTTGTTTAGGAGCCCATTATTGATTCTAAAGTGAATACATTACTGTTAGGAACCTACTAGATAACTCAAATATATGTAATATACTATTTAAATAATATTGTAATCACATTTTGTGATTCACACATAACAATCGATCCATTAACCAGTATTCTTTCAATAGCTTTCTATTTAAAGATCCCATAATTACTAAACTATCTGATTCTTTATGATCATATTTTAAGCACTCGCAAAGAACTGGATATGGGTGGCGTATAGACCATATTGGGATGTCCTTTGCCCTTCTATCATAATGACTTCATTTCCTTTTGGTGGTTTTGAAATGTGAATGAGTATAGTTGACAATGTCAAACAAGATAAATCTGAGGAGCTGCCCACTTGATAAGTTAGAAAAGGATTCAAAGAACAAATAACACACTGCGGGAGGGGGTAAGAGTATGCCAACTGCTGACAAGAGTTCACAAAACTCAAGTGGAAAAGCAGATCCATTCTACAGATGAGAGGGAGTGTGTCATGGTATGAGAGAGTCTGCTAATCTTTTGCTGACCTGAGCACACAGGAATAAGCATTCCACACTGCAAGGTGTGGAAAAGGAGGACCAGGGATGACAAAATAAGAGACAAAAAGTGAGGACCAGGAGGTCTTACATAAACTGATGGCTTATGCCAAGCAAATTGATTAAGCTACATAGCTTCCTACATACTGTTTGTAGGTGGACAATGGTGAAGGTCAGCAGAGAACTAATCAGATAATGTTTTCAAGGAGGACACAGGATACCACAGACACACAGTTGCCTTAGAACTGATTACTATAGATAGCATGGGGGTGGTGTGGAGGTGGAGAGTCAGGTCCCCAGAAACTGCAACCTTGGCTCCTTTGAGGTCCTGGCCCCAGCCCCAGACCAGACCTTGCCAACCCTTTCCCTGGGTGAAGGCACAGAATTAACATTCCCTTTGTCTTTTCATCAGGGTCTCTGAGAAAGTCTTGGAAGGGGCTGACTCCCATACTTTACCTCTGTATCTGGAGGGTTTCTAGTTTAAATCATCTGTATTTCCTCACAGGTTTTTATTGTGAACCTAAGTTTTCATTTATCTGGTGTAAATATCCAAGATACAACTACTATCTTTTGAGAATCTCACATTTAGTTTTACAGGAAACCATGAAACTGCTTTCCACAGCGGTGGTAAATGTTCTAGCACATAAGGATGATGCAGTTTATTCTATTTCCTGCAGTGTTTGGTATTATCACCATGTCCTCATTTCAGCCATTCGTATAGGTGTGGAGTGGCATCTCACTGTATTTAATTTAACCCTGCTAATTTTCAGTACCTTTTGATGGTCTTGCATCCTCTTAAGCAAAATACCTGTTCCCATCTTTAACCATTTTCTAATTGATTTAATATGAGGAAACACTTTCTGAGCCATGAAGACAAGGCAAGTATCACTAAGACCAAGTTATCACTTCTGATACTATTTTCAGTATCCTGGCAGAATACCATGAAAGTCTTCTCAGAACTTGAGTTCAATTAAGCTCACTCCTCTGCTTCCCAACCTACTAACATAAGGATGGAGCTGTGACCATTCTAGATGAGTGTGCTCAGATTTGAGGGTGATATTAGACATAAAAGGGTTTTCAAGGGGTGCTATCCACTCGGTGAGCACAATCTTTATCTATCAGTTACTTGCTCTCTGATATCTTATCTGTCTTTGGGAAGTACAGATTTCTGAGCAGCTGAAAAAAAAATAGATGCAGTTGATAAATAGCTTGTAAAGCTCACAGGCAGCTGCAGTATAAAACTTGAAATGGTAAGGCCCAGTACAGAACTCTGCTTTCTCCGTTTGTTCTCATCTATAATTGTATTCAATTGAGACAATGAATGGAAGTTTCTACCATCTAAAACTATATAAAACTAGAAGCAAAAGGGCCAGATTAATGAATGACATGATTAATATGAATATTAACTTGAAAAGAATCTCCTAGGAGACAAATCTTCCCACATGTTTAGGTATGATTGGGATGAGGAGAGCCATCCTAAATTATGGGTGATGGCTTTCTATGGGCTGTTATTCCAGCATGACCCCAAAAGCAAAAACAGACAAACTTGAGCATTCAGTGCTCTCTGTTTCCTGACTGGGTACAGTGTGACTAGCTGCTTGATGTCCCTGCCCTCCACACTTGCTCTGCTTCCACTGCCATGATGGACTCTACCTACCCTTAAACAGTGACTTAAAATAAACCTTTACATCACAAAGTTGCTTTTGCCTAGTATTTTTGTCACAGCAGGAAGAAAATGAATAATATAATGGCTATGAAAAACATTATAAAATCTAAATAGTCCAGAAAAGATTTGAAGGTGAACACTGTTCATGATGACACAGTGGGCCACAGTGAGTCATCAGAATGCCCTCATACTCCCTGAACATATGGCTAAACAATTACATGTATTCTCATGTGGCAGGATATGATAATGATAACTGGAAGATAAAAACGGCTGCCTGAATGACTAACAGTAATAGGACTCAGAGCAGCCAGGTGGAAGATGCTGCCGCCTGGTGGTTCTTGGTGAGGGGATGACCAAGAAGTAAAAATGCTGTATGGGGACAGCAGTGGAAACTGCAGGGGAATTGTTGCTCCTGACATACCCTAGACCTGCAGGGCCAGAAGAGACCACTGTAGGTTTCAGAGGTCCAGAAGAACTATTGTACAGGATCTACAATCTCTCCACCACCACACCAGAGAACTTCAAGGAACACCTAAACAGCTAGGATACAACAGCTGCCACTTGACCCCTGCCCTGCAAAGTACCACTTGGAACTTGCTAGAGACAGAGAGAGCTGAGAACTCCACCTTCTACCCCAGTGTAGCTGCGTCACAATGCACTCTATAAATATTCTTTCTCTTTTTACGTTTTTTAATCTCACTCTTGTATGTATGTCACATGATGGTTTTGCATTTGATTATATATTTCTCAGATTTCAGGAGCATTGTTTGTTTCTTGACTTAGATTACAATAAGACATTTATTTTCACTATACTCTTGACCCATATCTCGTATACTTTTCCTCTTATTCTTCATTCTTTTCCTCTTTTTTTTTTGCATTCTTATCTCCTCTACTTTTGGGCTATTAATTACAACCTTCTATAGCTTTAACTGTCTCTAGTATCTGTGGACCCAAACATTATCTGACCTTTTCTTTCCCAGCTACTTTAATTACCTTGATATTTTTAAGTTGGTCTAGTAATTCTTATTGGTATATACCTTAGTTTCCTCACACTTCTAATCTTGCTAACTAAAATCTCATGATACTGTATACTACCTTTGATTGTTTATCCTCATTTGGTTATTGAAGCCAAAGGGGTCATTATTGTTAGTAGGCTAGCATGACATTAGTATTAATATCTAGCAGCAATGGTTGTTCTCGAAGTTAATATCCTATTCAGGTAATGATAGTGAATTTGAACCAAGTATAACATCTAGGAGCTGTTCTACAAACTGCACATTCAATAGTCAACACACAAGTCCCACTTGGACACTGCAATAGTTCAACTAAAGAATATAGCTAATTAAAAACTAAACCAAGCAAAAAAAAAAATCATATCAGATGCACAAAAGCCAGAGAGAGAACTCAAAATAAATAAACACCTACATTAAGCAGTCAGAGATCTCAAATAAGTGACTCAATGAGTTCTCTCTCTGGCATTTTATGTAACACGCTTTCATCACTTTTCTTTACTGCAGGGTTCAAATGATTTTTTAGAGGAGATATGTTGTCTTGGTTTTCCATGTTTCTCACCTTACTGAATTGGCTTTTGTGCCAATTCATGAAGGGTCCTGGCAAAAGAACAAGTGAGATTCCAAATCAGTATGCAGAAAGAAAGAATTAAGGCCAGGGAAGAAACTACTAAGATAGAAACAACAACAAGAACAGTAGGAAGAAGGAGATGAAGAATTGGCTCCTTGGTCTTTGAAAAGATGAACAATATAAACAAACCTTTATTCAAACTAACTAGCAGAAAATGGTTAATAAAGTTAGAGACAAATTAATAAAGTTAGAGGCAAAAAAGGAGTCATTGAATAGACACTAAAAATTTCAGAAATGCACAGATTTTATCTAAAAATGTTACAGATAACTGTGAAGTCTAAAATAATTTTAGATGCATGTGTCCTGCCAAAATTAAACTAAGATAAGATTGAAATAATAATTTAAAATCTCTCAACTAAATAGGGTCAGACCTAGATGGATTCACTAGTGAAATTTCCTTGTTATTCTTCAAAGAACTAATAGTAATGCTCTTCAATCTGGTAGTAAAATAAAAAGGACATTACCAAACACTTTCTACAAAGCTAGCATTACCCTCATCCCCAAACCAAATGAAGACACATAGAAAATAAAATTGCAGACAAGTCCACTCTAACGAACACACACCCCAAAATTCTCAACAAAATACTTGCAATCCAATTCAATAACACATCAAAAAACTATTTACCATGATCAAGTTGTATTTCTTCCAGAGATGCAGGGATATACCAATCAGTAAGTGTTACAAATTGCATAAATGGAATCAGGACAAAATCACATGTCCATCGTCTCAAAGTTACAGAAACAGTCTTTTAAAAAAATCCAGTAGCTTTTCATATTAAAAGTCCTGAAGTGCTGTGTTGGCCAACTACTCCTGGGCATGTGACCTGCCCTGGAGTATGGATGATATATCCTGTGACACTTCATTTATAGAAAACTGATTTTCCTTTTGATAATAGATATCAATAGCAAATGGCTTCTTGGTTATATTGTGTGAAAAAATTAATAGAAAAAAGAAAACAGAATTTAACAACATGATTGATTTTTAAAATTTCACTTAAGCTGATGGCTAAACTATAAACAGGTATATATGTCTGCATTCACCAGATAATTAAAAATAAAATGTTCATCTAGTCTTAGAAAAAGTCATGAAGTAACTCAGAACAGAAGGAATATATCTCAATGTAATAAAAGCTATATATAGAAAAAATACAGCGAGATTGTATTGAATGGGGCAGAATTCAAAGCATTTGCACGAAATTCAGGAACAACAAAAAGGTATTTACTATTTCCACTATCATGTGACATGTTATAAGAATAAATAAAAGGGGTACAAATATGAAAAAAAAGTTAAAGTCTCTCTATGGGAAGACTAAGATTCTATACCTCAGGGTCCTAAAGTATCCACAAGAAAACTCTTAGAATTTGATAAGCACTTTCAGCAAAGTGTCAGAATACAAAATTAACAAACAGAAATAAGAGCCTTCCTATACACCAATGGCAAGCATATTAGAAAGAAATTAGGGAAACAATTCTATTCACAATAGACAAATAACACAAAACAACCAAACACGTCTTGTAATAAAACTAGCCAAAAATTTGAAATGTCTCTACGATCAGCATTTTAAAACACAGAGAAAAGAAATTGAGGAAGGCATTAGAATATGGAAAGCCCACTCATGTACATGGACTGGCAAGACTAATATGGAAATCTCACAAAACTAATGTACAGATTCAATGCAATCCCAATCAAACGCAAACTCAATACTTCAAAGAAATAGAAAAAAAACCTTAAAATTCATATGGAAGCACAAAAACATGCAAGGGTAAAACAATTTTCAACAGTAAAAGCAAAACAACAAAAACTACTAAAGGTATCACCATGCCCAATTTCAAGCTACATTACAGTACCATTGTAATGAAAAGAGCATGGTACTGGTACAAAAGCCCACATATAAATCAATGGTACAGAAGAAAGGAGAGAGAGCCAATAGGAATTATTTGACTTCTTTTCCTGTTTGTATCCCTTTAATTTCCTTTCTCATCTTACTGTTCCTTCTAGGGATTCAAGCACTATAGAGAGAAAGCGTGGGAAGAGCCGACAGCCGTGTCTCATTCCTGATTTTAATGGGATTGCTTCAAGTTTTTCTCTATTTAAAATGATGTTGGATAAGGATTTATCAACCTAATATAGCCTTTATTAGGTTTGAAGTATGTTCCCTCCAGTTCTGTTCTCTCTAAGACTATTTTTATGATGCCAAGACATTACTTTTTGTCAACTGTATTTTTCATCTATTGAGATGATCATGTGTTTTGTTTTTCTTTTAATCCATTTATATGTTCATTACATTGATTTATTTACATGTTGAATCATCCTTGTATCTTCAGGATAAAGCCAACTAGATCATACTGGGTTTTTAATGCATTCCTACCTATATTCAGTTTGTAAACACTTTGTGGAATATTTTTCGCATCTATATTCATCAGAGATATGAGCCTTTTTTTTATGTTGTATCTTGACCTGGCTTTGATAGTAGAGTAATGCTGGCTTCATAGACTTCAAAAGTGCTCCATCTGTTTCTGTTCATTAGTAATAGTGTGAGAAGTTGTAGTTCGTGGAAATGCTGGTAGAATTCTCCTATAAATTCATCTGCATCTGGGCTTTTTAGTGAGAAGAACTTTTATTACTGTTTCAAACTCTGTGTTTTATGGGTCTACTAAAGTTCTTGACCTTTTCTTGGTTTAGCCTTGGTGGCTTGAATATATTTGTAAACATATCTTTTTCTTTTAGGTTCTCCATATTAGTGGGATATACTCTATAGGTCTTTAGAGAATCACCCTCTGAGTTTCTGAACTTCTTTGTGTCTGTTATAATGCTGTCATGTTCGTCTCTAATTTTACTAATTTGGGTTTTCTTTTTCTTTCTTTTGGTTAATTCAGTTAAGTGTTTACCAATCTTATTTATTCTTTAAAACAGCTAGTTCTTAGAGTAATTGATTCTGTTTTTTTGTTTTGTTGTTTCTATTTGATTAATTTATGCATTTTTTAAAAAAATTTTTTTGTCTTCTGATTTGGGGTTTGATGTGTTCTTGTTTTTTCAAACCCTTGAGTTGAATCATTAAATTATTTATTTGTACTCTTGCTTCTTATAGGATATAAATGTTATATTTAAGGAATGATAATTTATGCTTTGCACATTTCAGCAAACAATGTTACCTAAAAATCATAGTACTGACAATGAGGAAAGTAATTGTGACATAGGATTTGACAATTTCATTGGATATGACATCATAAAGATTTTTTAACGTTTATTTTTGTTTAGATGGAAATAGAGACCTTATAGAAGTAGTAATATTTTTCTTTTAAAATAAAATCTCATTTAAAAATTTATATATTTCTATTATATTTACATCATTTCCCACCTCCTTCTTCTCCCTATGACACTTCCTATGTCCCCTTGTTCCTCATCCCCACCTGTCATTTTCTGATTATTAGTATAATATATATAAACATATAGATACATAGATACACCTCACTGAGTCCATTTAGTATTGCTTATATTTTAGTGTAGGCACTTAGAACTAAGACTTTCTGTCTTATGAGTATTTTAATGTGTCCAAGAAGTTTGGGATGTGCTGTGTTTTCATGTTCCTTTCCAAGATTTAAAAAAAAATTACTACTTGATTTATTCTTTGACCTATATACCATTAAGTGAAGTGTTGTTTAATCTCCACAAGCTACTATAACTCCTATAAATTATTTTGCTCTTGATTTTGAGATTTATTGCATTGTGGTCAGGTATGTTACATAGAATGTTTAAACTGTTCTATATTTGTTGATATTTGTTTTGTGTCCCCAGTATGAGAAAAGTTCTATGCATTTTTTTTTTTTTTTGGTATCTGATGGACTAGTCTGTAGATAACTGTTAGTTCTCTTTGATGTATAATGCCATTTGATCCTAATGTTTTTCTGTTTATTTATTGTCCAGATAACCTGCCTACTGGAGAAAGAGTGCTACTAAAATCAGAACTGCTGTTAATGGGTTGGGATTAGTCTGTTATTTTAAGTCCAGCAATATGCTTTTCATAAAATTGGGTGCTCCAGAGTTTGGTGCACATAATTAAGATTGTAATGTCTTCTTCATTAGTTGTTTTCTTGAGCAGAGTAAATGTTTTTTATATCCACTGACTAATTTTGATTTGACATCTGTTTTCTCAGTTAGTAGAATAGTGAGACCTGCCTGTCTCCCGGTCTTATTTGCTGGGAATACTTGTTTTCACTATTCCACTTGCAAGTCTCTCTTTTAAGGTAAGATGTGTTTCCTGTAGACAACAAAATGTTGAATATTGTTTTCTGATCTATTCAGCTAATATGTGGCTTTTGACAAAGTTTAGTTTACTTACAAGTGACTATTCATTGGAGAAACAGAGGGACTCTAACAGACATCAAGGGAAACAAAATTCAGTATCTGTATACGTGGTTCATCAGTAAATGCATGCTCTAACTATGATGATGTGAGCTGCTTTAATTATTCTTGTGACCTTCCTTTTCTTTTAATGAGAAATATTTAGAGATTATTTTCATTTTCACAGATGTCATCCCAGCACTGATGGGTTGGTGGGCCAGTGGGTGCTATCTGTTTAATTGTTGGAATAAGTAATATTGCTATTTAAAAAAAAAGATTTTATAATTTATCTTTAGTGATTATATATTTTAAGGCACATGATATTCACTGCAGATGTTTGCTTTGAAGCTGGTTTACTTCAATTCTTTGATTTCCCTAATATTTGGGTCATTAGAAATGCCAGCCTAAGTATGTTCTCTCTGTTTCAACTATGTCTCTCTGTTTTTCTGTCTGTCTTTCTCTCTCTCTCTCTCTCTCTGTGTGTGTGTGTGTGTGTGTGTGTGTGTGTGTGTGTGTGTTAGAAAGAGACATTCCATTTTACCTGTCAAGAGAATACAGATTATTTTTTAATTACTTTGAAAAAGAAAACATATGGTGGCTTTAACAAAATAAAACAGTAACTAGTATTTGCCTAAATAATTTTAAGAACTCTCATTTCAGATTCTGGTTACATTGATGACTGAAAAGCATTGATATTATTTGTCTTCTGTTTGAGCTTAAAATTGTGTGTGTTTATTATGTTATTTTTACCTATTGCTTCTTAGTAAGAACTTCAGAGTTTCTTCCTTCAAAGAATCCATGGCTGCAGTGTGCCTAAAGGGACTCCATAACCATGTTACTATATTCCTGTGAATTGTTAACCAAAGACTGTTCTGGAGAGAACACACAGTGACTTCCCCCAGAGAGAAAAGTTTGCCTGGGAAGCTGAGTGTGCTTGTTAGAAACCACATCTGCACCTACCATGTGCAGCCAGTCATTCCAAAATTACAGTCCTGTGAGACCGTAATTTGCTTTACTAGGGAAGATTCTTTTGCTTTAACTCACATTAAAGCCTTGCTCTATGACAGAAAGACAATTACAATAATGGACAGCATCTCCTATCTGCCCCGTGGTCATTTCAGCAGGATATGTAAGCACATGCACCACCCAGGCTCTTGACCACACTGCCCATAGATGAAGTACTTTTCCATTTTTCAATCATTTAGATACACAAATTGCACATAATACTCCAAACAGAGGAAGCAGACAAGCCATGTTAGAACCATTTTTAACCATAAGGAAGGTTATTTATAAAATGGTGGCTCATGAGGGAAAATAAATGGTCTTTATTAAGGAAATTGCATGTTTCTAAAATTCATAAAATAAATGATTCCAACAATGCAGGAAGCAAAGTCACCCTTTGGCAAATCTTGATAGATTATTTGTACTTCTGGAATAGAGTCATCCGGGCATAAGACTGTTTTTGATTAATAATGAATGCAGAGTTGGGATGATCACAGCTCTGAACAGTGTAACACAGTCAGCCCTCAGCATTTGGAATGGAAGCAGCCATGTGATTACTCCACAGTCAGAACAGATCAGCAAACCACAGCTTGTCAGAAAACAATGCAATATAACCACAACTTTGTAAATTGACCTCATATGATGAAACTCAAAATTTAGCCAGGCTACGTTCAGTTAAATTGTTTAGAGGTAATATCAACCTCTCAAAGAGGTTACCATGGCAAATGGGTTTAAATGGGGCCCAGGGACACAGGGGTGGGCTCAGCAGAATGGATCAAGTGTAAAGTGATATTTAGAAGCTTTATTGGATTGCATTTTTCTCTCGTTGTTCTCTGACAGTGCTGCCCAAACTATAACATCAGGCAACTCTTTTCTTTATTTATTCTTGCCACATGTATTTCATCCCAACCACAATAACCCCTGCCTTCTCTCCTACCAGTCCCTCCCCACACCTTCCTTCTCCCCCAGATCCACTCCTCCATTTCCCTTCATAAAAGGGCAGGCACCCAGGAGTATCAACCAAACATGGCGTACACATCAAGTTACAATAAGACTAGGCACATCCCTGCATATTTGGGCAGGACAAGGCAACCCAGTAGGAGGAAAAGGGTCCCCAAAGCAGGCAAAAGAGCCAGAGACATCCCCTATTTCCACTATTAGGTGTCCCACAAGAATACTAAGCTATATACTCATAACATATATGCAGAAGACCTAGGTCAGACCCATACAGGCTCCCTGATTGTTGTCTCTGTGAGCCCCTCTGAGCCATGGTTTATTGATTCTGAGGTCTGTTTGTAGCAGGAATCTTAAAAGTTCTTATTAATAAAATCAAACCCAAGGCCAGTTATTGGGGTCGATGCTGGTAGATCAGAGAGACAGAACAAGCCACAGCTATCTCACCTCACCGGATCCTCAGCTGGTCTTGTCTCCTCAGACTGGAGGCCTCTGAGTCCTCATCCGGAATGGGTCTCAGCTGAATTACTGCTCAAAAGCCTGAATGCTTAACCAGCCAAAATGCTTCTAGTTTCTGGTCCTCACGCCTTATGTATCTTTTTGCTTTCTACCACCACTCCCTGGGATTAAAGGCTGGCTTTCTGGGGATTAAAGGTGTGTGTCACCATGCTTGGCTATTTCCAATGTGGCCTTGAACTCACAGAGATCCAGAGGGATTTCTATCTCTGGAATGCTAGGATTAAAGGTGTGAGTGCCACCATTTTCTAGCCTTTGTATCTAGTGGCTGTCTGTTCTCTGACCCCAGATAAATTTATTAGAGTACACAATATTTTGGGGAACACAATACCACCACATCTGTTTGCTTGTTGTGTCCTTGACCCTTCTGGCTCCTACAATCCTCCTTCCCTGTCTTTTGCCAGATTCTCTGAGCTCTGCCTAATGTTTGGCTGCGGGAGCATCTGCTCCCCTCAGTTGCTGAATGGAGCCTCTCTGATGATAATCATGCTAGGCTCTGGTCTATGAGTATAGCAGAGTATCATTAGGAATCATTTCATTGATTGGCCCTCTGCAGAGTCCCCTCGGTTGGTTATATTTGGTACCATCCTTGGTCTCTGGGCTATCCAGACTCTAGTTACTGGTCCTCCTGGCCGTGTCAGGCATCCCTCTCCCTCTTGTGGCGTCGATCTCAAGATGGACTAATTAGTCACTGGTTGGCAACTCCCACAAGTTCTGTGCTACCTTTACCCCAGCATATCTTGCTGACCAGACAAATTGTCAGTCTAAGGGTTTGTGGCTGGGTTGGTGTCCCAGTTCCTCCATAGGAAGTCTTGGTTACAGATGGCTAGTTCAGTCTTGGTATCTCCCATTACTCGGAGTCTTCATTAGGATCACCCTCAAAGATGCCTGGGAGTTTACATTGCACTAGGTTTCTACATTGTCCCCAAAATGTGCCCTCTGCCCTCCCCCAATTCCAATTTAGTACTTTCTCTCCCCAGCCCTCCCCACCTGGTACCCTCTGTTCCCTTCCCACCCACCCCAGTCCACCCACAAAATATGTTCTGTTTCCTTTTCCACAAGAGATCAATGCATCCTCACCCTTTGAGCACTCCTTGTTACTTAGCATTTCTGGGTCTGTGGATTGTAGCACAATTATCCTTTACTTTATAGCTAATGTCCACTTATTAGTGAGTACTTACCATGCTTGTCTTTCTGTATCTGGGTTACTTCACTCAGAATGATTTTTTTGTAGTTCCATCCATTTGCTTGGCAGCATTTAAATTAATTGGTATTGCAGACATTTTGACAAACTTCTTTTGGCATTTAGGTATATATTTGTCCCATTTTCTGTTTCTGAGATATTTGTTATACAACAGACAATATCATCTAGAACATCTTATGCTCTTTGTGGCTAATGTCAGACTTCTTGATGGTTACTCTAATGTCTCTGTATCCATGGGTGAGATTATAGAGCCAAGATAAGGGTTACATGCAGAGGGGTTGGGTACACCTACTGTCGTTCCTCTTACAGCAGGGATCAATTGCACTGTGGTGTTAAAAAAAAGTGTTTATATGTGATTCAGTTTATGTGAAGGAATCACAAACAATGGAATCAAATAATTATTATGTAATATATTTCTGTATATGTGAGACTAAACACTGTTGTCAGATTATTTTACGTAGAGCTGCTTTTAAGGAACTGCATGAATTTACAAAGCCTTCATGCCTCGTTCCCAATTGAAGTCATCTTTATCAACTTACCCTTCCACAGTGGTTTGAATGAGAATGGCCCCATAGGCTCATATGTTTGAATACTCGGTCCTCAATTGGTGGAACTGTTTGGGAGGGTTTTAGAGGTGTGGCCTTATTTGAGGAAATTGTAATTGAGGGCATGATTTAATGTTTCAAAAGTTATTCCCAGCATGCCCTTGGCCTCCTGCTTTCAGTTCCAGATGGGAGCTCTCAGTTGCTGTAACTAGCACCATGCCTGCCTGCCTGCCTGCTTCCATTTTCCTTGCCATAATGGTGATGGACTTTGGAACCATAAGCCCCAAATAAACTCTTTCTTCTATAAGTTACCTTGTTCATGTTTTATCACAGTAATAGAAAAGTAATCAATATATCTCCAAGGAAATTCTTGGTATGGACAAATGTCATTTCTCACTCAATGTGAGACATTCATATGAGTGATTTGCAATAGAGTTGATATAAAGTGAAAATATACTTTTTGTTTTTAATCCCTAAAATAAACTTATGGAGAAGCAATAGAAAGCAAGCACAAATCCCCATCCATGCCTTTGCATTCTGAATCTCTCCAAAGCTTGGTGTTCTTTGAGGTCTTCCTGTCCACACAATATGGGAGAGAATGTGTGTACACCTCGATGCTTGACTTCTTGAGTGTCTGCATCCTCTCAGAAAAAAATGTGTCAGCCATTTGTTGTTCTTTGAGCACTGCTCTCCAAACGTCATTCCAGATACTAATGGCACTTTATAAATGCTTGCTGATGATAATGCCTCGTAAGTGGTATAATGGATCAAGACAAAAGACTCTATAATATTTCCTTTTGACTCCGATTTTTTTAAGTAATATTTTAATGTATTATCTTCATATAAGAAACATGGCCATTGTAGATTGTGTAATTATAAAAGTATGTGAAGGCTACTTTCTTAGTGTCAACACCTTCAAGTATTATCTGTCTTCATTACATAATTTTAAGAGTGTTGATGTCACATAGACTATTGGGATATTCAATTTGATTATTTCCAAGTTTGATTTTTTTATACATAAAAGGGTCCTATAATATCCATTTTCTAGAATCTGCACTAAAACAATATTGAAATAAAATGATCCACATGCAACAAAGAGACCATCAATTTTATTCAACATTATTAGTGGTTGTAATAAGGAAACAAATGAAAATAATGTTTCTCTCTATATAAAATTAAACATATTGTCTATCCTAGAAACTCAAAAACCTGCAGAAAGGGTCTGCAAATTTCCCAAACAGCTCTGACCTGACCTTCACCATCTTGGAAGAATACATGACGGTAACAAATACAGAAAGCTTCCTTGATGCACAGACCTATGGTCTACTCACTCCTGCTATCACTTCCCAAGGAAGCGAAGTGTGGCATATCAACAATGCAAAAAGAGCAGCTGCCCTGGGTTAATTCCAGCTCTGGTACTGACTTGAAAAAGCCACACCCTCTCTATGCTGTGGTTTACTTCTATGTGAAAAGGAGATTCTAATGGTTAGCCATGAATTTATTGTAAGAATTCAATGAGCTAATGTGAAAAACAAGGAACTTGGCATCATTAAGCATTAGTTAATATTAAGTGTGGTACGTGCCCAAAATTCTAGTGGTGTCCTGAACAGACTTGTTTAGCAACCAATTTCAACACTTTCATCTATGACTCTAAATAAGCCTGTAGGAAATACTGTCCATTTTCTCTCTACACCCGTAGAGGAGAAGCAAGTGCCTCAGTTTTACTACTTTCCATTATTTTTATAGGGGTATCAAAAAACGAGACTCGTCCCCTTCTTCCTAACAATCTATGACATAGAGGAGCAGCTAGTTTACGCCTGCTCACCTGATTTTCCGCTTGTTTCCTTGCTTACATGGTCTTGCTCGATAGTTCAAGCTGGCCTCAAACTCAAAATCATCTGCGGGCCAATATTCTTACTGCCTGTTTGTGGAATAGCACTGTCTCTCTTTCAAACATCATCTTTCACTAGCCCATCAACTGTGAAAACCACTGAGAACAAATAGCATGATTTTACATGTGCATGCTCTGTGATTTGAGGAAATTGATTTTAAACTTTGTCAAAAGTTTAAAAATAAGATCTCCATACAAAACTTTTGGAAAATGTAACAATCATGAACAGATTCTAATCTAGTGACATTGTACTTTTTTTCTTTGTTTGTTTCTTTGTTTCTTACTTTGTTTCTTTCTTTCTTTCTTTCTTTTTTAACAGAATGCTCAGAAACCTTACAGGCACTCAGTAGATGTCTTATAAAATGGGGAAATTGAAACATAATATCAGTTTTTCTTTTCTTCTTCCTCTAATGTGCAGCTAAGTTACCTTGCCAGTTGAATAACTCTGCAATGTCTCTTCCCCTCAGTGTGGTCCAGAGAGAGCATTCTAAAGTCTTTCCTGGAAATATCCCCAGCTTCAGGCTGATTTGTTTTCAGGGTATTCTTAAATGCACCAATTAGAGGTCATTTTCTCTTTAGGACTATAAAATGGATCAATTTTGGCTGTACAAAAGATATCATGCCGTGGAGAGGAGAAATAAATGGTACAGTGTCAGGTTCCAGATAGTGGAAGAGCAGACAGGTTCTTAGGAGCATCATATAGTAGATGAGCTTGTCAATGCTTGTATCACAGCATGACCAAACTAACCATTGACCATTTGTTTTGCAATATTTGATATAGTTTATATCTATGTAACCTATTTTATATAGCATGACAATATACCATGCTTTAATCATTAAGCATATACTGGATAATTGTGTAAAAATTCAAGAAAGTTGGTATTTTAACATGTATTATTTCATGTTTAAAAATACTATAAAACATTATGAAAATGAGACCTGAGAGGATATATCTCTCAAATAACTTAAATTATTTAGAACACACAGGTATATGCACACAATATACATAAAAAAACACATATATGGGGCTGGAGAGATGGCTCAGAGGTTAAGAGCATCGTCTGTTCTTCCAGAGGTCATGAGTTCAATTCCCAGCAACCACATGATGGCTCACAACCACCTATAATGAGATCTGGTGCCCTCTTCTGGCATGCATGAAGGCAGAACACTTATATATTATGTATACATAATAAATAAATAAATCTTTAAAAGAACACATACATGCATACATATACAATCATTGTTATATATATGCACACACTCATTGTTGGCATCTTGAATGTGAAAGTAAAATGTAAAAACCACTACATTCTTTAGAGAAGACTGAAAGGAACAATGGATGAATAATCAGTCTATATTTGAGATGGATTGGATCAGCAATCGGCAGGAAGAAAAGGAACTTTGGGAAGATTAAATTTTTTTTTAAAAAGGATGTTTTTCAAAATATAGTATTTTGAAAGTTGTGTTTATGTGCATGTGTCCTGTTTGTATGCGCTCTGTGTGCATGCAGTTGCCTGTGGAGGCCATAAGATGGCACCACAATCCCTGAGACTGGAGTTAGCATGTGGGTGTTCAAACCAAACCCAAGCCCTCTGCAAGAGCAGTTAGTGCTCTTAACTGCTGAGCCATCTCTTGGCCTCAAAAAGTGTTTTGTTGCTGTTGCTTGTTTGTACATAATGTTGGTGTCTGTAGTGTGTAGGACAAGCTCAAAGCCTCACACATGCAGTCTGGAGCTCTGTTGCCATGCTACACGGGCAGCCTTGCCAGGCATCTTTTATTGAATATTTATACTTGCTATTTCATATCATCTCATTTGCTTAACATGTTAAAATTCCCACTGTATGGAAAATTTCAGCATCAGCACAAATCCACCTGTGGGGAAATTAAGGATTAAGTCTGAATATTTTGAAAACTGTGAAGCTTTTTATCATGTTAGAAACAGCAACATTTGTAAAGGGCGACATTCAGTTTGGATTTGTCTAGATAACAGAAATTTTAGAATTTCTTAGAGTACGAGCGGCTTTTCAATCTGAAAGAGAAAAAAAAAAACCTTCCAGTATGATTGGAACAAGAATCAAATGTTAAAAGATAAACTGGAGCCTCTACATATTTTAATATGTCACCAATTAGTTACTCAAGATCACACGAGCAGAATGGAGTGGAAGCAGAATTCAAACCCGCTAAGTCAAGCTCTCTTTTCCAGGTAGCTCTCTGTCTGCAGGAGGCTTCCTGGATGAGAGACAGGGCTGAAGACAAGGAAGGCACGACTGCTGTCAGAGAGGCAGTCGCGCGGAAACTGGCAACAGATGTGGTGAGCCCTGCATTGTACTTTTAGCATGAAACCTGCAATGGCCACAGCCTGTTGGCCAGGGCTCACCACACACTGCAAGCACTGCGCTCATTAAAACACCCAGCAGTCAAGTGGAGGCTGCACTCTGTTTTCATGTCAATGCCTGTGCTTCGTGTTACTCTGGAACATTACATCTGGTTTGGTGCAAAGGCCACTGTTGAAAGCACCTTTTAAAAAAAAAAAAAAAAAAATGTGCTAGGGAAGTTTCTATGCTCTAGGCTCTTCCCTGCTTGAAAAATTGCAGTCTCTGGTGCTCTTTAAGAAAAGCAGGAAAAAGAAAATCATTTTCTTGTCCTGTATCCATGTCCTCTGACCATGCTAAAATGGATGACTGATACTAAAAAGAACTGATACTAAATATAAAGCAGACTAGAAAAAGGTGCATCATACACTAACTAATGGTGTCATGGAGAGTCATTTTTCTTCCCATACCACTCATCAACTTTAAGTGTGAGAGTACCGAAAGATGCTCCTACTTAGCCAGCAGATTCCCATAAATCAATAACTGAAAGTAGAAAAGGTAAATCCTGCAAAGCCCAACCTTAACAGTTTGTTATGAACATTATGAGTCATCTTGGAAGGAAGTTCCGTTAATGTCATAATATGAAAAAAATTAACTCGGGATTAAACTTTACTCAGTATTTTCAAAACATAATCCTGTGGATGATATAGGGAAAGTGGGATTATCCAAGTTCCACAGAGGCATTCTTTCTCACCTCGGGTAGGTTTTAGGGTGCTAAACACTCACAGTCACATAAACCTCTATTGAGATAACAGCCTCTGAATTTTTGGTTTATGAATTTAAATAAGATTCAATGGACACTGGAAGTAGGAGCCTAGAAATGGAGGTAAATGCAAAGTCCAGAAACTTTGAAAGGCAACCTCAAGATGATTAAAAAAAAAAAAAAAAAGACAGAAGGACAGAAATACTGACAAAACAGGACTTGGGCGGGAAGGACACAAGGCATCAATGTAGATAAGGTCTGGGTAAGAAGGAAAAAAGAAGCAAAGTGTTGTTTGACTCTTAGATGGTCTTTTAATAAAAAAAAAAAAAACAAACAAAAAACCCAGTACCAGATATTGGGGTAAAAGCTGAAAGATCAGAGAAGCAGAGCAAGTCACAGCCACCACCTATTACCTCACCAACTCCATGAATCCTTTGACTGAAATCTAAAAGGGTCTCAGCTGAATTGCTTTAGTTCCTGTTTCCTCACGCCTTATATACCTTTCTCTGCCCTGCCATCACTTCCTGGGATTCAAGGCGTGTGTGCTTCCCAGTACTGGGATTAAAGGTGTGTGCCACCACTGTCTGGCTCTGTTTTCAGTGTAGCCTTGAACTCACAGAGATCCAGAAGGATCTCTGCCTCCCGAGTGGAAGGATTAAGGATGTGTGCCACCACACCCTCTAATCTAGTAGCTGGTTCTGTCCTCTGATCCTCAGGCAAGCTTTATTAGGGTACACAACATATCATCACAGAAAAGGGTAGGAATGGATAATTAGCTAAAATAAATTCCCCCAAATTAAAGGGGACAATGAGTAGATGGCTCTCACTTGGACAATGAATAGTTGATACTCATTTTTACTTCTCTAATCAGAAGGCAAGTCTTCTCTAGCACCACAGTGATGTCCTCTATAACCAGTTACATTCCATTCAGCATCAGCACTCTTTTATATAAATGAAGAGAACTAGCGGTCCCTAATATACATTTGCATTCCTGCCTCTTCCTCACTGAAAAAGTAACTTTACATAACCAACCTGCAATTAAAATATGCTCTTAGATTCATATTTATTAAATGTCAAATTACAGCTATCACCATAGTGGGAGGTCCCTTAATTCTTTAACATTATTTTTACCTAATAAAAATCGTTAACTATATGAAATATAAATATTACTAATAAAGCTAAAATGAAACCAATTATCTCTACCCTGATTGCTTTTGGTGGGGAAAATGTCATTCTTTGAAGAAAAGTGCATATCTTCTTCTTCATAGTTCTTATGATCTTCATTATGATATAAACCATTACTCACGGATCTTTGGAACAAAATATCTGTCATTTTAAGGTTACTTCAAGTTTAGCTTATGTAGTACAATTTGTTTTGTTTTATAGTCCTTCTTCTGGTTTTCTTTTGCACCTTTCTGGGGTAAGGGACGGTGGGGAATGTCAATGGTAAATGCATCACTTCAACCCTCCACCTTCACATATGTTATCTGTTCATCTCATCATCTCTATGGCAATCTGTGTTTGGTCTCAAATTTCCCCCTTTTACCAGGACAGTAATGATATCAGATAACACTCATCCTAATGACCTCATCTCAAATAGACTGAATCCACAAAGACTCTATTTTCAAATAAGATCAATAAAAAAGATATTTTTAGATATGGGGTTAGTAATTCAACACATTTCCCATGAGCCACAATGAAGTACATAACAACCAGAACAGCAAAAGCAGATAATTCCTCAGGCTATAAAAGTGCAAATTGTTCTTGGCTAATAAAGGAAACCAAGGGTAAGTAGGCGTTCAATGAACAACAAAGGATTCTTTTCCAAAGAAAGGAAATAATTTTATTAAGTCTGTGTGGGCTGGTTAGAATTTTAGTGGAATTCTGATCTCTTGAAAGCCATATTCCTCAAACATTTCAACATGCCACATAAAATGGAAAGCCACTAAAATTTCTATTAAAACTGACTGCACTACAGAAATTGCTGTGGAGAACTATCACTCACTCCATTGCTTGGGCAAGAGTAAACACATGAAGGCTACAAATGAAACTTTCTATAGTAAAGGTCCACTTACTTTGTTTTGAAATACTAAATCAATTTCAATGATAACATTCCTATTTAAGGAATTTTTAGTGTGTTAGGAAGTAAGTTATTTATTATGTGTTGGTTTCTGACAAATCTGTGCTCCAGGACAAAGCAGGCATTGAGAGGAGCTTTTGCAAAAGAGCCACATACACAAGTGTTGTGGGATGTGCACTGTCAGTAAGTCAGTTCTGTTGACTGGAAATATGGCATGGTACTCCTGCGGCTGGGTGTTACGTTTAACAAACCTTCCCAATGCATACGGCTGTGTTTACTCTGGGCCCTGTGAATTCAAGTTTTCAACAAAGCTTTATTCATCTTGATCATCCTGAACCCACAAAATGTCCCTACTCACTCCAGTTTATAAGGACTGATTGCAGATAATCTTTATTCACAGACATGTGTGTTCAGACAACACAAAGCACCTGCTTTAGTATGTATGAGATTACAGGGTCTCTGGAAACTGATCCCAGCCTACTCGCCAAGAACTCAGACCACTTGTGTCATATAAACTCTGAGTCTTTATCATATAAAGTCATCTCTATTGGTCACTGCTGAAACTGGTCTCCCTAGTCCTTAAATCCATTTGCTTGCTAACCTGCTACATCCCTTTAAATACTCTCCCTAGCCTCAACTTCTCTCTAAACACAGAATTGGAGAATAGGAGATTCTCTTTTTAAAAAGTATTTCTGGAAAAATCTGCTTCTATCTACCTCTTTTGGATCAGAAGTGATGGATTTGTCTTCATTTGAGGTGTGTGTGTGTGAGGGTGTTGGTTAGAAAACTATTCAAGCTGAACAAATGTAGACCTAATTATGAAAATGAAGCACCAATTGCAATCAAATGGACTTTGAGCTTCCCTTCACATTTACATTAATTATATTTTGTTCCATAGAAATTGGCAATAAATGAATATCTGTTTTAAATGAGTAAAAATCCTTTACTATGCAAAAGTGATCTGTTCCTGTAATCTCTCAGAAAAGATGAGAAGAACCAATGTGGAGTTCATTCTGAAGTGTCTGTGAAGACTTCTGGATGTGCTGACTCTTCCCAAGGTATCTCTCCTCAAAGCCATGGCAGTTCGAGTGTACCACTTCAGTTTCCCTGGGAGACAAGAAGGACGGAAGGCAGACTGCTCAGATGCTTTTCTTCTGGCTTGGTGTGGAAGTTAGTATGACGGTTTGTGGAACAGGAAGTTATTTTTAGACATCATCTGAGAAAGGGATGCTTCATTGGAGCCATCTTTATGCCCTTGTCCTTCAGGCTTATTTCTCGATCTCCACCATCACCTTCTGGTTTCCTATCACTCTACTCTATCATCATTTCCTATGACATTCATTGTCAGAGGAGTATTTTGCAGGAAATGATGTTGAGTGCTGAGAGGTTGAATACAGACAGCCCCTCTCCTAGAATGGTAATAGCTATTTGCAATTCATGTGTGTGATTGTACTGATTGCACCGTTTAGTCAATCACAGGCCTAACCAGGTAGTAATGGTATTAAATCTGTCTTTACACAAATTGTGATGTGTGGAGAAAAATGTTTTACATTTCCTCTAAAGCCTTCAGAGGCTTTATCTCCCTGGATTGCTGGGGGGAAAAAGTTCAGCTTGGGGCTTGTCTTCTATGAAGCTTTGGATAGGACCAAAATATCATGATGGTCCTACCGGACACTGATAATGCATACATTTTATTACCAATATATTTTTATTCTAGCCTGGATGTTCCCTTCTTGTCTCATGTGGCACTGCTTCTCAAATGTGTTTGAAGAACAAAGTTTAATGGTTCGATAAATAATTCTTTGACATTGTTAAGATGTTTAAAAGGTTTTAAGATGTGAGTCTTTGGGGGGGTGTTTCCAGATAAATATTAAGGAATTTTTATTAATTTTAGTGTTTTTAGTTCATTTAGATAAATAACATATAGTTTATTGGGGAAAATACTATTTACTAAAGTTTTTCAGTTTTCTGTTTATTGACACTATTTCTAGGTGGAGATTGTTATAAGTTTAGTTGCCCATACATTTCAGTGTAAGCCTCACAAATACTACAAAATAATATCTCTTTCTCTTCAAATAAATATAATCCCTAAAAAAGAAGAAATTACATTCAGATAATTATTATATTATAGAAAGGAAAACATGGCTTAAACCGACAGTGAACCCACAACTTTGTGGACTTTGTAGCAGACTTCCCATCCATGTGCCATTCAGATAGAAAGAGCACTTGTAGCTGAAGATCTGTGACTCATCTTTCCAGTGATATGTAAATCACTCTATTAAATTTCTCCTGAGAGTGTGTCTATAGTATAATGTCTTGAAATTTTCCAAAGAGCCCTGGATAATCATAGCATCCCTCCCAGGGTTTTCTGCACTTAGTGGATTTTCGTGCCGGATTATGCTACTTAGCACTCTCGTGCGAATTGAAATCAGAGTGGTGGCTATACAAATGATGGTTGAGTTGTTCTTGAAGGAGAGTTCTTCCAGTAAAATTGAGAAGTCTGAAAATTGTGCTTACAGTTCTTGTAGTCTCTGACAGTGAATTATGTTAGAGTCTAAGGTGATTTAATGTTTGGATTGAACGAAACTGAAATAATACGTTATTCATCTCTTTGTTAAGTAATAAAATGAGCTGTGTTGTGGAGAATTATAGAAACTCCATAAAAGACATTTAAGACTGCAGAGCATTCTTATTCCCAAAGACGGTTTCACCTCTGTCACTTCTTCCTTACTTCAAAGAATAACAGGGCTGCTAAATGGGTTTTGTCCAGGTAAGGCTCAAGAGGATGCTGTCTGCAAAGAATGCAGAGCAATTTAGGAGAAGCATCAAACTTGAGCTGAAAGTGAATTTTAAAATGCAGAGTGAATTTGACAAAAAAAAGAAAGCATTTATAAAAACATAGCAAAGATTAAAATAATTATAGCAGGAGATAGTTTTGTCACACTGTATCATTCTGTTCCTTGTATCTGGAGAGATTTTGAAGTAAATGTGGCAGTCTACTATAATTTCTACCAGCGTGTGGTATTATTGCTTTTGATCAAACCCTCCAAGGCAAAGCTCAGCCAGACACATTGAACCATTCTCCTGCACACTATTTCTTTAGTTATTTTACAGCTAGTAACTTAATCAAGTTCTCACCCTCTCCTGTGACTAGCTGAGCACAATGCCTCCCAGACCTCCAGTCTTCAGTCTTCTAAGTGGACTAAACTGTACTAATCTGACAAAGAATTCAAAACTATCTGTAATTTCTCTGCTCCTTAATAAAACTCGCACAGACATATGTACTGATACTTGAGTGAGTGTAAAGTGATTCATGTCTGAAGGCAAAATACTTCCTTTCCACATGACACAAGAGTAAGGCATAATTAAGGCATTGTTTGTCATTAAATGAGGAGTCTAAGGAGAAACACTGCATAAATGAAAGCAATACTTCTAATAATTTTAATCAAAATATTTTAAATGAATAGTAATGCATGTCAAATTGAAGCTGTTGTTGAGTTGCACAGTGGATTAGTGATATCTACCATGCTTTGTTTGGTCAATTTTAGAATGACTTAACAGTATTAAAAGACATTAAAAATGATGATTCATTATTTTACTGATGTTTCTATAGTAATGAAATGTATAGTTTTAAACTTGAGTGAGAGAGAGAGAGAGAAAGAGGGAGGGAGGGAGGGAGGAAGGGAGGGAGGGAGGAAGGGAGAGAGAGAGAGAGAGAGAGAGAGAGAGAGAGAGAGAGAGAGAGAAAGAGAGAGAGAGAGAGAGAGACTAGTCTCAGTCACGGTATAAATACTCAGCGAACTGAAACAGGGTCTAATTTCACCCACACTTTTAAGATTATTTTTTTCTCTGATTTTATATTTGATATTACATACTGATTTGATTTTATATAGGAAAAATGACTTCAACAATAGCTGTCTCAAAATTTCATCAACATTTTTCCTCTTTTTTTTTTTCTAATTAGTATTTTGAGTATATTCAATCCCCCTTGCCAAGCTCTTCTAACCTCCATGCCCCTGCTATACCCACCCAACTCTGTGTCCTTTTAAAAGCAAAATAAAACCCATGGAGTCCAGTTTGTACTGTCTATATACTCTTGGATTTGTGGCCAACGACTGGAACGTGGTCCAGTCAACCCACTGGGGGCCTCCTCCCTCTACCAGCAGTTGTCACTTGCCAATAGCTCCTCAGCGAGGGGCATGCTGGAATTTGGCCTGGCTTGAGCATGCACATTCTTGTCCATGCTGTCATTTTGAACTCATAATTGCCTTGAGTTCATATGCATAGATGCCCTATTGTATGTCTGGAAGACGCTGTTTCCTCATAGTTATCTACCGTCTGTGGCTCTTATAATCTTTCAAACCAACACACATTTACTCATCAACATTTTTATGTTTCTTATTTCTTCCTTAAGTAGCGATGAGAATACTGAAAAGAGCAGATAATTTTGTCCCTTTGTTGCTTAGGTCTTTATGAGAATGAATAATTAGAATTATTTTATTGCTACTTTACCTGCCAAATATACTACCTCCTAATCATTTTCTGGTGTGTGCACAAATAGTAAAAAGACAGAAATTGGGACTTGGAAAATATTCTTTACAAGTACTGGGTCTTGTGTTCAGAACCCAAGTTAAAAAAAAAAAAGGTAAGTGTGATGTCACATGCTTGTAATCTTAGCTCTGAGGAGGAGAGAGAGGAAGATTTTTGAAACTCATTGGCTTGTCAGCCTAACCTACCTGGTCAGTTTCAGGTCAGTGAGAAAGCCTGTCTCAAGGGCAGAAAAAAGGAGCAAAGTGCCTCATGAATGAATGACATTGGTGACCTATGCTCTCCACAGGTACATGCATGTGCATTATACACACAAGAACATGCATACACAAACACACACACACACACACACACACACATGCACAGATGTTTACTTTCTTGTTTTTACACAGAACTTCTAGCTCAGTTTTGTTTTTGTTTTGTTTTAATTTGAAGTCTGAACATACTTGACTCTGGTATGCCACTCTCCATCTCTCAGTTCTGCTAATCCTTCCTTAGCACATTATTTTCACTGTTCAATTTAGCAACAACACTCACTCATGTCGCTCTGTAGGATGACAGATAGATACATAAAAATGTGTTAGGTATTCTAGCTTCATGGATAATTTTTCATTGGCTTTATCATGACCATCATCTTCACATTCTTCACACTATCAGACTGAGTCACTCTTGAAATTTCATTAAGAAAGCCTTCTCAGATTATCTTCTGGTGGCCATACCTTACCTTCTAGCTGATCAGATTCTTCCCTCTTCCACAAATACCCTCAACAGTTCAATCCAGAGTAATTTTGCAGCAGTGAAAATTACTGGCTATCTTTCCCCTTTAGGTAAGCAACTGTATTCCGTGTGGTGACATTTAACAGAACAGAGAATTTTACTTACACAATTTTCAGAAGAGCTCTTCTTTCATGATGGGCACTTAGAGTGGGCATCTAAAGCCTGTTCCTAGGAGTTTTGTCAATGGGGAAAGATTCAGGCTGTGAGTGTGAGGAACAAAGGACCTTGCCAGCAGAAGGGGTGATGTAAGAAACACTGATGGTAAGGAGACTTTACGAGAGGAGAGCTGCCATGAAAAATCAATGCTCGGTGGAATCTAAAATAGCAGATTTTGGACATTTTGTCAAATGCTTTGGAATCTAATTCTTGAGATATCTCTATAGAAGTTTCCACAGAAATCATAATGAAATTTTAAATAACTCAAAGAAAAATGCAAGTTTTGAGATGCACGGGTTACTAATAATTCCTGAAATTTTATATGAATATTTACATCTTTGGGGGTGTTCTAGTAAGGGTTTCTATTGCTCTGGTAGAACACCAAGACCAAAATCAACTTTGAGAGTAAAGAGTTTATTTCATCTTCTATTTCCACATCACAGAACACCACTGTAGGAAGTCAGGATAGGAACTCATGACAGGAACCTTTGAACAGTAACTGAAGCAGAAGGTATGGAGGAACTCTGCCTACTGGCTTGTTCAGCCTACTTTCTTATACACCTCAAGACTGCCTACCCAGTGGTAGCATCACCCACAATAAGCTGGGCCTTCCTACATCAATTGCTAATTAAGAAAATGATGGGAGGATGTGCAGAGATGACCGGCCACACTAGTGGAAACCCATGAACTGTGGACTGGGGGCTGTGGAGCCCCCATGTGACTGGACTAGGCCCTCTGGATATGGAAGATGGTTGTTTGGCTCTAACTGTTTGGGGGGCATCCAGGCAGGGGGATCAGGATCTGTCCCTAGTCTATGGGCAGGCTTCTGGAACCCAGTGCCTGTGGTGTGACACCTTGCACAGCCTTGGTGCAGTGGGAAGGGGCTTGGACCTGCCTAGGCTCAGTGTGCTGGGTTTTGCTGACTTCCCATAGGAAACCTCGATTTAGGGGATGTGGGGATGCGGGGTGGCTTGGGACAGAGGGCTGGGGGGTGGGAGGAGTGAGGACAGGGGGATCTGTGAATAGTATGTGGAGTGAGTAGAAAATTTCTTAATATAGAAAAATGAAAGAAAAAAGAAAGAAAGAAAATGAACTACAAGCAAATCTTATTGAGGCATTTCCTCAATTGAGATTCTGTCTTCCTAAATGAGTCTAGCTTGTGTCAAGTTAACATAAAACTAGCCAGCATGGCCAGGTGGTTGTGGTGCACGTCTTTAATTCCAGCACTCAGGAGGCAGAGCCAGGTGGATCTTGTGAGTTCAAGGAAAGCCTGATCTACATAGTGAGTTCCAGGACAGGCACCAAAACTACACAGAGAAAACCTGTCTCAGAAAAATAACAACAACAACAACAACAAAAGAAAACAAAAACTAGCCGGCATGGGTGGGGTTGGGGTGGGGGTTATGATGCCATTCCTGTTCATACACTTCATAAAAGAAATTATATTTTTGCCTTTTGAATTCACTTGGACATCTAGAACAATTTTTGGAAAAAAAAATAGAAAGATTCCTCAAGAGGAAACTATCTCAGAGCACGGAAAGGAACAAGCCAAAGAGGAGATCAGGTGATGCAGGAAAAAGTAATGAGTGAGGTTGTCTTAGTTATTTTTCCCATTTGCTATGGTAAAATACTCTGACAAAAGCAACTTAAAGAAGAAAGGATTTGTTTACAATTAGAGGTTTCTGTTTATTATGATGGGAAAAATCAACTTACATCACATTCACAGTTGAGAAGCAGAAAGAGAGAGAGAGGAAAGCAAGCTGCTGATCAGTTTCTTTTCTTCATCTATAAAGTTCAGAATCCCAGGTGGGGAATGGAAATGCCCAAAGTAGGCAGATCTTCTATAATCAAGACTGTCTCCACAGGCATGGACAGAGACAGATGTCCCAGGTGATTATAGATCCTGTCAAATTGACAGTTAACAAAAACTGTCTCAGAGGGGGCGCAAGTAGAAGAGAAGGTATATATATATGTGTGTGTGTGTGTGTGTGTGTGTGTGTGTGTGTGTGTGTGTATGTATGAAAATAGAACAATGAAACAAAGAATTTTTAATATAACTTAAACCAATGAAAGATTTCACAAATCAAAGTTTCATTATAAAGTTGTAGTATTAGAATTTTACAAGCATATTTAATGATTCAAGAAGATGTTGATATATCACTTTGAAGTGTGTATGTGTGTTTCTGACCTTATAAACTCAATTTACTTAAATATCCAGACAGATCTTTAAAGCCTTTAATTCCAGGCAAGAAAACATTGATAAACAAATGATCTGCCTGCAGAAGAAGAAGGAAGAGAAGGAGGGGAAGAAGAGGAGGAAGAGGAAAGGAGAAGGGGGAGAGAGAGGAAGTCAGTCAATGGCTGGTATCATTTTTTTGTTGAGTTACTCTAGACATTTTTAGTTTAATTCCCCTGTTTAAATGTCAGGACTGCAGAGTCTATTCTAAGCACATTGTGCCTAGGATGAAATAATCTTTTCCTCAAGTGCCAGGAAAGCATCTAGAGCCATTTTTACTTTCAAAATCCAGACAATGGAATACAATGGGTATTTTCTTATGGTGTACAATCTTTTCAAATAGTCTCTTTCTATATTTTCTGTTAATTAAACAAAAACTCATAGTCTGGGAACCCAGGGGAACAGAAAGGAGTGGGAGGTACCAGAATCTATTCCTGGACCTACCCCTGACTCATAGAATATGTCTGGACAAATCTCTAAATATCTCTGTCTTGGCCTCATGAGAACTTTGATTTATCAATTCATTCATTCATGCATGTAGCATTTGGGAGAAACTATGAGGTCTGTATACGATGAAAAGGCTTAGATTCTTGAGCACACAGTGTTAGAAGAGAGGCAGACATGCAAATACGCGTTATAATTTCTATTGCATGTAGTGTAGCACATGGACTAAAAGTACAATGTTTTAACAGGGCTTGTTGGAAAGGGTTCTGAGGGTCAGAGATACTTAGCTGGGTCAAGAAGAACAGACTAGAGGTTTTTAGGAGAAACTGAGAGAAGAAAATTCCAAATGCAAAGGAATGTCATATATGCAAAAGAACACTTGAGAGGTGGGGTAATAATGTAAGTTGTTTAATATAAAATTATAGATGGTTCAGTGTAACTGCATTTATGTTGAGGTCTTTGATCCTCTTGGACTTGAGTTTTGTACAGGGTGACAGATATGGATCTATTTTCATTCTTCAACATGCCCAAATCCAGTTACAGCAGCACCATTTGTTGACAATGCTTTCTTTTTTTTCCATTGTATAATTTTTTGCTTCTTTGTCAAAAATCAGGTGTCCATAGGTGATTTATGTCACAGTCTTCAATTCAATTGATCCACCTGTCTGTTTTTATGCCATTACCAGGGTGCTTTTATGACTATAGCTCTGTAGTAGAGCTTGAAATCAGAGATGGTGATACTTCAGGAAGTTTCTTTATTTTACAGGATTGTTTTAGCTATCTTGAGCTTTTTGTTCTTCCATATGAAGTTAAGTATTGTTCTTTTAAGGTCTTTAAAGATTGTGTTGGAATTTAGATGAAAATCAATCTACCTCAAGACCCAGCTATACCACTCTTGGGCATGTACCCAAAGGATGCTCAATCATTCCACAAGGACACTTGCTCTACTATGTTCATAGCAGCATTATTCATAATAGCCAAGACCTAGAACCAACCTAGATGCCTCTTAATCAAAGAATTGATAGAGAAAATGTAGTCTATTTACACAATGGAGTATTACTCAGCTGTTAAAAACAATGACATCAGAAAATTTTAAGGCAAATGGATGGTTCTAGAAAACATCATCCTGAGTGAGGCAACCCAGACCCAGAAAGACCAACATGGTATGTACTCACTCATAAGTGGATATTAGCTGTAAAATAAGGAATAACCATGCTACAACCCACAGCCCCAGAGAGACTAAATAATAAGGAAAGTCCAAAGTGGAATGGGAATATGTGCATTTCCCTTGGAAGGGGAAATAGAAGAGGACTTCTGGATAGACTGGGGGCCAACAGGGATAGGAACATCAGGGATTGGGGGGAGTGGCTGGAGAGGGAGAATAATGAAAGAGATGTTTTGATGGTTAGGGGAAAACCTGGTGCAAGGGGAGCTCCCAGTAATCTACAAGGATGAACCAGCTAAGACTACTAGCAATAGTGGAGAGGGTGCCTGAACTAGCCATCTCTTGTAATCAGATTTGTGACTATCCAAATTGTCATCAGAGAGCCTTCATCCAGTAACTGATGGAAGCAGATGCAGAGATCCACAGCGAAACACTGGGACCAGCTCAGAGAATCCTGTTGAAGAGAGGGAGGAGCGGGGGGGGGGGGGGGGGGGGGGGGGGTGGGGGGGGGGGGGGGGGGGGGGTGTCAAGGTCATAAAAAGGAAACCCATAGAAACAATTAACCTGGGCTCATAGGAGCTCACAGACAGCTAGTGAGCCTGCATGGGACTGACCTAGGCCCTCTACATATGTGAGAATAGTGTAGCTTGATCTATTGGTGGTACTCCTAACAGTGGGAGCAGGGTTTGTTCCTCACGCTTTGGCTGACTTTCAGGAACGTATTCCTTATACTGGGTTTCCTTGCCCAGACTTAATACAAGGGGAGGAGCTTAGTCTTACCTCAAATGATACACCATGCTTTGTGGACACACATGGGAGCCCTGCCCTTTTCTGAGCAGAAACAGTGGAAGTGGACTGGAGGTGCGGTAGGGGAAGGGAGTATTTGGAGAGGATGGAGAGAAACTGTAGTCAGGATGTAAAATAAATAAATAAATTTAATTAATAATAATAATAAAGTATGAACGGGGGTTGGAAAGCAAAAACAAGGGCAAATATCAGAAGGAATTTGATAGTTTACCCCAGATAGTAATTGGGTCCTATTTCTGCTCTTCAAAAAGAAAAATTGGGTGATAGTGTGACAAACTGCAGTGTAGAAACTAAAGTTATTCAGTTTTTCAGAAAGAAACTACAATGATTTAGGCAGATGATTAAGAGAAACTACACCAAAATAATGGCAAGATAGAGCTGGAGGATGAAATAGACCAAGTTAAGGAAGTAAACAGAATCCCACAGAACCATTGAAAATGGCAGAGTGAGGGGACAGGATACTCCATACTTCTTGACCAATGGACGGGTTACTTGCCCATTTCATTAACTTATTACTGGGAGAACAAGGATTTTGTGTTTGTGTATACTGAATTTTAGAGGAAATACAAAACCTCCATATAATAGGCTGACTGGCCTTAGAAAACGAAATTAGTCTTTGTCAACAAACATTTCTAAAAAGTAACCACACCTTTACTCAAACTTAGAGTGAATCTAATGAGCATCATGTTTCTAGACTTTTCTCAGAAAATCATACCAATGCTGTCTTTCTAGAATTCCCCTTCCATGCACGTTTTCCATCTCATTTTAAATTCAGCCTTGTGTGGGATGGCCAAGTTCAATTATCTGTAGAAAATGTGGAGAATGTTATCTACAAACAGCTCTAAGAAGCTGCTCAGGGTCTTCAGGAGCCCTCAACTACTGCCGTTTTTAAAACGATGTTATTTTTCATTGCTGTATTAGTATAGTCTAGTTGCCTGTGAACATCTTAACATTTATAAAATTGTTCAGGTTGTAAATGAGTTCACCAATTTCAAAATGGAATAGAATATGATAGTTATTTAAGTTGTTCATATTTTGCTTAGTAGTGTTGTCTTCTTCTAATGCCCATGCAAAGGCTATGTTTCCATTCCATATAGAGATAAAGAATGGAAGTAGGGAGGAGCAGAGAATGGAGTAGAAAACAGACATTTTCTTTGTACAGATAGGGAATTAAATGGGAGGCTTATATTAACATAAAGTCATGTCTTCTCTGAGTTTTCCCAACTCTTATTTTCTCTCTGGAATAAAAGTTATGATTTTGGATGTCTGTCAGTAATCAAAATGCCTTGAGTTGACTGTCCCAAATCTGTCAATTTGGAATTAATTGTGAGAAGACATGAAATACCATAATGCAATCCCCTCCTTTTGTATGAATACAATTAAGTAAGAAATCCATAGGAAATTTTATCTATAATAGGCTGACTGGATATCTTTAAGGACAATATGTTTATACACAGTATGTGTTACATATACAAAACTTTTAAAAACCACCACCAGAAATAGTTATGTTTTCAGGGAGGATAAAAGCCCAAAATAAGTATCTATCTAAAAACTGCCAGAAAAAATACCTCAATATTTTCCAGCTCAATGGTTTTTAAGAGTTAGCTTCCTGTCCCCACATCATTTGCACCATGAGTACAGTTAAGCTTCCATTGTGTAAGACTTCATTAGTAAACTCTATTATTCCCATTAATTTCTGCTTGTGTCTGCCACTGCACCCTTCATGAACAGGAGAAAAATATGAAGTCCAACATTAACCATTCTAATATGTAGACTTAATGGTCCTCTGTCAAAAGATTTGGTAAGGGATTTGAAACTAAAGACTAAGAGGTTTTCTTTAAAAAAGGGAGGGGGAAGAAAGAGAAAGTAATACAGAAGACAAATCACAGGTCCTGGCAATGCAAATTTTATTTATTTCTCTTTCTGACAAAGTGCCACCAGCATAAATAACTGAGGGTTGCCTTTAGAGACATGAAAATGTATGAAGAGGAAGAAAAGGATTTGAATATGAAACTTTCTGTTCAACAAGTTATTTTCCTTTCACTTCTCTTTTTCTCATTTTGAAACATGATTGAAAATAGATTCTTCTCCCATACAACACATCTCAACCCCAGTTCACCCCCCCTCCATTCCTCCCAGTTCCCCCCCAGATCTCATCTCCCTCAGATCTGCTCCCCCTCTGTTTCCCTTCAGAAAGGAGCAGGCCTCCAAGAGACAACAATCAAAAACAACAAAACAAGACACAGTAAGACAAAGCAAAAGCCCTTATATTGAGGCTGGACAAGGCAATCCAATAGGAAGAACAGACTCCCAAGAGCAGGCAAAAGAGCCAGAGACACATCTGCTCCCACTATTAGGGGTCCCACAAACAAATCAATCAAACAGGCATAACATATGAAACAGTGTTTTCATGAGTGTAATTAAACTCCCCAGTTTGGAGTTTTCCTTCTGTAGTGATTGGTTCGCAGATAGATACTGTTTAAATTTGACTTTATCTTGAAGTATCTTATTTCTTCGTGTACGGTGTTTGAAAGGTTTGGTGGATACAGATATCTGGGCAGGTATCTGTGATCCCTTAGAATCCCCAGCACACCTGTCCAAGCCCTTCTTGCTTTTACAGTCTCCCTTGAGAAGTCAGGAGTAATTCTAATAGGTCTGCTTTTTTTTTTTTTTTAAACATACAACATTCAGTTTATTTTCACAGAATACTCATCTCAATTCTGAAGAACTCTTGTGTTCCCAGGCAGCTATGGTTGAAGCAGCAAAACTGATCTCACAAAATTGGGCTGTATTTATAGCATTAGATTTTATTATTTTCTTTTGTTAATAATTCTTATTTATTCCTTGAGAATTATATACATGTACATTATATTATTTTGACAGATATGCCTATATATTAATCTTTTTCCCTTCAACTTTTAGTACTCTGTTCTGAATTTTTTTGTTTTTGTTTTTTAAGGCAAAAAGTATTTATTTTAATTTACAGTTCCAGGAAATATCAGTTGATCACAACAGGGGAGGCATGATGTTAAAACCACTGTGTACACAGAGAAGAAACTTATGGTATGACTTGTTCACATCTTAGTGGTTAAGGAAGCAGAGAAACTAGACAAAACTGGGGATAGTTTGCAACCACAAAAGACTTTTCCCCTTGCAGCCTATTTCCCCCTGTCCCATGTCCAGACGGAATGAACAAGATATTCCAAAACATAGGTCTGCTTTTATATGTTATTTGCTATTTTTCCCTTGCATTTTTTAATATTCTTTCTTTGTTCTGTACCTTTAGTGTTTTGATTATTATGTGGTTGGGGAACTTTCTTCTCTGGTCCAATCTATTTGGTGTTCTGTATGCTTCTTGTACCTTTATAGGCATCTCCTTTGAGTTAGAAAATTTTTCTCCTATGATTTTGTTGAAAATATTTTCTAGGCCTTTGAACTGGGATTCTTCTCCTTCCTCAATTCCTCATTGTTCATAGATTTGGTTGTTTCCTGGTGTCCCAGATTTCCTGGATGTTTTGTGTCAGGAAATTTTTAGATTTAACATTCTCTTTGACCAATGCATCTATTTCTTCTATTGTATTTTCAATGCCCAAGGTGCTTCCATCTCTTGTATTCTGATGGTGAAGCTGCATCTGTAGTTCCTGTTCACATTCCTAAATTTTTCATTTCCAGAATTTCCCCAGTTTGTGTTTTCTTTATTGCTTCTATTTCTAATTTTCAGGTCTGAACAGTTTTATTTGTTTCCTTCAACTGTTTGTTTGGTTTTTCTTTTCTTGGCTTTCTTTAAGGAATTTATTCATTTCCTCCAATTGTTTCTTTGTGTTTTTCTGTATTTCCTTAAGGGATTTATTCATTTCCTCTTTTTCACTTTTCTAATCTTCAATGAATCACATAAACGTGAATTAATTCATTAAGAAAAATATATGCTGATCAAATAATGCTATTATTTTTAGATCTACAAGTTATTTAGCTATTATTTATTTTTTCACTATTCCTTTCTCTCTACTTTCCCCTGTCTTTCTGACTACCTTCTTTCCTAATTTATTGTTAGTGCATAGGACACAAGGCATGGTGAGTCATTACAACACTTCCACAGATGTATAAAATATGCCTTTGTCACATCATCCCCTACTCCTCTTCCTTGACTCCTTCTCTGCTCTCCATTTTTAATTCCCTAGAGCTTCCCTTGGTTTTATTTCCCTTTTCTTTTCCTTTCCACATGAAAGAAAGCCTGTGATGTTTGCATTTATGGGACTCATTTATTCCACTTAATGCAATAACCTCTACTTCTACCCATTATTTTTTTTCAAATTGCAAATGTCATTGTTCCTTATGGCTGGGTAAAATTCAGTATTTGCTTTAAAAAAATTGTAAAGGAGAATAATTTTTAATGTCCTTACTGGAAACGTCAAGGTTAATGGCTAAGGTTTAATTCATTTAAAGAGCACAGTCAAATGTCCTTGACACTGCGAGCAGCAGAAGTGAATTACAGCAGCAGGAGATTTGCCATTTGCAACCAGTCTCCACCTATGACATTCTGGTAGACTTAATCGAATATAAATATATGGAAACAGAGTGTTCAAAGCAAGATAATATAGAATTTTATGGGCTTAATATTATTATAGTCCATAATTAAATTTTATCGCCTATTTTCAAATTCATTGAAACCAAAATGATTTTTTCCTTTCATTTGCTTATTGTAGGGCTTTGTTTGAATCCCTCATAAGAAATATTCTTTTTCTGAAGAAGTTCTAGTATATTGTAGTTTGATACAATGTGTTATATATCATTATGTGCTTACTGTATATTATTTATTTACTGCTGGAGAACTTCTACTGTAAAGTCAAAATAATCAATTCAAATGATACATAACTTCTTGGCTTTATCCCTTCCTGAGTGATAAAAAGCATATGGAACAAGCTAATTCAACATTATCAGGTGAAGAAAATGGTGACAAAAGATAATAGCTTTTCCCAGAAAAGATTAATGAGAAAATGAGGTTACCCTTACAAAAGCACTGGATTTTCTCACACCTTTTCAAATGCTATCTATTTAATCATTTTTATCTGTGTCTATGTGATTTATAAAAAGAAACTAATTAGATTAGGTATTCAAAGCAACATTAGTAATGCCTTAGCATTGCCTGCACATAACTGAAGCTGCAGAAACACATTTGTTATAGAATCATCTATCTCCAGAGGTTTAAACACACTCATAATAAAGTTGTGTTCGGCTTTGAAATCTGATGTGAACTAATGCAAGCTGAAAAGAAAAAGGATAATTGGTAACATAACTTCAAAGAAAAATATGATGTTTTCTCATGTAAATTGATGCCAAAATTGCCAAAAGAAAAAAAAAAGTATTGAATTCCAGCAGGGAAAGTTCACCAATAAAACATGGTTTGAATACAAACAAAACTGGCAAAGACAGTCCCTTTACTTGTCATGACTTTGTGTATCATAAGGTAGGTCAGAGAGTTTAGGCAATCAGAAAAAAAGAAAGAAAAAAGAAAGAAAAATTAGAATGCAACTCAGAGAAATTTGAAAGAACAGTTAAATCACCAACATATGTCATAGGATCATCACAGGAGAATATAGAAAGAAATGGGCAAGAATAATGCTTTTAAAAATAATGTTTTATATATTAAAAAAGTACTCAGATATTTATTTATATTTGATTTGAAACTGAACAAAAAGATCCTTATATATTCACACACCTACATACACATACACACTCAAGAGAACTAAAAACATGAAACATCTAAATTTAACAACAACAACAATAGTAAAAATAATCAAAATATCCAATAAAAGAAAATAGCCCAAGTGTCTATCAGCTGAAGATTGGAGAAATAAGGCATTATATTCATATAATGAAATACTTATAATAAAAATATTGAAGTACTAATATGTACGTGCTGTCATACAAATGAAGTTGGCAGCTGCAGCAGAAATCTTAGATGGTCTTATTAATAAAATCAAACCTGAGGCCAGTTATTGGGGTGAACTCTGGAAGATCAGAGAGACAGAACAAGCCACAGCTAACCTCACCTGGCCAAATTCTCAGCTGGTCTTGTTTCCTCAGACTGGAAGCTTCTGTGTCCTCATCCCAATGACTCTCAGCTGAACTGCTGCTCGAAAGCCTGAAGCTTAACCAGCTAAAAGCTTAACCAGGCCAAATGCTTAACCAGCCAAATGCCTCTAGTTCCTGGTCCTCATGCCTTATATATCTTTCTGCCTTCTACCATCAATCCCTGGGATTAAAGGCGTGAGTCACCATGCCTGGCTGTTTCCAATGTGGCCTTGAACTCACAGAGATCCCAGATGGATTTCTGCCTCTAGAATGCTAGGATTAAAGGTGTGAGTGCCACCATTTTCTAGCCTTTGTATCTAGTGGCTGTTCTGTCTCTGACCCCAGATAATTTTATTAGGGTACACAATATTTTGGGAAACACAATACCACCACAGGCAGCCTTTGTATTAAGTTAAAGGTAATAGTCACCACAGAACACAGGTTCTATGATTTACTTCTTTTATATGAATTTCCAGATTGACAAATACAGGGAGACAGAACAGTAGATTAGTGGACACTTTTGTCTTCACAGTGAAGGAGTAAGAACTGACTTCTAATGGGAACAAGGATGTTGGGTGTGTTTAAAGATGAGATAGTGGTAATTTGTTGTGCTATTCTATGATACACTGAAGACATTGAATTGTATACTTTAAGGGGGTGAATTCAGTGGTATGTGAAAGACATACCAGCAAAGATGTTTTTAAAATGAAGTGAAGGAATGGACTTCTGAAAAAGATTTCTGTAGTAGTTCTGAAAATGTAACAACCACAGACGGCAGCCACTTATTATCAAAACCAAAGCTGGCCTCCCTCACATCTGAGTTGAAACCTGGAACTCCATGCTGGAAACCTCACTGGTTCTTCAGTTATTGTTCCTCACAGGTTCTGAGAGCTAGAAGGGACACGTAGGTTTCCCAGGGTCTGGAGCAGAAGAGTTTTGGCATGCTGTATATACACAACCCTTGGTTGGAGGTTTTGGGAGCCACGCATATCAGAATTCAGACTTTTTTCAGATTTGATAGGCAACTGTTTTTATATTCAGCTATCTACTTATAGAACATGCAGGGGCTTACAAAACAAATTAAATACAATTAATAAAACTTGGGCTATGGGAGACTGTTAGGACAGATGCCTGGATTTCATTAGCAAGTATCTTACATGATAAAAATCATTGTTTTAAAAATTTTGAAATCCATCAATGGATGACAGTTTTGTGGATCCCCCACATTTCCAACCTTCCAGGACCTTTCGGCAAAATCTATCCTCTATCTTTTAGCAGCAACTTCTCTATCATATTACATTAGCAATTAAGATGTTATGGAGCTCTTCAATCTTTAAGAAGCACTCTTCACTGAATCTCACCAGGATATCTTATCAGTTGCTAAGCAACTCTGGTCTAAGAGCATTAAAAACAAACCTGAGTGTGATAGTATACACTTATAATCCCAGAACTTGGAAGGGAGGCAAGAGAATGATAAATTCAAGACTAGCCTGGTTTATACAGTAAGACCTTGTCAAAAGAAAGAAGAAGGAGAAGCAGGAGGAGGAGGGAGAGGGGAGGATAGGGGAGAGGTGGGAGGAAGATAAGGAGGAGGAAGAATTGAAAAAGCTGTTTCTTATTAATGTTTCTTTCTCCCTGCCTGTATGGTCTTTCATTTATTTTTCTAAACACTCTAGTACATATTAAGCAACCCATGTTTTGATTTTCACCTGTGTATGAATCCTATAAAGAATTTCCATTTTAACATAAGTGAATATTAGCTATAAAATAAAGGATAACTATGCTACAATTCACAACCCCAGAGAGACTTGGTAACAAGGAGAGATCATGAGAGGACACTCAGATTTCCCTGGAAGGAGAAGTAGAAGAGGTTCTGTAAGTGGACTGGGGGAAGTGGGGATGGGAAGATGATCAGTCAGGTTGGGAGGGAGGCGAAGGGGGGAGTGCTGAGGGGGACTTCTGGGGGAGGGGTTCTTCCAGTCTAGTGGAAGCCTGGAGCAGGTGAATCTCCCAGGAGTCTACAAGGAGGACCTCAGCCTAGACTCCTAGCAATAGCTGATAAGTAGCCTTATAACTGGCTATCTCCTATGATCAGATTGGTGTCTGGCCCAGTTGTCATCAGAGAGGCGCCATCCAGCAACTGATGGAGGCAGATGCAGAGACCCACAGCCAAACACTATGCAGAATTCTAGAAATTCTGTGGAGGAGAAGGAGGAAGGGGAGGAGGAGGAGGGGGAGGAGGAGGAGGAAGGAGTGAAGAGCCAGAGCAGTCACAGGAAGGCTCATACAACCAGCTTTCCTGGGCTCTTTGGGGCTCTAAGAGACTGAACAGACAATCTGGGAGCCTGCATAGGACTGACCTAGGCCCTATGCATATATGTTATAACTGTGTAGCTTGGTCCTCTTGTGGAATAGGTCCTTCTATCCTAATAGCGGAGAACAGGGGCTCTTACTGACTCTTTTACGAGCTTTTGGGGCCCTACTCTTCATATTGGGTTGCCTTGCCCAGCCTTAATACATGGGGACGTGCTTAGTCTTACTGCAGCTTGATATGTCATGTTTTATTGTTACTCATGGGAGACCTGCCCTTTTCTGGATGGAGATGGGAGGGGATTTGAGGATGGGAGCAGGGGTGGGGGTGGGGAGAGGGAATGGGAGGGAAGTATGGGGGGGGGAGAATGTGGGCCAGGATGTAAAATAAATAGATGAATGTTGGTGTTGTCCACTATTATGGTCTGAATTATGCCTCCTCCACTTCCTAACTAATAAAGAGATGTATTTGAAAGTCAAACTCTTGACAATAAGACTGCCACATGTGTTATTGTTGAAGTCTGAAATCCCCCCCCTCCACACACACAAAATCATGTTTTGAAGAATTGGCCCCAAGCTTGTGAGTATTTGTGGACGCTTTGGAGCCTTTAAGAGCTAGAGCTGGCTGGCAGAAGTAGATCTCCAGGTGTGGGCCTTTGAAGTTAGACCCACTCCTGGCTCCTAACAGTTGCTCCCTCTGCTTTCAGATTATCTGTCTGTCACCTACACATTCTTCCACTGCCACAGATGGAGCCATTCCTGATGCCATGTTTCCTCACTATAAGGAACTGAAATCTCTCTGAAGCCAAGAGCCAAAATAAGCCTTTTTTCTCTTAAGTTGTTTTGGTCAAGTCACAGCAATACAAAAAGATAGAAATTGATACCAGAGACATGGGGTCATTGCTGCGGGTTGATATTGTGGTTTCTGGGAGGGAGTTGGGAAAATATGGAGATACAGGCTCCCAAAGTCTTTGAATGTAATGTGGTACTATTTATTGAGCAATGCTGGTGTGGGTTTGAGACATTGGAAATCAAAAGAAATGGAGACAGTAAAAATCATGCTCAAGTAGGTTCTTAGGTCTACACGATAGGGAACTCACGTTACATTCTGGCAAAGAATCAGGCTGTGCTTCTCCAATGTGTTGAAAATTTGAGTGAAGCTTAACTCAAAAGTAATGGACTGATTTATTTGGCAGAGGAAATTTCAAGATAACAGTGTAGATATAAGCCATATCATGGTTACTGTTGGCTACGTTAGTAGGATTTAGAGTAAGAATTGGTGAAAACAAGCAGAAGGATTTGAGAGGGAGCAGTCTGTGAGTATGAATGCATTTAAAGTTGAAGATGAAATGACAGAAGTTGTTACAGAGATTAGCACTATCAATGAGGAGTAATGCACTTTATCCTAAGAAGACAGGAAAGATGGGGGCAAAATCCACTAATGAGAGTTCCAAGGTATACGACTGCATTCCATTGAGAAAGTTCCATTTACTTAAAAAAAAATAGCTGCAAGGATGCCCTGCTGGAAAAGAACACCAACATTATTCTCTGTCTATGTTCAGCTTTCCTTCCTGGCAATATGTGAGCACCCTACATAAAGTAGATCAATCTTCAACTCCCAATCTAGACTAGACCAGACATCAACTCCTCAGCAAGTCTTCCCTGTGTCTCCTTCAAATAAGGCTGTCTCCTATGGCATTCTATTGTTGCCTAGTTAAGTCTTGTTTGCAATCTGTTAAGCTAGGACTGAGTTTATTCAAAGTTTACTTCAAATGAATTAAATGTTTTGGCCTCAGTAAAGCAAACAAGTAATAAGCAATAATTCTGCTTTCTCCTCCAATTAAACTGGAACTCAAATTAATGACAGCTATTATATCTGACACATAATTGGATTGTTTCAATGCTAAAAAATATATTTATTTAAAGTTTATGCAACATAAATACAACAATGACCATTACATCTTAAAAATAAACCAAAGGGCTTTCAAAGATCTATCCAATCTCATTCATTTCTGTCTTTCCTGACAGTGGTCTACAGAAATCAGGAATTATTGGGTTCCATGAGCATTTACCAATCTTAGAGAATATATTCTGCTAAATCCCAGAATATACATCAAGCAATTTCAGAATTGTTAAATTGTACCACTATGAAAGACAAACACAGGAATCAGAATTCAATATTATTTGTGATTTTCACCCTTGTCTTGAAATTATGCAATTTAGAGCTTCCAATTGTTAGTTAGGTTAGTTCTCCCAAGAACCTTTTAGTGTGTTATTCCTGTGAAATATAATTAGATTTATTAGCTTTTTGGGGTTCTACATTTGGGTTTCTTCTATATTATTTTCTTAAGTATTAAATTTGGAAAATATAATTCTAAATATCAAAAACATACATGGAATTTTATCCAGTGTATCACATTCCTTTTATCCATTGTCTCATTCCTTCCCCTGATCCTTTATATGCTTTCTCACTGACATCCTTTAGGGAACCATTCACATTTGTTTCCTGATTTTACATTTCCTTGTTCTTTTCTCCAAAAACACAGAAGCATGCACATCCTATTCTCAATCTGTCTTATACAAAGGCTCCAACCATGTTAGCCACCTAACTCTACTTCACAGTGTTTCTGGAAATCACCAAAAATTAGTTCAATGGAGATCTTCCTCATTTTTTTTTATAGTCGTAGAGTATGACATGTGTACACTCCAGTTTGTCCAACTATCATTCTCTGTGTGGTAGTTAGGCCCTTCAAATGTGTTTTAATGTGTAGCTTTATATGTATTTGTGGTTTTTTGTGTGTGTTTGTGAATGCACAAAATAACTAGAGAAAATATCTTTAGGAAAACTTCCTAAAAATGGCATTTCTAAGTTAAAATATAAATGCTGATGTGGTTTCATTTGATATGGTTATATTCCCTCGTTAAAAAAAAAAACAAACTTATAGCTGCTTATATTCTATCATCAGTGAATATCTACAGCATTACAAACAGACTGTGTTCACCTTTTTCATTTTTGCCAATGTGACAAGTAGAAACTCTAGACAAAAATTAGTGTGGCTTTACTTGGCAGTTTAAAAAACTATGGGTGAGGTTAGTCATCATATCCTATCTTAAATATTAATGTTTATGTGTATTAAATGAATTTTCTACTTTTGTTTCTAAATGTATTTTATTTGCAAAGTAGAAAGACAAAGTATATCATACAAAATAGATTTCTGTTTTAAGCACACCACTTTTTTTTAAATGCCAGCTTGAAATCCTTCCACATCATCAGCAGCTACATAAGTTTGTCTTTCTCCATCATCATATTTTACGAGCTTTTAAACACTAGCCCAGAAGATGTGGGTTTCTTTCCATTTTCATGCAGGTTTGTTATGGCTGGTGGTCATCCCCTGTCCATCCTTTTCTTCCTCCTCATTTCCCTGTCAGTCCAATTTCTCCTTCCTCCAAACTCCGCCTTCTTCGGCATTCTAAAACTCAATTTTATAGAAACATAACTTAGATATAGCAAAATGAATACTACCTTAATGCATTCTACCTAGATAACTCACGTAATTGTCATTTAATGAGATGTTTATTATTATCAACAAAACCTCTCCAGTTTCCCGTGTGACCTCCTATGTGTGATTTAGAAGCATATGACCAATATTTGAAGGTCATTAAGATAGTCACTGATTTCTGAATTTATTTTCCTATAGCCCTGGAACACACTCAGCAGGCCCTTTGTCCCCCCCTATATTATTGCGCTATTTTGCTGTGGCTCAGCATATGCTGATGTAGAAGTTCCTTGTACCTCTGCAAAAAATATATTCTCCCAAGTTTGGTTGGAATGTTTTATACATGTTATTTAAGTCGTTATATGATACAGTCATTCCTGTTTGCAATCAGATCGCTCTATTTTATATAAATTGCTACTTGCTGAGTTTTCCTATGAACATGCACTTGCCTCTCTCCTCATCTCAGTAAAATACAAGCCTTAATTTATGTTTTGTATCTGACATGAAATCCATTGTTTGAAATTTATGCATTAATAGAACATAGAAACTTCTATTCATTAGAATTGTTTCTGATTTCAAGATATAAGGGCAAAGGTCAGTAGCTGCCACAGACACAGTATGATCCATAAGGTCTAAAATTTACTAGCCAGTCTTGTATAGAACTGGTGCCAGCTGCCACTATGCATTTGAATCTGAGAACCTCGAGGGAGGTGCCCTCTGATATTCTGATTGCTGAACTCACATTTTAAGTTCAACCTTGGTGATCTAAAAGAAAGCAACCAAGTGTGTAACCTGCTAACTGAAATGACATTTATTATATGTGTAGAGAGGCAGGCATTTAAAATACAACACCTTTCTAGTAAATCATGGACTTCTTAACTAGATTTGTTTGTTTGTTTGTTTTTGTTTTTGTTTGGGGGGGGGCAAGATTTCTCTGTGTAGCTTTGGAGCCTGTCCTGGAACTCTCTCTGTATTCCAGGCTGGCCTTGAACTCACAGATATCAGCCTACCTCTGCCTCCCAAGTGCTGGGATTAAAGGCGTGCGCCACCGCCGCCGCCGCCGCCACCACCACCTGGCATTACCTAGATTACAAGCAAAAAAAAAAAAAAAAAAAAAAAAAAAAAAAAAAAAAAAAAAAAAAAACCTTGGTTCTGTTAATCATATATATGAGAGTCAATTCATTTGTTTGAGCTTGCTTTTCCCAAGGGGAAAAGAGAAGTTGAATAGCAGGTGCCAGTCACTTCACGCAGTGCTATGTTTTAAAATAGTATTAAACTAAGAGCGACTGTTGAAGATGACCAGGGATGCCGTTAGAACTTTTGCCCTATACAAGAAAAGTTGATTTCAGGTGTATTTTTGCAATGTGATTCCAAAAGTTTTATGCACATTATCAGAAGCACTTGGTGTTTCAATGAAACATGACTATCATCACTAGGGGGAGCCAGCTGGACACAGAAGTACAGAAGGATGGTTGGAAAAGCCAAGCCGTTTTTAGCTGGTGTCAAAAAATAAAAATACTCTCAATCTCTGCTAATAAATTGCCTCTGTCAAGTTATTAAGAAGGGCAAAAAAAAAGAGGAAGTTTTCTTCATAGTACAGAAACTGTTTCCAAAGGGAACTCTAATGTTCCAGATCTAAATGGAAAAACATTTGTATAAGGCATAATTTTCACATCCTAGAATCCACTGAGATTTGTGGTCTTTTAATTATTCTTTAAAATTACCTTACTTTTCTTTTCAAGATAGAATTCTGTCATCATTTAGTTTGAACAATGTGCTAAATGAACTTTCAAAGTACTAAATCGGGACTTGGGTTAAATTACTTCCTTATTCCATAGAGAGAACATTAATATTACTGAATTTACTTTAAAAGCCCAATATTGTCTGAGTATGAAAATGAAAATAGAAACATTGAAGTATATATCTTTATTTTAAGGATTGGAAAAAACAATATGAGTCCTCTGTGTTTTCTTATTTAGTGCCTTTATTGTTTTGGTGTTGGAAAAAAAAAGCACCTGTTTAAATACCACAATAGTGCCATAAACTTAACCAATATATGACATTTCCCCCAGGGAAAAAAAAAACTTTAATGTATTATGCCATACACCATCATATGGCTGACAGATTCTGGCTCACTGTGAGGCGTGCTGATGTTTAATGAGTTCAGTGTTTCTTTGAAAATGTTTTTGAAAATTGGAAACCTAGCAGAGATTAATAATTAAGTTCCTTTAATGGAACTAACTCATCAGTCTTGTGTATATGTACCAGTGCCCCCGAAAATGTCTTTATAGTTCTCCATTCCAGTTGAGGGAAGGCCTAATGACTAAGATTGATAAAACATGAGTGGATGGAGGTTAGTGAAGAGACAGCCTTTGTTAATGCATTGACTTGTGCACCCATGTATACACACACACATGCGCGCACACACATGCATGCATGTGTACAGGTCAAACTTCAAATATTCATATACCTCCCCTGTTAGTATTTTTTGGCAACTAAACAAAAATATTTTTGGCATTTCTTTCAGCTGTCATAACTTTATTTAAGACAAGCATTTATAATATTAATTCTTTGAGAATTTCATAAATGTGTTTTCATCATATTCACCCCCCCTCCCCAACTCTTCCTAGATCACCCCTCTTTACCTATGCACCCAACTTTGTGTCTCTCAAATCAAGGCTGTTGTGTGCTGCCAAAACGTTTATTCCTGGATGTGTGGCTTTCCAATGAAATTTGGTGAGCTTATTATGGACTATACTCTTAGAGAAAACTGACCCTCCCTTTCTTAACAGCTAGGTTGCCAATAGCTCCTCAGCTAGGGGTGGAACTTCATGCCTACCCCCCTCTGCATGGTGGGATTTGGCATGACTTGGGCTTACAATGGTTTGTGAGTGCTGTTGCAATTTTGTGTGTACAGCTGCCCTGTTGTTTCTAGATGTTTCCTTGTAGTAATCCACTGCTTCTGGATCTTACACTCCTTTGCCCCTTTCCTGAAATATCCCTTGATCCTTAGGAGGAGCAGTGATATATTTGTTCTCTTTAGCTCTGAGCACTCTGAGGTCCTGTATTTCCTGTGTCTTTGCCAGCTGTGAGTCTTTGTTAATCACTATGTACTGCAAATAGAACCTTCTCAGATGAAGGTTGAGAGATGATTTACTGATCTATGGGGACAATGATAAGTCACTAAAAGTTGGTTTAGTACCATGTCCATTTAGAAGCACAATTGTACTAGGTTTGCCAAAAGGGCCTAAGTTCTTGGGCTGGTGCAGTGTAAAGGTTTCATCATGTAAAGTGGGACTTAAATTTAATCAGAAAGTGATTAGTTACTCTATTGATGTTCATGTCACTGCTATACCAGTGGGAATGTCTTTGCAGGCCTGTCACTGTTGTAGCTAATAATGTTCACAACAGAGTAAGACTGATGATGACTGTTCTCCTCTGGTAGCTTGCATAGCACTTTCCAGCACCATTTAAGATAGCCAGTAGAAATAAAACTTCCACATTTAATAACAGCCTGATTGTATTATGTTCTGTGATTCAAATGTGTGTTGTTTTCAGCACTAGGGCCTTACCATAAGATTCTTTAGAATAAATAACAGCGATGGCAATAGCCTGCCATGTTTTGAGGTCTATGGCATCTCATAGGCTAACAACTTTAAAAGAGATAACCTATTCCTGACACTTGGTTTTTTTATTTGTTAGCCTCTGGTATCTAGTGGAGGCATTATAACTCTATTTAAATATATAGTATTATATTTAAATATCATGTACATACTTAAAACTTTACCTATATATTATATATACAGTTTTGTTTTTAGGAAGCTTCTACAACAGTAGATCTCCACATGTCTTATTTGAAAGGTCCTTGGTGTTATTTGTCCCTCCTCACATTTCCCTCTCTACCCTAGGCTCTGCTTTCCCTCCTCATTGTCTTAGTTATTTCTCTATTGCTGGGAAGAGATACCATGATGATGGCAACTTAGCAAAGAAAGTTGTATTTAACTGGGGGCTTGATTACAACTTTAGAGGACAACTCAATAACCAACACTGTGGCAAGAACAGCAGCAGGCAGGCATAGTGCTGAAACAGTTGAGACACAACCTGAGGCAAGGAAAGTAGTTATTTGTGAATGGGATAGGTTTTTAAAGCCTCCAAGTCCCCCCCCCCTGGTGACATAACTCCTCCAACAAGGCCACACCACCCAATCCTTTCCAAACAGTTCCATCAAATACAAAAAAGACTCAAATATATGAGTGTATAGGGTGGGCACTTTCATTCAAGCCACAGCATCCATTTATTTCCACCCTTTACACCAGTGCATTATGTCCTTATCCTTGGAAAGTCTCTCTTCATGTTTCCTTAATAATTTTCTGACCAGCATGGGCATTCCAAATAAAACATACATATCTAAAAATTCAATGTTAACATTTACAGATACGTAAAAACATGTGACCTTTGTTTTTCTGGTTCTGGGTTATTTCACCAATGGTGATTGTTCCTGGTTCCATCCATTTACCTGAAAATTTTATGATTTTATTTTTCTTAATAGCTGAATAATAGTTCATTGTGTAAATATACCACATTTTCATTATCCATTAATCAGTTGATGGACATGTAGGCTGTTTTCATTCCCTGGCTATTGTGAATACAACATCAGTGAACAAGGATGAACAGATATCTCTAGAGTAGGATGTGGAGTCATCATTTGGGAATGTATCCAAATGTAGTATAGCTGGATGATACAGTAGATCTACTTTTAGCTTTTTGAGGAGATTCCACACTTATTTTCATAGAATTTGATAAGTATGCATTCTACCAGTGTTCTTCTTTCCCTCCGTGTGTGTGTGTGTGTGTGTGTGTGTGTGTGTGTGTGTGTGTGTGTTTCTAGACAAGGTTTCTCTGTGTAGTTTTGGTGTCTGTCCTGGATCTGGCTCTGTAGACCAGGCTGGCCTCAAACTCACAGAGATGTGCCAGGCTCTGCCTCCTGAGTGTTGGGATTAAAGGCGTGTGCCACTACCACCTGGCCCCCTTTCCCTACTTCTACATCAGCATTTGTCACCATTTTTATTTTTAATCTTAGCCACTTTTGCTAAGGGAGGATGAAATCTCCAAGGAGAGCTGAGACTACTGATATTGGGTTACTATTGAATGATGTATATTAATTCTTGTCATTTTGTTGTCTTGTGGAGTTCTACTAGACCTCTTTTGATTTGGTGTTCTGAAATATTTTATTTCCTGTGTCTTCTTGGATGTTGTGATAGTTTGAATGTAATTGGCCCCCATAATCTCATAGGGAATGGTACTATTAGGCAGCAAAAGCTTGTTGAAGTATGTGTGGCCTTGTTGGAGAACATACGTCACTGTGGGTGTGGGCTTTGTGGTCTCCTATGTTCAAGCTATCCTAGTTCAGTTTACTTCCTGTTGCATATGGATCTAGATATAGAACTCTTAGCTTCTTCTTCAACACCATGTCTGCCTGCATGCTGTCATGTCTTGCCATGATGATAATGGACTAAGCCTCTGGCATTGTAAGCTGCCCCAATTAAACGTTTTTCCTTTATAAGAGTTGTCATGGTCATAGTGTGTCTTCACAGCAATAGAAACCCTAAGAAAGAAGTTGGTACCAGGAACTTGTATATTGCTGTGATAGACCTGACCATGCTTTTGTTTGAAGCAATATAGAAACTCTGACTGTGAACTAGAAAAGCAGTTGAACATTTTAAGTGTTGTTTAATGGGCCATACTAGTAGAAACATGAAGACAGTGGTGCTGAATCTGATTTAATGAACTGTTTAAGGCCTAGCTCAAGAGGTTTCAGAAAAGAATATTGATATATGGCCTAGAAATTATTCTTGTGATAATTTGGTAAAGAATATGGATGATTTTGCCCTTGTCCAAAGTCTGCCTGAGGCTAAAGTGAACAGTTTGGGATTAATTACATTCACTAAGGAAATCTCAAAGTAGCCTAGTATAGACTATTTTGTGAGGTTGCTAGTGTTAACTCTAATGAAGATTCGTTATGAAAAAGAGTAAGCTGAGCAAGCAAAAGTACAAAATGTACAATTTGAGGAGAAAGGGAGCACAAGGTAGTGGAATGGACCAAAGCCCTGTGTTCAAGGAGATAAATGGATTAAGAAATGGAATAAAGGGAGTGGTAACTTCAGGGCAAGATCCCACCCTGCTAAGTTTCTAACTGATGAAAAGGAATTAAAGAAAAGCTTAGGTCCAGGTGTGGTGGGGCACACCTTTAATCCTATCACTTGGAAGGCAGAGACTGGCACATCTCTGAGTTTGAGGGCAGACTGATCTACAGAGCAAGTTCCCGAACAGCCTAGCTTAGGCAGTTGAGGAAATCATCAAAAACAAAAGGCTGGGAAAGATGTAGTTGAACAAGGGGGGCCATGTTCCAGCCCTAACAAGCAGCAGAATTTGGCAGCTTCAGCCACACTGTCCTGGTTTTAGAATCAAGGATAGAAGAAAGGCATTGTGGAATTTCACTCTTCAGCTAAGGAAAGGTGCTGAGGCCAGGCTCAGAGAAGTCATTGTGTGAAGCTGTGAAGGAGAAGCCTGGATTAACTTGGAGACCTCAAGGTGTTAGAGATGCCAGAGTCTTGGTATACCTGCTGAGGAGATATGTTAATAGGGAGTATAACCAGCTCAAGAGAAAGAACAGCCAAGTGTTGTATCAACATCAACAAAGCTGAAGAGATTTAGAGATGTGAAGAGCTTTTTGACATCAGATATGGAGATGTATGTAGAATTTGGAATTTGTCCAGCTGGTTTTCAGTTGTGCTTTTTTCCAATATTTCCTCACTATGCTTCTTTCCCTTCATTGTGGACTAGTAATGTATATCCTGTGCCATTATATGTTGGAAGTGCTGTGGGATGGTCTATATGTCAAATTGCTCTGATTGTCAATAAATAAAACACTGTTGCAGTGCAGGCAGGAAGTAGGTGGACAAGGAGAGAGAGAATTCTGGAAGCAGAAGCTGAGGGAGAACTGCAGCCCCCATGACCAGCAGCATGTGAAATGCGTAAGCACAGCCACGTGCAAGTATAGATTTATGAAATGATTAATTTAACTATAAGAACATTAGCAAAAGCCTGCCACGCATACAGTTGTATGCAATATAAGTCTCTGTGTTTACTTGTTGGTCTGACTGTGGACTGCAGTGACAAATTTGTCTGACTGTGGGCAAGGCAGAAAAACTCAAGCTACATGGAAGTATGTATTTTTTTTATTTTTATTTTATAGTGGATTACAGTTAAGAGATTGAATGAATCTCAGAAGAGACTTTAGACTTTAAAACTTTGTTGAGACTGTGATAGACTATGAGAACTTCTGAAGTTAGACTAAATACATTTTGTATTATGATATGGTTACAAGCTTATAGGATCATGGTAGTTTGAATATAATTGGCCCCCATAATCTCATAGGGAGTAGCACTATTAGGAGGTATGATTTTTTAGGAGTGGTATGGCCTTTTTGGAGGAATTGTGTCACCGTGGGGGTGGACTTTGAGGTCTCCTATGCTTAAGCTACACCTAGTTCAGTTCACTTCCTGTGGATCAAGGTATAGAAGTCTTAACTCCTTCTCTAGAACCTTGTCTGCCTGCAGGCTTCTGTGTTCTGCCATGATGATAATGGACTGAACCTCTGAGACTGTAAGTCACCCTAATTAAATGTTCTTCTTTTATAAGACTTGCTGTGGTCATAGTGTCTCTTCACAACAATAGAACCCTGTAACTGGAGTTTTCCTGGTCCCACTAGGCTCGCAGCCGCTCAGACCCAAATAAACACACAGACACTTATATTAATTAAAACTGTCCTAATGGCTCAGGCTTCTTGCTAGCTAGATCTTACACTTAAATTAACCCACAATTCTTATTTATGTTTAGCCATGTGGCTTGGTACCTTTTCCTAGTTCTGCCTTCACATCTTGCTTCTCATTGCAGTGGCGGCTGGCACCATCTCCTGACTCAGCTTTCTACCTCCCAGAATTCTCTCTTCTTATCCTGCCTATACTATACTTCCTGCCTGGCTACTGGCCAATAAGCATTTTTATTTATCAATCAATCAATCAGAGCAACATATTTACAGCATACAGAAAGACATCTCCAGTAGAACCCCTAACTGAGACAGTCATGTTTAATCTCTTTAAACTCAAATATTTCTTCCTGTATTCTCTGTAGAGCTGGCTCAGTGGCATAAATTCCTTAATTCTCTTTTTATCATGGTAATGTTTCCTTCTCCTTCCATTACAACTGGTAGTTTGCTGGTTGTAGTAGTCTGGGTTTGGCAAATGGGCTCTTTCATAACTTATAGATTACTACTCTGATTGATCCTTTCTCACTTCATAATCTCCACTGAAAACTTGACTGTTATTCTGATGGGCCTGATTTTGTCTGTGACTTGGTCTTCCCTTCTTACTGTGTTCAATATCTTTTCTTTGCTCTATAAATTTAGTGTTTTTACTATATGACATGCAGAGTTTCTTTTCTGGTCCTATCTATTAGATGTTCTTGTTGAAAATGTTTCCTGTGCCTTTGACCTAGGTCTCTTCTCCATTTTTTATACTATTATTTGTACTTTTGGTTCTTTTATGGCATCATAGAGTTCCTGCATGTTCTGTTCTCAGTTTTATTTTATTTTGGGATTTGACATTTTCTTTGACTGTTTAAAGTCCTCTGTCTTGTCTTCAAGACCCAATATTCTGTCTTCCACTTGATGCAATCTACTTATGATGAATTCCTGTGAATTTTTTTCTTGAATTTCTAAATTTTTCATTTCAAGTTCTATTATATTTTGGCTTTCTTCAGAGATTCTGCCTCTATTTGAATTTTGTTTCCTATCTTAAATTGTTTTCCTTATCTTATTCAGCTCTGTGTGTATGTGTGTTTATAAGATCTCCATTGTGACATTTGTTCATAAACTCATTGAATTTCCTGGTCTTGTTTATTATTACTATTTTGAATTCATTGTCTTATAAGTCATATAAGTCATTTTTCTTGGGAGATATAACTATAAAAGTACTAGTTCTTTGTGTGTTTATTGTCTTGTTTGTTCATGTTTGTATATTTGTGTTAGGATCGAGTCACCTGGAGTTAGGTTATCTGTTGTGTTTCTTGGTATAGAAATTTTGTTTCTGCTTTGTTGAGTGGGTGTTTGCAGCTCTGTTTCCTATTATTCCAACTTTCAGGTAATTAACCAACTGCATGGTGCTTAGGAGTCAGTCTTTGGGCAATTTGTTGTTGATGTTTCAGTGGGGGTCAGAATTAGTATCAGTTCTATATAACTGGATTTTGAAATCCAGGAGTAGATGTAAAGGAGGGTGCACAAGGGAGAACAGGAAGGCAGGCATAGGATACATAGTGCTCAGGTAGGTTTAGGACTTTTTTAATCCTAAAACAATCTAGAGTTGGTATCTGTTCTTAATTCAATTAAAGAAAATTTAAAATATCACTATTTGAATGACATAGCTGTTCACTATTTAATTGTTAATTTTAATTGAAAATACCAATAATGAAACTGAAAAGAAAGATAAAGGTTTGATTTAAAAGTCAATTGTTTTTTTCCCCCTCCAAATCACTGACTAGGAACCAAAATAGGGCTGGCAATGTCTTTTCTTTCTTGTTCAATGCAGACCAATCAGTGTTAAACAACATGGGTCTATTGTTTTGTTTGCTGGGAAGAGTATGAACAGTTACAGCAAACATCAATAAATTGTGCATAAAGGTTTCTGTATTGAACTGGCTTATTTGAATCACAATGGAGCATCAAGCAACTTGATAAACCTTTGTGAAGAATTTTAAATGGAAGGAGAAAATGGTCAAATGTACAGCATTAGAAGTGGCTCACATTAATGTGCCTCAGAATGGTGCCAGCCTCTGATTGTTCCAGGGTGCTCTAATGAAGAAGGAATGTAGAGGTAATTGAGGTCAAAAGTGAACCAGCCAACATTATGGTTTCTGGTTTTGTGTTTTTATGGGATTCCTAAGGTTGAGAATAAGTGGGTCTCTGCATCTATATCTGTTTCTTGTGCTTTCCTAGGGATCTTTTCCTTCTGTTTGTTTTATCTTATTCAGATATGATTGTTTTTTTTATATTACTATATTTTATTACTACCCTCTAGAAACCTGTATGTTTTCTAATGAGAGACAGAAAGGGGTGGACCAAAATGGGTAAAGAAGTGAAGAAAAGCTGTGAGAGGAATAGAGAGGATAAAGCATAATTATGATATATTATAAAAGAAAAAAAATACTTTTAACAAGAAAAAAAACTAAACTGGCCAAAGAGAAAAAGCTGTAATTCTTGGCATTTGGGATTAGGGATAGTTAAAGTTTAACAGCCTTTCTAGAAACTTCAAATGCTTTGGACTTCACAAAGACCAAACACTTTAGTCTACCTTGATTTTTCCTCTACTGCATATTTTGTAGTGAAAATATTCTAAGAGTAAATTTGAACAAGGACTCTTAAATAACACAAGTTGAACAATCTGAACTGTGATGGATCATTTGAAGTTATATGTTGACCATTCTGCTCAGAAACTTGATACCTAAGAAGCAGATGACATGTTTTCACCATCTGATTCTAGTTGGAAAAGCTAAGATTAAGATACTCAACTTCTTAGGGTCCTCATTGTTAGCTAGCTTCTCTGGAACTGTGGGTTGTATGTAGTCTGGCTATCCTTTGCTTTATATCTAGTATCTACTTATGAGTGAGTACATGCCATGTTTGTCCTTCTGAGTCTGGGTTACCTCACTCAGGATGATATTTCTAATTCCATTTATTTGCTTGCAAATTTTATGATGTCATTGTTATTTATTGCTGAGTAGTACTCCATTGTGTATATGTGCCATATTTTCTTTATCCATTCTTTGGTTGAACGTCATCTAGGTTGCTTCCAGGTTCTGGCTATTATGAATAAAGCTGCTATGAACATAGTTGAGCATGTGTCCTTGTGGTATAATTGAGCATTCCTTGGGTATATGCCCAAGAGTGGTATAGCTGGTCTTGAGGTAGATTGATTACCAATTTTCTGAGAAAGCGCTATACTGATTTCCAGAGTGGCTGTACAAGTTTGCACTTCCACCAACAGTGGAGGAGTTTTCCCCTTGCTCCATATCCTCTCCAACATAAGCTGTTATCAGTGTTTTTGATCTTAGACATTCTGACAGGCATAAAATGGTATCTCATAGTCATTTTGATTTGCATTTCCCTGATGACTAAGGACATCAAGCAATTCCTTAAATGTCTTTCAGCCATTTGAGATTTTTCTGTTGAGAATTCTGTTTAGATATGTAGCCCATTTTTAATTGGATTGTTTGGTATTTTGATGTCTAGTTTATTGAGTTCTTTATATATTTTGGAGATCAGATATGCAAGGGACACATAGATCACCCTGGGAAGGGGAAATAGATGACATCTCCATGAGTAAAGTGGGGGTGGGGTACAATAGAGGGTAGGATGAGGGATGAGAACATAAGGGAACAGGGTGGTCGAGCTGGAACAGGGATAGAGTGGGAGAGCAATGAAAGAAATACCATGATAGAGGGAGACATCATGGGGACAGGGGACCTGGTGCTAGGGAAGTTCCCAGCAAATGTCCCCAGCTTAGAGTACTAGCAATAGTGGAGAGGGTGCCTAAACTGGCTTACCCCAGTAATCAGATCAGTGAATACCCTAATTGTCATCATAGAACCTTCATCTAGTAACTGATGGAAACAGATGCAGAGACCCATAGCCAAGCACTGGGCCAGCTCCAGGAGTTCAGTTGAAGAGAGGAAGAGAGATTCTATGAGCAAGGGGCATCAAGATCATGATGGGGAAACCTACAGAGACAACCAAACCAAACCAGTGAGAACTCATGAACTTTATACTAACAGCTGTGGAGGCTCCATAGGACTGGACTAGGCTCTCTGCATAAGTAAGACAGTTGTGTGACTTGATCTGCTTAAGGGGCCCCCTGGCAGTAGGATCAGGATCCATCCCTGGTGCATGAGCTGGCTTTTTGGTGCCCACTACTTATGGTGGGACACCTTGTACAGCCTTGATGCAGGGGGAGGAGCTTGGACCTGCCTCAACTGGACACTAGGCACTGCTGAGTCCCTATGAGAGGCCTAACCTTGTCAGAAGAGGGAAATGGGATGAGGGGTTAGAGGAAAAGGCTTGAGGGGCGGCAGGAGGAAGGAGAGAGGGAGATATGTGGTTGGTATATAAAATGGAAAAAGAAATCCATAATACAGAAGGAAATAATTTTGAAAAAAAAGAAACTCAACGAAGCTGAAATCAGTCAGATATCATGAATCTAATTTTCAGGAAGTCTGCAAAATCTTAGAAATGTTTTGTTTTGTTGCTACTGAATTTTCATTTAATTATTTGTTTTTATATTGTATATCTCTGAGGGTTTGTTTGTTTGTTTTGTGCTTCTGGGTTTTGTTTGCTGTTGCTTTTGAAATGAAGTCACACTAAAGAGCCCTTGTGGGCCTAAAACTCTGTATGTAGACCAGATTAGCCTTGAAGTAACAGAAACCCACCTTTTCCTCCCTAGGGCTGGGATTACAGGTGTGCACTGCATGATTTTATATTGTGTATCTGTATATTTTGATGGTATTCTTATGCTTGTAGTTTTGTCAGATATCTTGAAGGAGTCCAACTAAAGATGTTGGAAGTAATAAGTAACTGTGTTGAGATAAATTATCTTCTAGAGGAGTAGAATATTCTACTGAGTGTTCAAAACAATTGTTCAGACTAGCTAAGCATTATAGCCTATAGAAAATATTAATTTTAGAAAGAAATTACCTGAGAGTCAGTTACTGTTCAATCCCTGTTAGTTATAAAATCCTTATGTTTTTCAGTTCCCTGCCTTTCAAGATAAAATATTAACAGAGCTACTTCAAAGGGCTGCTGATGCGATAATTAATTGAGTTAATGCTTGCAAACCCTCTCATCCTTATGATATGATAAAGACTGTATACTTGTGGGGGGGAAAACTAGGTAAAAAGATCCAGGTTTTATAGAATGGGACTGAGTTAAGAACTTTTATTATTCTGCTTATAAGAAGAAGCAGATGGTAAAATTAAGGGTGGGTGAAGTTGCTTAGTTGTTTTGTTTCTTTTTTAAATTAATTTAAATCCTACTAATTGTTGGCTGCATCAGTTCTGTACTGATTATCCCTTGACTTTCACCTTTTTATTCTTCTCAAAAGTGCACTTTCAAAACGACTGTATATGTGCTTTCTAGTCTGCTCCCAGACCTTCACAAGCTCCCCATTACTCAGTTTTGATTAAACTTTGTCTAAGAAGTACAAAATAAGGTAAAACAAGGAATTATTGAAGCATTAATCTCTGAGGAATGGCAAATTATCAATGAAATCCTAAAATAATGTTTATCCAAAGTGCCCTTCAAGAGTTGTGTGTGTGTGTGTAAAGTTAATTCTTTGAGAATTTCATACAATGTATTTCGATCATATTTACCACCAATTCCTCCCATGTATTGCTCTCAGCATCACCTCCACCTTCCTATCCCCCAAATTTGTGTCCTTTTAAAAAAGTAACCCATTGACTACAATTAGTGCTGCCCATATTCTCCTGGTTGTAGCACCATACACCAGAGCATGGTGGATCTACCAGGAGCTTCCATTGCAACTGAGGCTATACCTTCACCAGTGGCCTCTACTGGCCTTTCTTTGACGATTCCATCCCTTCTGTAGAGTGCCAGTACTCACACGCTCTCCATAAACCCTTTATGCTTTCAAAACTAGTAGTATCAGGGTGATTCTTACATATCATCAAGCCCAAGTCCAGCTGCTAGCATGATGCTTGGCCCTCTCTAGACTATATCTTCTGAGTACTGACCCTGAAGAAATACTCCTAGATTTTACCTCAATCACAGTTTATTTCTTAGCTGTAGCTAGCCAGCATCAGGTGTCCTAGCAAAGCAAACACTTCACTTCAGTGGTACTGTTATGCCCAGATCACAGGGACCTCCAAAAGACCACCATGGAGATTGAATCCCATATGTAAAAGCAAAGAAAGAGCCTTTATTTAAAGCTCGAACTTAGACTCTCCATCTGTCTGACACAATGGTGAGAGCAGAAAGCCTCGAGCCCAGGTAGGGTAGGTTTTTATCATAGCAGAGGTTGGGGTGAGGGGATTCCCAAGGTTCAGGATCCTGATTGGCTGATATTTGTCTAGGGGTATCTTGATAAAAGGAAAATAGATGTGTCCTAGGCTCAAGGACATCTGGCAATCTTATCTAATCTTATCTAATGGTTGGAATGTTTGGGGAGTCAGGTTCTTACCCTTAGATGCTGGCCCATCCCTGGGTAGATCCTTGGGTAGTATCAGCTTATGGCCTTTTCTGGATCTGGGTGTTGCCTGCCAGTAAGCCAGTCATGGCAGCTGCATGGTCAAGCTGTTTTGGACCCCCCAACAGTACTAGTCCCTTATTAACCACAGCTGATCTTTCAGTCCCTATTGACCAGAACCACAAAGTTCTTAACACAAAATAGTACACAAATGACTCTGAAACATCATAAGCCAGGCTTCCATTCTCTCAGCATTATTTCCTAGGTTTCTTCAACAGCTCATTAAACTCTGACCACTCAATGACTTTCCCATTCCAAGTTTCCAAAGTCCTTCCACAATCCTCCCCAAAACAGCATGGTCAAGTTTGTCATAGCAATACTCTACAACCCAGTACCAAGTTCTTTCTCTGTTACATTCCTATGGCTGTGATAAAAAACCATGACAACAAGCAATTTGAGGAGAAATGGGTTTATTTTGTCTTACAGTTTACAGTCTCTCATGACAAGAATTCAGGGCAGGAACTCAAGGCAGGAAACCGGAGGCAGGGACTGACACAGAGGCCATGGAGGAATGCTGCTTAATGGCTTGCTCTTCATGCTTGGATCACCTGCTTTCTTACAAATCTCAGGGCCATCTGCCCAGGGGCTTTTACTGACACCACTGTTCTGGGCTCTTCCATATCAGTCATCATTCAAGAAAATGCCTCATGGGCTTGCCTATAGGCCAATTTGATTAGGGCATTTTCTCAGCTGAGGTTTCCTCTTCTCAGATGACTCTCACTTGTGCCAAACTGACAAAATAATCAACACAAGTGGTGTTCAGGCACCACACTTTATCTCCACCCTGCCCCAATACTGTCCGCAACATTGGCTATCTAGCAGTTAACTTGCTCTAATGGCAGAGTAGCAGGTGACTACAAAATAGAGGTTTGTTAAGTAGTGATTAATTTAGGGATTAAAGGGATCCCAATGGTACTGTGTGCACTAATATGCTAGTACGAATACAAAGTAAAAAGAAAAAAAGAGGCACCCAATTCCCGTGAGACTAGTGAGAAGCATTAGATTGTTGGATGGGTAGTAACAGAGAAGGACATACATAGGAGTGGGCACAACTGATACGAAGTGAAAAATGGAGTGGATATGTGAGAATTTGGGTTCATGGTAGCATGATAGCACAAACCAGGTCTGACTCTGGGCTTAGAGCACACTAAGAAGAGTGGGTACAGGAAAAGGGGGGAAAGAAGAGAAAAGTAGAAAGAGCAAGTGAGAGAGGGTAAAACAGTGAATGGTGCAGCGAACAGTAGGGGACAGTGTTAGCCAGCTGTGATGCCCTCCTGTGCTCTGGGTAAGAAATAACTGTAGGGGAGAGGAAGATGGGTGGCAATACAAGAAAATGAGATCACTGTTGACTTCCTCTCCTTGGCTGACCCCTGCCTTTTCTCCTTATTCCAGGTCAGGGCTGTTTTCCATGATGCTTTTAAATGATCAACTCTCCATGCATGGCACTTTTTAAAAAAAACCTCTGTGGGTAGTAAATAACCAAGACAACATACTTCCCTATCACCACCATCACCACAGTTGCTATATTCTCACAGGGTGGGGAGTGGCTGGTGGCTGTGATATGTGCAGAGCGCAGTGGAGTTTGTGTTTAGCTCCCACAGCACTCCCTTTTCCCAGTGAGATGCTGAGGGTGGCCTTGACAGCAGTCACTGGAGACCACTCTGAAATCCTTAATGGAGCTGTTTTTGTAGATTTCCTTTTTGCAGTCATTCAGCCAAGTTTCTGTGGCAGAAAAGCCCAACATGGCGGTAGAGCTGTCTTCCTTACAATTTCAGAAGCCAGTCCACTCCAGTGGTCAATGCCTAATGATAAAAGGTGTATGTTAGAGTACTGTAATAAACAGAGTGATAAAACACTCCTATTCTCCTTAATTTCCAAGCCATATCAGCTGTTCCATCTGAAGTGCCTTCCAATCTACCATCTTACTGTGGCATGCCTACACACACACACACACCCCTCAAAAAGTTCAAATTAAATTGTTCTGTTTTAAGTACTTTGAGTATGTATGCTAGGCATACAAACTTCACCACTGAGCTACACCCCCAGACCTTTATTATTATTGACTATTTTGAGACAGAGCCTCTCTAAGTTAGCCAGACTTGCCTAGAACTTACCATTCTCCTGCATCAGCTTTCTGAGTAGTTAGCATTTCAAGCATGTGTCACGAGGCCTAGCAGGTTTTTTTTTTTTTTTTTTTTGTCTTGTCGGTAGAAGTGCTCAGATTTTTGTCAAACTCTGTTTCTCTAGACAAGAGACAATAGAATGAGCCTCAGCACAACCCATAGTCTTCTTTCTATCTCATTCATGGCTCTCAGGTGCCAGACTACAAAACAGTGGAACAAATATTTAAATTATAAGTATTTGAGGAAACCACAATTAGTGGACTACACTATTTTTATATACATCATTGCATTTTTTTCCCTCATGGTGGTGCTGTGTAAAACAGTTCCCAACTTGTCAGTAAGAAGACCTAGCATCATGACGATTACATGACTTTCCTTCATCTACATAGTATCAGAGCTAGCCATAAAATATATCCATTTTATATCTATCTATATTTAAAATATATATGTATATATATACACATCATATTGACAATTAAGAAAGTTTCAATTGGCTAAGTAATTTAAGCTTTAAACCCACTTGTCCCTGTTCATGTCACTTAACACTCATTTCCCTTTTCTCATGTATTAAATTATAAAGGTAGAACTAGACCATTCCTCATCTTGCCTTATATTTTATCATATTATTACTTTTGCTGTGTTTAGTGTGTGTTATGTGTTACATAAATATGGTTTATGTGTGTGGTGCATGCATGTAAATATGCAGCATATATACAGACTTGTATGCAGTAGCTGAAGCAAGATGGCAGATGTCTTCCTCTGTTGCTCTCCACTTTACTGTCCTGAGACAGGGTCTTTCTGTAAACTGGGCCAGATTGTGTGGCCATCAAACTCTTGGGATCTTCCTAACTCTGCTCCCCAGTGCTGGGATTACAGGTACATGAAGTAAGGTCTGCTTTTTTTTATATGGTGCTGGGGATTTGAACTCTGGTCCTCAGGCTTGCAGAGCAATAGCACTTGTCTACTGAGTATCAGTGACTTTTTCTCTATTTCAACTGTTGATTATATATTTTTAATACCAAGCTAAACTAAATCAATACTCTCCTAATTTCTCTAGCATTTAAAGTATTAATACTGGTGTGTAGTTTTCACTACAGGTGAAGAATTTTTTACAAACACTTGTGTTCTTAATTGAAGGTTATTACTTAAATAGTCATTTCCTGCAAATAAATGAATGAGCCCTAAAATAAATGAGATGTGCAATGGTGTTCTGCACTGACTGACAGATTCAAAGACCTTTCCCAAAAGCTTTCTTGTTATTCCCATCATACTCTTTGCTTTCCATTTAATACTGGAGAACTGGACATTGGAATTGCCAGAATACAGTGTTTTCATAATTATAGTGGATACTCTATCACACTCATAAAATTTTCATGCTTAATACATTTTGTCCAACTGATGGCTGTTTCCTGTTGTTCCCAAGAATTAATGTGAATGGAGCAATGTATCACCTTTTAAAGCAGATGTCTCTGGCTTTTCATTTCACAGAGGGCCTTTTCAGTTAAATGGTGTAGGACCATATGATGAAGTAAGTAGAGACTAGGCATCCTTCGTTTGTAGAAAACTTGCACTATTATGGATTTCCCCCATAATTCACATGTTATCTGCCATAGGATACCCCCAAAGTTGACCTTATGGGCTCAGAGTCGTCCCCAATGTGATGGTATTTGGTGACAGTAGTTGACCTACAGATGGGTAATATGAGATTATTGAAGGCATGCTCTTGGAAAGGAGACTACATTTACACAAAAGAGTATTCCTACAAAACAGCTCCTCCCCTATTTGAATTCCAGTCTGGAAATGTGACCTCCCTTTGCACCTGTTGTCACTGTTGTGCTGTCATCCACCAATAGGTTCTTGTGAAAGCTAAGACAACGCTTGTGAAAGCTGATACTAAGCTAATACAAATGTGAATACTTGCCAGATTCTCGAGCCTCTGTATCTGTGAGCTCAATAAATGTTTTATAAAGTTACCCAGCATCTGACATTTTGTACAGAGAGGGGAAGAAATGGATTGACACCATGTGAATCACCGAACCAAAAATATTTATCCTATTGTGAAACTGGAGGATAAGGATTCAGAAGTCAAACCAAACCTCTAAAACATAGCCTTTAATCTAGAGGAATTTATGACAAGGTTAGAGTCAATGGGAGCTCCAAAAACCAAAGGGAGCAAGATGAAGACTGAAAGTAAAGCGGGATGCATTACTTGGGGTAAGAGGGAAGAGCACTCTAGAGAAATAAGCCACCAAGGGAAAGGGAAGAGGAACACTCAGTGACATAGACACCACAGGAGATGTCATTAATTATGGGGCAGTCAAGAATGTCTATTCTTATAAAAAGGTCAAGGAAGATAAGAATTGAGAAAAGATGAATTAACTTGTCAATCAAGAAGAGGTGACCTTTGAGAATGTGACTTAAGCAAAACACCTGGTCTTTGGTAGTCTCCTAATCACTTACTATGTAGTTCATTGGGTTAAAAGGAAAGGCATTTTAAAACTTAGACTGGATACTGGGGAAGCATCAATACAAGCCAAACACATTTGCCAGAATAAACCACAAGTGGTCCCAGGAAACCCACAGAGCAAACAGTGTTTGCCCTCTATCCTTGTCTGTCAATTCCTCTGTGTTAATGAGTTCCTTTCTTTCTCTGTGACTTGACAAAAACTTGTATCCATTCTTCAAATTGTCCATACTTCCTTCTTCAATGCTGCTTCATTCATTCATTCATTCATTCATTCATTCATTCATTTATTCATGAAGTAACAAACTCATAAGACTTTTCCACATGTTGATTTTAATATACAATAAAATTTATGTTACTAAACTAAACATTTCTCATGTGTCTGCCAAAGGCAATCAGAGCCAAATAGCTGAACTTTGTTTCAAGAGTCATAACAGTATTATGTTATGTTTTACTTTGCATAATATAGATTAAAAAAATAGAGTAAGGGGACCCTTAACAACTTCCAAGAAAAGACTGTTTTTCTAAGAGAAATTGCTTTTGATGCTAATTCATAACTTTGTCTTCAGGTTTAATCAGAGGCTATGTTGGCCCAATTCCTATGTTGACATTTGTCTTTGAGGTCAGAAACCTCCTTTTTCTAATATTTGATCTATCTCTGGGACTGAAATGCATGGCCTCCCTTTGTTTCCTTATCCAAGTCATCTCAGAAAAGGCCACAGCACACATCTACACTGTAGACGGAAGTCAGGAGGAGTGTTTACACTTTAAATCTTCATGCAGATCACTGAATAAAATGACCTTGTCTTTTACAAAGAACATTAAATATCACCAAGCAGGTAAGGAAAACAAGTAAAAACATCATTTCGAAAGAAGGCTTCCAGCAGCCTCCATATCATCCCCCAGAAAGCCAGATGTCCCTAAATTTCACTGCTTTCCTCCTCTGTAACACAATGGTGTTTGCACAGCCATGACTTGCTCACAGCAATGCTCAAATACAAAGGAGACACTTGGAGGAAGAAATTTCTCAATCTCTAAACATAATATTTTGGTGACTGCTTTGAGAGCACACTTTTAACCAGTCACGGACCTGTGTACTGAGCCAAGAGCAGTGACTGTTCTCCTCCCAGCCCAATAGTTGACAACTAATTCTTTCTTGCATCATATAATAACCAAAAGTTTTAAAATCACCTCATAATTTTTTGTTAGATGACAAATATGGCCATTTAATTACTACTCTGCAAGCTCTCTGGAGGACGGTCATCAAAGTGTGTTTTGTGCCCTGCACTGTCCTAATATTTAATGCTTTTTAGCATTTTAATCACCAGGCCATGGGATTATTGATATTAAAAAATGTGTTCTTTACTGTTGTTTTTATTCTTGCCTAAGCAAATTACTTAGTTACAACACAAAATTTGGCAAGCATGTATAACTTTATGAAATGGTATGTTTAGTGTGTATGACATTTTGCCTTGTCTTAATCCAAGAAGTCAGATATAAAGCATTCTAGAACCAACCTCCACTTACAACCTTCCATATTTATAGTTTCCTCTTTATTGTTTTCATTTTCTACCAAAAATTGTATAAACACATAGATTGTCTTAAAATTAAACTTTATTCAACAATGCTCACTGAATAATACCTAGGTATGATACTATTGCCAAAACCATGGATTCTTGCACCATCAGAAAAATCAGACAGAGGTGCAGTTTATAAGAACAAAGAGCACAGCCTCCATTTTACACTGGAGCATAAGACAGCCAGCATGTGGTAAGAGAAAATGCCAAGCAGATTAAAATGAGAGACTGGTGACCAAAGATGTTCAGTCTTTTGGAACCATTGCTGGTCCAGGTGAGATGCTAGCTGCACCTGTGCTTTCTCCACCCTATTTCTCGGTAAGTTGATAACACTGAAATAGTTACTTTTCTTTGCTGTGCAATACAGCACCGTAACCAAGGCAACTTACAGAAGGAAGGGTTTGTTTGGGGCTTACAGTTCCAGAGCAGTATGAATCCATCACCATCATTGCCCATGAGAGAAGGCAGGCACGGTGAGTGGGACTGGGAGATGAGAAGAGAAGACTCACATCCCTGACCACAAACCCAGAAGCAGAGTGAACTTGAAATGGTGCATGCCTTTAACTCACCCTCAGTGACATTTTCCTTCAGCAGGGCCATACTTTCTAAGTCTCCTGTAACAGAGCCTCCAGTGGGAGACCAAATACTCAAATGACCAAAATTATGGAGGATATTTCATCCAAACCACAACCACTAGTTTGTTATATTTCCACCATGGAATGTCATTTTTTGCCATTATAGTAAGGCAAACATTATTTTACCATTCCTTGGAAATTATTGTGTTCATATATGTGCCCCTCACTATAGAGAAATGCTTCTAGTATTGCTTTAAAGCAAGTTAAGTAAGTGTTTTAGTATTGTATTAGAAATAGTAAGATTTCTTGGTGAAAAATCACCCAGCACACTGAGAGCTGGAAAAAAAAAAAAAGCTCTTTACTAAAGTTCCTGGCCAACTGGCTAAACAAGATTTACGTAAGAGCCAGCCTTGAATAGAAGATGTTACTAACTTATATATACTTTAGGCTTATGCATTTCACAAACACTGTCATCTTTAAATCTCTTTTGGGTGCAGGCCCCAGATCACACTTTGAACAATTTAAAGAGAGACAAGACACTGCAAGCCTGGTCCCTTAGGCAGATAAGAGATTTATCTACATAGCAAAGACATTACATATTGCCAGATTTTTTTTTTTTTCGAGACAGGGTTTCTCTGTGTAGCTTTGCGCCTTTTCCTGAAACTCACTTGGTAGCCCAGGCTGGCCTTGAACTCACAGAGATCCGCCTGGCTCTGCCTCCTGAGTGCTGGGATTAAAGGCTTGCGCCACCACCGACCGGCCCAGAATTCTTTTAAGTACACTAATATTGTTCCTTTTCAAATGGTTGTCACCCAGGCTCATCTTGCTCACTGGGCATAATTATGTTTTTCCTAATAAGAGAATGGGGGACTTAACAGCAGACCTGGACTTAATGATGGTTATGACTCTACACTGTCTTCCCTTGAGTTGCTTCATAGATGGCTGGTCAATTGGCTGCTCAATCCTAGTGAGTAAACATTTACATCGCAATATCCTAAATTTTGTTTATCTCTAACAGGCCTGGCTAGCATACTATTTATCTCTGGGTTATTTGCAAGACAGTGCTCCTTTAGCTAAATTCCACTCGTGTGACTTAATGTCTCCTAAGCAAATCTATTAGTAAGTCCTTTATGCTATCAATTCTATCACTTCAAGCTTCTTCTATACCAATATATTTGTAGAAAACTAAGTCTATGGTGTCACAGAGTAGTTATGATACTTTGATGGCATTGTTAGACTAACAATTGGCTTAACAACTTCTTTGTTCATTTTCTCAGTCTCTTTTTGTAGGTTCTTGCTTTCCTAGTTAAAAGAATACAATAAGATCTCTGTGAGTTTGAGGCCAGCTCAGTCTACAGAACGAGATGTAGCACAAATCCTATTTGGTTGTAATAATAAAAACCTGGAGTCAGATATAGGGGTAAATGTCAAAAGATCAGAGAGACAAAAGAGCAAGCCACAGCCACTGCCTCTTACCTTGCCAAGTCCTCAGTCTAAAAGAGAGTGAGCTCCTGTCTCCTCTTGCCTTATATTCCTCTTTGCACAGCCATATCACTTCCTGTCTCTACCTCCCTAGTGCTGGGATTAAAGGCTTGAGATCTCAAGTGCTGGGATTAAAGGTGTGTGCCACCACTGCCTGGCCTCTGTGGGTAACTAGTGGCTAGCTCTGCACTCTGATCTTCAGGCAAGCTTTATTTGTTAGATCACAAACAAAATATCACCACACTGAGTTCTAGAACAACCAAAACTGCACAGAGAAACTCTGTTTAAAACAAAACAAAACAAAACAAAAACAACAAAACCCCAAAACAAAAAGACTACAACAAGCAAATAAAAAACAGCAACAGAGAGGAATTCAAGAAAGGTATTGGTGATGGGAAACACACATATACACACACATCACACAAAAACACAATACACACACACACACACACACACACACACACACACACAAAACAACAGTGCAAGCAGGCTTAGAATTTGGGTAGGAATTTCAGCAGGCAGAGGCAGGAGTATCTCTGTGAGTTAAAGGCCAGACTACACAGCAAATTCCAGACCAGCCAGGGTTCCATAGTGGGTTCTTTTCTGTCTCAAAAAAAAAAAAAAAAAAAAAAAAAAAAAAGAACAGGTGAAGATTGATCTGAAAAGATGGGGAACCTGATAAGGGCCAGCTGACATCTTAGAGTAAAGGGACATCTCTCTGCTGCCCCCTAAACGTGTACAGAAATGAACTGACAGTGTTACCAAATTGTAAAGTATCAACTTGGGCCCTGGGCCATAGCTGCCAACACATCTATTAAAGCAGTGAGAGATGGAGACAGTCAGGGAAAAAGAAGAAGAACAGAGAAAAGAGTTCAGTGACTCTTCCCCACCCACTCACCAAAGTCTGTCTCTAGGATACTGACCAGGAGGTTTAGGTTGAAATAGAGGGCAAGAGATACACATAACTAAGCAGTTCTGGCCAAGACATGGTCGAGCGCATCACTGACCCATCATTGCGTCAGCTCCGCTTTGTTAAAACTGTGGGAAACCTCCCCCTGGGAGGCAAGTCAATAGACAAAAGAAGATGCACACATGTCTTTCTTTAAAATATCTTCTCCTCTTCCAGAATGGCCATAACAGTAGACAGAATAATAAAATAATAAATAGAAGAGATGCACACACAGGATGGCTATAACAGTAGGCAGGTAAATAAAAGAAAGGAGGAAGCATACAAACGCATGAGGGCTTTATAAAAAGAGCATCTCAAAGAAGAGGCAGGTGCATGAAGCTTCAACATCATCTTCTCAGAGGAGAGAGAAGTGGGGCAACAGGAGCTGTGAGGAGTGTTGGCAATTTTAAAGGGGAAATGTATAATCATTAGGAGCAACAAACAGGTAAGAAAAACACGGACAATGCAAGAACTGAGGTCCTCTTAGCTCTGTAAGAGTTGGTGATAAGTTAAGAAACAATAAGTGGGCCAAACTGCACTATGAATAAAAGTCTTAGTATAGCCTGAATGTGGTGGCATACACCTAGAGTCCAACCCTGGGCAGGCTAAGGCAAGAGGACTACTTTGAGTTTGAGGCCAGCTGGGCTCTATACTGAAACCCTCTCTTAAAACAAGTGAAAACCAAACCATTGCCTACTGTGATCTTTTAAGTAGTGACCTAATAATAGGTAATAATAAGTTTAATTATTAATGGTTTGGTTTTCATTTGTTTAATTATTATTAGCTATAATAATAATAATGGGTAGAACCTACTATGGTCTCTTAGTTAGTGTCTTCACAAGAAGAGATGGTATTTTTAGTGTAAACAGAGAGAAACCTTTTAGTTTTCTATTAATCTTCCTGGGCTAATACAATTTTAGGGAGAGAGTCCAAGACAATTCCATTTAAAAATAAACCTGTGTGTTTGGGGTTGGAAACAAGGAAAAGTTAGAGAGAAGTTGACTTCCAAGTCTTTCTAATTTAAGTCAACATGAGTACATAAAAGCATTAAGAATTAAAGAGCTGTTTTCTAAGCCGATTGGGGTCTGCTAGGTTTTTTCTTACCTCTGGGTTGTCCATGAGCATCAGATATCTCTCATTTCTGCTATTAGAGAGAGGGAAGACAATGAAAGGTAGTGTTGAAGTTATCTGAGCATCCTCAGGGTATACTACTCAACATCTGGAGTGGCTCTCCTGAGCCACAAGACTCTATCCTCTCAAAAAGCTACTCCTACTTTTCCTTTCTGAGAAAACTTCTTGCAAGAAGTCTACAAGAATGCCATTTTTAAAAGACAAGAAAGCATGCAGTGTGCTTTGGTCGTTTCCAGAGATGCCTGGTCCCTTGCAGTTGGAGTGGGCAATCTCCTTGGGCCCTGTGGAATGATCCTAACCTAAGCTGTGAGATCATGCGTGGAAGTTCAGCATATAGGCCAAGGAAGCAGTCATATCTATTGACATACAGATAAATAATGTCTCCTTAGGAATGTGTGCAGTAGCCTTGTATTATTTATTTTAAATCATTATACCAATAGCTTTTACTTTGTGTAAGATCTTATGAAATACCAGGAAGCTAAAACTGATTAATGACCCTGAAGTTAAGTATCTACTTGGTGTGTTTGTCCAGAAGTGGTTTCTCACCAGCTTCTTAAGATATTGAATAAAGGTAAAATATTCTTTAGTAAAAAGAGGACTTGATGTTGAGCACCTTCCTGATTCGTAAAGACATTAGCATTCTGGAAAGCCCCACTTTTGCTCACTTTGGCCAAACAGTCAGTTCTTGCTTCCTGTGTTGTTCTCTGGAAGAGGTTCTTGGCAGAAAAAGCAGGCACTGTGCTCCATAGTATAAGAAGTGCTTGTGTCCTCTTCATTCCTTGGTCCTCACAGCAGAAAGGAATACTTGTGTTCATTGATGTTACTGTTGCCAGAGTCCAAGACAATAGCAGTCACCAAGAAATTAAGTTGAGCCACTCATCCCAGAAATAACACATGAAAACCCATGTTGAAAGGCAAAGGTAGGATTTAATCAGTACAATGGTAATGGGACGACAAGAAGATATACACATTTTAGTCTGTATTTAGGGATATTGACATGAGCTTGAAGGAGGAAGAATTAGAATAGGCTCATCCTGTGTCATAGATGTGACTGTTCCCTACTAGTAGGGATCGTCTCATAATAGGATTATCTACTCCAAGACTCCCTCCTGGACCCAAGTTGACCACAGGCTTAAAGTAATGCCTGCTTTCCAGCAGTGCTCTGGGGGTGTAAAACACTTTTTCTACTCATAGCAGAAAACCTTAGATACTCTTCTTGGTACTTTTAGCCTTGAAGGGTTTTGGCGAATTTAAGGTTTACCATCCCTCTTTTACCAGTCTCCAGACATACACGAGCAAGTGACACATTGTCTTATTTAGGGTTGCTATTGCTGTGATGAAATACAGCTTGGGGAGAAAAGGGTTTGCTGTGGGATGTCTTTCTATATGCTGTGAATATGTGTTGCTCTGATTGGTTGATAAATAAAGCTGCATTGGCCTATGGCAAGGCAGCTTAGAGGCAGGCAGGAAATCCAAGAAGATATACAGGGAGAAGAAAAGAGAGGAGTGGAAGATACCAGCCTGCCACCCAAGAAGCAGCAAGATGCCAGCAGACTGGTAATGTCACAGCAACATGGCAACTTACAGATTACTAGAAATGGGTTAAGTTAGAAGAGCTAGCTAGCAAGAAGCTTGATCCATAGGCCATCCAGTTCATAATTAATATAAGCCTTTGTGTGTCTACTTGGGCCTGAGCAGCTGTGGGACCACGTGGGACACAGGAAAACTTTCAATGACAAGGGTTTATTTGACTCATGCTTCCATATCACAATTCATCATTGAAAGCAATGAAACAGGAACTCAATCAGGGCAGGAACCTGGAGGCAGGAGCAGATGTAGAGGCCATGGATGGGTGCTGCTTACTAGCTTGCTCCTCATGGCTGGTTCATCCTTCTTTCTTGTAGAACCCAGGACCACCAGCCTAGGGATGGCATCACCCACAATAAGCCCTCCCACATCAATCACTAATTAAGAAAAATTCCCTACAGCTTGACTGCAGCCCATTCTTATGGAGGCTTTTTCTCAGCTGAGGTTCTCTCCTGTCTGATGATTATAGATTGTATGAAGTTGACAGAAAACTAACCCTAACACATGTCTACATGCAGAACTGAGAAGGAATCTTGCTAAAAGTTTTAAGCTAAGGAGGAAGATACAAAATGGAGACAGAGATGCTTCCCACTCTTATTCTGTTTTAGTTTTTTATTGGGCATTTGCAGGCCCAAGTGAAGAGTCCGTACTCTTTAACAAAAGCAGCCTCCAATGCACTCCTTTTTTCAATCTTATCTATTATGTAAATGAAGAAGCAGAAGTAAGTGGAGAGCAAATGTTATACAACTCCAACTATGAGAGCATCCCTCTGCCTGTAAATGTTCTACAATCCTTAATACCAAATAATGATGAGAACAGGAGATAGAAACTGGTCAGTAGAACAATATGTCCTTGCTGGAGGCCAGAAATGCCAGAGGAGAGATCTTGTTCTTGGTCCCTGGCTACCTCTCAGTCTTACTCTGAAGTTCCAATGTGGGTGGATGTGCCTGCACATCCTTTTCTACAGGCGTCACGGCAGTTTCTACCATAAATCCTTCAATAAAACCCCCGGACTAGCAGCCTAATGATACCCCATCCCCAGGGGCCTGTCCCTGCTATACAGGAAGGAGTTCTGCCTTCTCTCTCTCTTAATCTCCCCCCTATAAATCTGTGATAAACTTCTCTCCGAAGCTTATCTTCTGTGGTCTGCGAATTTTTTTTTCTTCAGATTCACAAGACAAGCATTCAGAGGCCACCGAGTCAGTGAAACTTTGTAGGACTGTGAGCATTTGGCATCCTGAGTTAAAGGCCAACTGAAAAGCCTCGGAAGGCTCCACTACTCATAGACACATCCCCCACATGTTCCCTATCAATGACCAACAGGCCCACGAGCAGCAATGCAGGGAGATTAGTTGGCTTGGTTCTCTGACTGGGTAGTAGTCTGGGTATGCTATACTTTTGCGGCCTGCAACTTCCAAAGAGAACCGATTTTAACCGATTTTGAGTTTCTTATAAAACCTGCCTAGTGCTGCTGCTAGAGTTAGAGGTTATTTCCTAACATTTTGACAAAGCATGAAGCCATTTAGAACACCCCACCTTGGTGCTTTGTGCTTTCTAGTGGAGTGCTCTTCCACTGACCTCAATCTCCAAACCCTAAAAATTCTTATTTCCCCACTCAATTTAAGACAAAAGCATATTTAGAATGAAACAGAAAATGCTCTTTAATTTTTTTAAAAAAATCTGTATTAATTTTATTTCATGTGTGTAAGTATTTTACTGCAAATATGTGTGTGTACCACATGTGTGTATAGTGCCTGGGGAGCTCAGAAGAGGGCAATGGATCCCATGCAACTGAAGTTGCAGACGGTTGTGAACTACTATGTGGGAGCTGGAAGCTGAGCCCTTGCCCTCTGCAAAAACAAGTTCTCCTAACCACGGAGCCATCTCTCCAGCTTCAGAAAAATACTTTTAATTAAACCCTCATTTCTCCCATTCACTTTGTTTTTGTCAAGTAATATCAAGCACATCATGGAATGTGGAAGAACACAACTTTCTCTCCACACACACACTCTTCATAAGTTCTTAGAATTTTTTGTAACAAGACACAAATCAACTAGAGAAAACCAGAAGTTCCATAACATATAAGCCACTTGTTCATCTGAGACATTACCCATAAAAACCCAGCAGATTCACTACAGTAGATCTCAAAGAACTAGCTTCAACTGAAGGCTTAAATCACACCCTTTTCTGAAGCACAGAAAGGAAAGGAGCAGAGAAAGACCTAGTTAAGGTGAGCTGTGAGAAAAGACACATTATACAAAAACTACCATCCTTGTGCAGGGTTTCCCACTGATGGATTTTAGTGACATGTCATCCTGTTCCTTCTGGTACACCGGGGACATGCCCACAAATGGAGAATTTCTTCATAGTGTAAATTTCTGTTTCAAAGGTACATATTTAGAGCATATCTGTACTTTCAGCTAGTTCATCCCAGCACCTATATCAGGTGGCCCATACTTATCTAGTTCTAGGGAATCCAATGCCTTCTGCTAGCCGCCACTAGTACATACACAGACAAGCAGTCGCACACATACATACATAAACTAAAATAAATAAATCATTTTTTAAAAAAAGCAAGTGAAAACTAACCTTTCAGGCAAAGAAACCCATTTTGTGGCAGCATGGTAAGGCCTCTCATGGTCATGTTTTGGGGGTGCTGTGCCTTAAATCTTGTACTCTGCGTGTCTACCATGCCACAGTCTTTAAAGGCTCACAATCTCCTGAGAAAAGAAAAAGGGAAATCAGTGTGCTGAGTGCTAGGACAGAGGCATCCAGGGCAGGGAGAGGAAGCTCATTGGTATCATCTGTGGGTTATTAGTCATGGAAAGCTTGACAAAATTGTTGTCACTATAATTTGTCACAGTATATTCCATTCGACTGCTTCAATTCATTTTGCTTAAAAAAGAAAGTATCATTGAAACAAAGCATTATTTAAAATAAAGCCTTTTGTTCTAGCCTAGTCAGTCACCAGAGCTCCTGGGAGTAACCATGTGCTACAGTGATTGGGGAGCAGTGGGAAGCTGAACCACTAATGCTCATTGCTGCTAGCACACTAGTCCAGCCTCTCATAGCTATTTTAATTAAGAAAGAGTAAATACCTGAGCTACTGCAGATCTGTAACTGTAACTAGACACTTGGGTCCACAATATTTCAAAGAGAAAAATCATGAGACTGAAAATGAAAGAAATTGGGCTGATAGCAATTTGGCCAAATTGGGAAGAAGAGGGAAAAACACACAAAAACCTCTTAATTTGTTTCTCACTTTGCCATGGGAGTATTATCTTGAAGGAAAGATGAGTCAAAGGCTATACATCTTTGTAGATTTAGCTGAGAGGTTAGGGACCCTTTCCTGTGGAAGGTCAATCCTTCCACCTCTAACACAGTTCCTTGCATCTCAGAAACAGCTGTTAAGCAAGGGGGTGGAAGTCTATACTGCTACAGAGATGCTGAGGATGGGTGATGATATGCTCTGATGGTACATGAGATTTGAGGCTCAAACTGGACATGTGACTTGGGTTTGAAATGGCAGCACTTGAGAGAAGGAGGCAGGGTAAGGTCAAAAGTTTGAGGCCAGCCTGGGCTAACATAGCAAGACCTTGTCTCAAAAAGAAAAAACAATTGAGTAAATAAAGGGGGAAAGAGGGAAGAATGGAGAGCAGTGGATGAAGACATATACTTTTTTCTTTCATATCCAGAACTGTGATTGATGTATGTGTATGCATGTATATATGTGTACATGTGTATACACATATGTCACATAAGAGAAATGAGACTGAGAAGAGGAAAGGGATCAGCAAGAGGTGAGATGGAGGGATGGGAAAGGATAGTGTCTCACAGAGAGTATGAGACAATTTATTCTAGAGCCAGATGTGAGTGAACATGGCTCAGGGGCGAAGTTCTCATCAGCCAGTCAGCCTTGTAGAATTTACCCTGGGTGTAGCTTTGTGTCTGGAAGTTTATGTTCACAATGATAAGGGAGCAAAGTGCGAGGATTTGTATGTATGCAAATGTCCTGATGAAGTCCATTATTTTGTATGCTAGCTTAAATAATAAAGAAAAAGAAAACAAGTTCCATAAAAACCAGTAAGTAAAAAGAATATTAAAGGCACGGAAGCCTACCAGGTAGAATCTTTTCCCCCTACATCTGCATGGACCCAGGACATTGGGTGTAAGTGTGGCTGAAAGTTTACTCTCATTCTTCTTCCAGTTTCTTAAAGTCCCCTCCCTACATTGGGATGTCAACTAGTTTTGAAATTGTTTAGGTCTTGTTTAAGTAGCCATTTTGTTAAGATTTTCATGGGTGTTACTTCCCTGTTGTAGCTAGAAGGTACAGTCTAACAGCAGACTTTTTGGTTTTCTGGCTCTTACAATCTTTCTGCCAAGGGAAAGATAAGAGCCTCATGTTCTTTCTCATCAGAAATTCCTTGCTCTAATCTTCAGATATGAGTACATAAACTAGAGTAAGTACAGATACCAGGAATGCAAAGGGGGATCATCAGGGGATGAGTAGAAGGCTTTAGAGAGCTGCTACATCTGTGAACCACAACAATGACCAGCATGGGAAGATATCTCTATAGCTTCAATAGTGGCACTCATACCTTGGTGGCAACCAACAGCTGTTCAATTGGATTCCAGTCCTACTTAACAGAAGGAAAATTGTGCCTGGTACTGTAAATCTAGCCAACTTGGCTAGTGAGGCTGTTGGGGGGTGTTAGAAGAGAACTAACTCACTATCAGCACTTCCCTAAACCAGTATAATTTTTAACAGTATTCTAAATGCTTATCTCTATAGCCAAAGCTAAGTACAGAATTCATCCTTCATCAATGAAGCTTCCTCGTTGCAGCAAGAGACCATTAAAGAAAGTCTTAACTACTCAAAATTACAGAGAACAGCTCCTTAGAGTGTGCAGCTCCAATTGATACATCTACAAAACAAGTCCTGAAACCAAGGAGCCCTGTCGTTTTGATGCCATCAAATCTCTTTCTGCATGCTGAGCCACAAATCCATATATCCTACTTTGCTTCTTTATTGATGGAAAAAATAAAATCCACCATAACCAAAAGCAACCTTGGAGGGAAGGATTCATCCTATCAATCCATCATCCTATAATTGAGGAAAAACAGGGCAGCAACTCAAGGCAGGGACCTAGAGGCAGGGACTGAAGCAGAGACCATGGAAGAACATACTGGTTTGGTCTCAGGCTCACATTCAGCTACTTTTTTTTTTCTAAAACACAAGACTACCTGCCCATGGGTGGCACCAGTCATAATAGGCTAGTTTTTCAAAGAAAATGTCTTCATAGACATGCCTACATGTTAATCTGATGAATGCAATTCGTCAACTGCTTCCTATTTCCAGTGTTTCTAGTTTGTATGAAATTGGCAAAAACTAACCAGCAAAATATATAACCCATGAGAGTAACCTTATCAAATTGAGAACTGAGGCAACAATGGCAGGTGTCACAGTCCTCTACATTACTAAGCACAGGGTAGGCCAGGGTATCAGAACACTTTCCAGGGCAACTTCTTAAAGCTTTCTTAGTATTGCCAGACAAGGCATGAGAGACTTGTATATTTATCTGTAATTGGTGTTTGTGTTGCAAACATTATAATTATCATGTAAGTAGGAAAATTCTGAGTAAGATTTTGTTCAAAAGTATATTTTATATTTCAACATTAGAAAAAATAAGAAACGAACAGAGAATCTCTATTAGAAACTATCCACAATGGAAGCACTAGTATGTGTACTTTTGGGTTATAGAAAGAAAGGTGGAATCTTGTCCCCAAAAGACTGCTAATGCATTGCATGTATCAAGCATAATAAAGTTTAAATGAATTTCAATGAATTTCTACTTTGGGGTTTGCCTCCATGTGACAGGCAATCTCTAGAATGTCCCATGTTATCCTTGAGTGTAAGCCAGACTCAGTAATTCCTGTAGTGGGTAGCCATTCCAGCTTTGGTCTGGAAGTTCCAACCCCCATTGAGGTTTTGGTAACTATCACGCCCACAAGGCGGGGCCAGGGGAGAGCCTGAAAACTGGAGATTGGGACGTGCCACGCTCTCTTGCTGCTGGGAGCCTGGATGCTAGAGGTGGACGGAGGAGAGTTCTCCAGAGAACATCGCTGAACTACTGCTGTGTCTTTCCCAGAACCCTCAACCTACCTATTCCTTCATTTGTAAGTTACGCCATTAAATAAATCTCCTTTTAACTACGTGGAGTGGCCTTAATAATTTCACCAATAATTCCCTTCTAAGAAGCAAAGAAGGCAAAATGACAGGATGTCACCACTGTGATTAGGCTGCAAAAGGACTTTGACTCTATTTTCAACCTTTCACTCTGTGTGTTGTCTTACTCCATGCAAGGAAGCCACACTTTAAGTTGTAACCTGTCCTATGAAGAGACCCATGTCACAAGAGTCTGAGGAATAGCTAATAGGGAACTAATATTCTCAGTACAGCAACACATGTGATTGATTTGAGTAAGCTGCAAAGCAGATCTTCAGACAGCTGATCCCTGAGATGCTGGCTCTGAGTGAAGTGGGTGGAGCTTGCATTGAAATGTCCTAATGGGCCTGGAGTCAGAAGACCCTACTAAGATGGACCCGGAGTTCTGGCACACAGAAACAGTGAAATAAATGCATTGGCTTTTGAAAAAAAGAGTTTGTTTTGTCAGGTCTGTGAGTAAGTGGAGGTGGTTGCTCTGTTTTAGTCTTCCTGGTTTTTGTTTTTCCTTCCTTGGATCTCCTTTGACCTGCAATCCTCCTGTCTGGCACAAAGAGATATGTGTGGAGTAGTTCAAGGCCTGCAAGGAAAACCTTTGGTCTACAGAGATGTGGCAGGCAAAAGAATGCCCTGGTCTATGGAAGGGCAGAGGATTAGACCTGAGGTTATAAAGCAGTTTTTCTGTCTGCTTCCTCCAGGGAGCTTTCATTGTTTCTGATTTCATGATTTGAAAATTCTAAGATTTCATTGGACAGAAATTTGTCAATTAAAGAGCAAGTATGGAAAGTGCTGGCCAATTTGTTCCTCGAAGAGCAATACAAGTCAGCACTACTCACTTCCTGAGTCCTAGTCCTGGGGAGTAGATGACCAGCTTGACCTCTGTCACAGTGTTGATGTGACGCTGTCTGTGCATGCAGCCTGTAATCCTTGCCCCTGGGTTCTCAGGGATCCTTGCTTACTTCATTCATGATTTCACCCAGACTTCCAGTCCTCCTAGCCCTGCTGCATACACCACCTCCTCCCTGCACCTCTTGCTGCTCTTTAGCTCTGCTGACTTTCTTTTAGAGCTCCTTATAATCATCTAACATATTTTATATTTGAGATTTTTAATTAAAAATTAATAAACTAACCTATTTTCTATCTGGCACTGGAATGTAGCCTCTGAGATGCTAATGACTACGAATTTGTCTATCTATGTTATCTGAAGTTAAAAAAATCACCTGATACCTAATGAACAAAACAAATGCTCCTTGAGGAGAGTGACTGAAGCAAGGAGTGAGTGAAATGAGACAATTTCTGCCCTGCATATATTTAAGGTGATATTCTAAAACAGCTTGTTCTTACCGAAGTCATCTTGGGTAATGAACAATGGTAAGAAACTAAAACCATACCTTTGGAAGAAGTTAACCCACAGCTTCACTTACATTCTTTTTTAAATTTGATTTTCAAAAGAAAACACTATTAAGATTTAAAAGCAGCTGTCACTGCCCTCCCACACTCCCAGGCACTCCTATTATTACTTTGACTTAACCTTGAACACACTGTGGTGAGGTTCCCATGCAAAGCCCGAGGACAACTCCCACCGCTACCCTAGCCCTGTTCGTGGTGTCTAGAGAGCTTCCAGATGGAACTACAGGCAGCAGAACTCAGAGACGAAGGAGAAACAAAGTCAGCCCCTTATGTGTCTAGGAGGCTGTAATGTGATGCTTGGTTTTGTGACACAGTTGGGATTCCTTCGTTGGGTTTGAAAGGCAATTTCTGAATAATTTATTATGATATGAAACCAAAGAACAGCAAACAGTGCTTGCTAATTGTTCCTCCTTCCATGGAGTATAAATCAATTCAGGGGAAAAATCATTTTAGGTATAAATTACCAAACTTCTGAAAATGGTTTGAAATAATTTAAGATCAGGTAATGCATTTCTAAGTGCGACTGTGTGCATAAAGCTATAAATTGCTAACTGAAAATTTCAAGGTAGAATTTTAAAATTGCAATGAGAAAATGCTCTAGTTTATCTTCTGTGACTTTTCCTTCATGGAGAAGGCATCTATTTACTGTGTTTTCTTCTACATAACTAGTTCTCAAGGTGGAGCTTATTAGTAGCTCAAACAGGCCAGTTTCTGATCATCATCTACAGGAGAGAAGGTCACCTTTCCCTTGAGAATGTGTGTGCAACAAGTCACTGAGAGTTGCCTCCTGGTCTCAGTGTTCAACCTTCTCCCAAACAGGATAAGACTCAGCAAGAGTAGCACCTGTCCAGAAATACTGGCTACTTCCTATAGGGTTGTTCTCATGGGATGACAGCTGTATGTTCTTACTGGCTCCATTATGCCATCCTGATTGTTAAATACTTAAACATGTTACTTTTGCTATAGCATTGCATTTTCTTTGGATGCAAGTGACCCAAGAGACTCTCAAGACTCAAGATGTAATCTCAGCTGCAAGGTTGATTTAGGATGGACTGTGATCGATCTTAGCTGGACTAATCAGGACTCTCCAACAGTGGTTGGGAAGTTGAAGTTGTAACTCTATTTCTCAAGGATTTGTTGAAGTAATCACATGAGGGTGAACAAGAATAGTGACTACTATTTTTTAATGATGTGAGGTGCATGTACAAAGTGGAAGTCTGAAGTTATTTTGTCAGCATGAGAAGAGTCTGAGGCGGGGTTGGGGATTTAGCTCAGTGGTCAAGCGCAAGGCCCTGGGTTTGATCCTCAGCTCCAGAAAAAAAAAGAAGAGTCTGAGGGAAAACCAGAGAGAGCCAGGGACCCAGAGGACAGAGCCTAGAGTACAATAGACAATTGTAAACAGAGTCCAGTACAAACTGCATGTGAAATTCACCTTGCCTCTGAGCTTTATAATTTTATAATTACTCAACAATGTAACTTTGTGCAACAAAATTAGCTCCAGCTGATAGATGAGGATATCACCAGGGAGGGTGGTGATACTACTGTCCAAATTGTGTCTTTGGAGGTGCAACAATTTCATAGTGAAGACGTGCAATTTGAAAAGTGGCTATTATTTCCCAGTCACTTTACATTGTTACGAAATTCAAGGTTCAAAGCAGTTTTATGAAAGTTATCTCATTTATCAGAGAAGCCAAGTAAGGTTCTGGAGAGAATGTACTTCCAAGATCATCTGGCCAGATGATTAAACTAGTATTGAAATCTAGGACACAGCTGGCCAATACCCGCAACCCCCTGTGCTGTGCCACCTCTCAGCACATTGAGTGCTGTAGCTGAATGACTGGAGGAGGAGCTTGCCTGCCACACCGTTGAGTTTCTGATTTCATTTAAGAGGGCAACAGATACATCACAGCATAGATGCCTAAGAATGTGCTGAATCTTATACATCTTAGGAAAGGTGTACTAAATGCTCCTAAAGCAACCTGTCTCAGATAATTCTGGACCATTTGCAAAGCCCTCTGAGGCCATCCATTGCTCTCTTTATTGTGCCCTGAGCTTATTTAAGAACTCTGTCTCCTTTATAAGACATCTGACAAATGTGAGCTAAATTTTAGCCGTTTTTACGTTGATGAAGTTATTGAAGTGGGGTGGCAGTGAGGAACTCAGAGGAGGGAACACTCCCATAAGGTTACCGAGGAGGTACAGGAAGTAGGCTGTAAAAGCATGTAGCAGAAAAAGTTGGCCATAGCTCCAAGGGTTTTTTCAGTGGGCGCCTTCTCAAAGGAATGTTACAATGTGAAGGGACACATAAAAGTTCAGATAAAGATGTGGATTCAGACAGCCACGACTGTGATAGAGAGTGTGACTTAGAGATGATGTTTATGTGTGAGATCTCCCTTGACTGGTGTGAAGGAACAAGGAGCAGAGACAGAGGGCTATGTCAAGTATAGGAAGCATGATTTAAGAGGTGGAAAATTACCAAAGAGTATGGGCCAAGGGAAAGCTGAAAAGCATGTTTGTTCTTTCTCCAGAGTACTTCAGTTCTTCTGTAATTTGAATTTACCAGGTCATATTGGTCTGGGACTAAAACAAAGAACAGCAGGCCAGAAACTTTTCTGGTTCAGCTTTTTCTCATGTGTATCAAAGCAAATGGCATGACTGCTTCTGCCTTGGTCATGGAGCTTGTGCCTGGGCCAAAGATGCTCCATTCAAGAGGCACATGAGTTAGGTTTCTGTTTGGACACAGACTGGTCTGTGTCAGCTTGGTGGTATGAAGTTGGCTCTCAATAATGAAGTGAAGTAGAAGAAGGTCTTTCTATAGTATTTACCAAGTCAAACCAAGTGACTGATTTGACTTTTGAAAGGAGTCCAACTTTTTGCATTCTGCCGTTAGAGACAGTGTGTCACTATATAACTCAGACTAACCTAGAACTCGCTAGCCCAAGCTGGCTTCAGATTGATGATCTTCCTGTCTCTGCCCACAAAGTGCTGGGATTGAAGACCTGAGTCACCACAACCCGTTACAACTTCATAAAATGCATTTTTCAGGTTATAGTTCAAAATCCTTTCTACTGACAGGCTTTATCCCCCTTTCCCCACCTTCTACCACTATAGCCCAGCCAAAGCTAAACACTGATTCCCTATTTCTTTAACATTTATCATTGTTTCAAACTCATGTCTAGGAATCACATTTCTTAAAATTTAATCTGCAGAACACCACCCCCTTGAGTTCCTAGGATGTCACCACTGGGCACGAACCCCAGGACATTTGTACTGTGCTATGTCTGAGATGCACACATTGATAATCTTATGAAGTTAGAAAGTGCTGTACCATATTTTTACTTCATGGTTGGGGTAGAATTGTATTTTCAAAAATTCTACTGTGTAGATCTTTTCACTCATGTTAAACCACACAGCGGCAATATCAGCCACAAGAGGTGCAGTGATTCAATTTGAGATATTTGAGTTTCTGTGGTTTGTTACAAAAATATTCTAGTATCACTTCAAAAAAAAAACAGGAATTAGAACCCCAAATTATCTTGTGTGTTATTTTATGCTGACGCAAGTAATCATAGTGAGGATAGATGACTTGGTTGAAATTTTAGAACCCAATAGCTCACCGAGATTAAGAGCCAAACCTCTCACCTGGCTCTATGCTTTATGTCATATTTAATATCTCTGTGCTATATATTCTAGGGGAACTTTCTTAGAAAATGTTTTCATATGCCTCTTTGAATAAATACATTAAAATGAAAACATAATACTCATAAACTCAAAGTGGCTTTGGATACCTGCAAAAAATCAAGCCAGCCAAAATCCCAGCATGGATGGTGGAGGAGTTCATGAGCTTTCACCCCTTACTATGAAACTCCTGGCAGTTGATTATATGCACGGAGAGGGAGATCATTCTTTTTGAGGGGTGTGGCCATTGGTAGGTTGCCCATGCCCCAGTGGGTCCTCCTATACCACCCCACGTTCATGCAGCACTAATCAGATTTAGTGGTTTATTTTAAAGAAATAAAAAAGAGGACATAAAGTTAGGAGGGGATTGTTACAAAGAATCTGGGGAGGTTAAAGGAGAGAAATAAATAGGAGAGAATATAATTCATAGTTCATTGTCTACAGGTATGAAATTCTCAAAGAATAAATTCTTTCAAGCTATAATATTGAAGGAATACTAAAATAGAGTCTAAAATGTCTCATTTTCTAACTCAAATTGAACTCAGTTCCCATTTAGAAAGATCCCAGTGATATGCCAGTTTAATCCTTGACATTGGCTTTCTAAAGACTGCAGATACCAAATATATTTTTAGATTTTTCAACGAGCTCCAAGACTTACACGTGTGAAGAATCAGATGCTAACTCACAGCAAAGTCCGTGTGGCTAAGCAAGAAAAGCTATGCAGAAATAGCCTCACACAGCCAGCCAGGTATGTGTGGAAACACACAACAATTAAGTAGCCCATTCTGGAACAAATGCTTAAGATCAACTGTGAATGGGAAAGACTGGAATCCCAACATGTTGCCACCTACCCATCGGTCATACATTCTCAAACAGCCTTGGCACACACTAAACAGAGACCATAGCTACTTCACTATGCCTAAGAACATTGGCCAGTAGCAGTGCTCTTACAGGTTTTGAAATGGCTTCCTTGGAGACTTCCAGATGTCATCATTCTTGGTATAGAAGACTGAATTTACATACTCAAAGACAAAGGTGATGATTTAACACTTTAAGAAAGAAACCTTGAAATCACTTATAAAATGTATTTAGGATATAAAATCTTAGCTTTCACAAGCTCAAAAAGTTATGTTCTCAATTATTCAAGAATATCTTGGGCAAGGGCTGTGGAACAGTTACTAGAGTGCTTGCCTAGTATGTGTGAAAGCCTGGCTTGATTCTCAGGACCTCATGAAGCCCTCTGTGGTAGCACAATACAGCACTAGGAGTTCATGCTCATCCTCAGCCATATAGTAAGTTCAAAACCTACCTAAAATACATGAAACCCTATCTCAAAAAGTCTATATAAATTTTATAATCAATATGTCCATTTATGCACACACATATATTCCAAGAACCTAAGAATTTTTATTGATATTGCATCAAATCTATACATTACAATAGAAAAAGTCTTTCCACAGTCTCAAATCTTGCAGTTCGTAAACACGATGACAGGGTATATCTTCTTCTCTGGTTACTTAGAACTTGTTAATAAGTCTGTGGTGGTTATTGATTTCTGTGCAGTTATCTTGTACTCTGTGGATCTATTTCCAAATGTTCTTATGCTGTTTCAAAAGAACATTTTTTAATTTTAACATTCTAACTATTTGTTGCTATTATTAAAAATAGGATTAAACATTGCTGATACTGATTTTGTATCTTGATAAACTAACTTAACAATATTTAAAAAGTTGGTCAAAAATTCTCCTAGAATTTTCTCTATTTAATATCATGACATCTGGAATCCACATAGTAGATCTTTATTGTTTTTCATTATTTTATTACACTCGTAAGAACTTCAGAATTAAAGTCAGGGTCTTGTGCTGGTCTTGTGCATGCTAGAAAAATACTCTACCACTGAGCTGTTGCCCAAGCCTGGCAAATAACTTTTACATATAGATACATAGAAAAAAAATAAGTCATGGGATTGTTTTTCATTCATGTAGGGATATTTGCAAGGAAGAGTACTAGACTCTCACAGCATTGCCCAGATAGCCTAATCCTGGGTTTGTTTGGGTTCTTGGCCCTCATGAGTAGCAGACTCAGCAGCATTGGTGCCACTATACAGGGCAGATGAAACATGGTTTAATCACAGTGTTTTGGTTCAGATATTGAGTGAGTATATTTCTTAAAGCTTCATGTGATAAAAATTTAATTAATATTGTAAAGAATCAAAAAAGTGAAACCTTAGACTGACCATGATGCTTAGAGGTAAGACTTTGGGGAGGTAATTAAGTAAGGTCATTTTGGTGGTGTCCAATTATTGAATTGGCTTTATAAAGACAGGGAGAGACATCAGAAGACACACACACACACACACACACACACACACACACACACACACACACACACACACACACACACGTATGATTTCTATGTCTGCCATGCAGTGCCTTGAGGTACCCTGGAACTTTACTAGTATGAAAGACATCACTAGATGTGACCCCCCTCAACTTAACAAGGCCAGAGCTGTGAGCTAATGTTTGCTTTATAACTCACCTAACTAGTCATAATGTGGTTTTAGCAATAGAAAGTGGATTGAGACAGTCCTGACAAATTGATATATTTTTTTTCTTAGAAAAATTTCACAGGGCTGTTGTGGAATATTAGTTTGGCTATGTAAAGATGTATTGCATTTGTTTATGTTGCAGAATAATTGTTTATCTATGTAAAGATGTGTTGCTTTTTACCCTGCCTGCCTAAGGCATCTGATGGGTTTAACAAAAAGCAGAATGGCCAATAGCTATGCAGAGGAAGGATAGATGAGGCTGGCAGGCAGAAAGAAAAGAAGAGCTAGCCAGGCTGCCAGGGGCCAGCCCACTGGAGACAAGCCAGCCGATATGAAGGAATCGGAAAGCAAGATGGACAATACATAGATGAAGTAAACAAGCCTCAAGGAAACACATAGATTTATAGAAATGAGTTATTTTAAGTTAAAAAAAAAACTAACTAGAAACAAGCCTAAGCTAAGGCCAAGCATTCATAATTAATAACTAAGTCTCCATGTCATGATTTGGGGGTTGGCAGTCTGAAAAAGCCTGCTACAGAGGGCTTTCCTGCTGAACTTGGCTTTATCACATTGTAAGCCATCAAACATACACTGACATTGTGATCAGCCATTTGATAATAGGCAAAATGATTCCCAGAAGCACTGATATGCTTAAATCTAAAAACAGAGGTAGCAGAGAATGCAGGATTCTCACATCTCAGAAAATCAAGACTTTTTATCCAAATTCTTTTTTCTTTTCTTTTCTTTTTTTTTTTTTTTTTTTTTTTTTTTTTTTTTTTTTTTTTTTTTTCAAATTTTTTTTTTTATCCAAATTCTTTTTTCATAGAGGTTTCAAGATTTTCTTCAGAAAGATGTAATTATTCACATCTGTGTGTGGTGATATTGTGTTCCCAAAATATTGTGCATCCTAATAAATTTATCTGGGATCAGAGAACAGAAAAGTCACTAGATATAGACCAGAAAATGGTTGCACACATGCCTTTAACTCTAGCATTCCAGAGGCAGAGATCTGTCCGGATCTCTGTGAGTTCAAAGCCACAATGGAAACAGCTAGGCATGGTAATAAGAGCCTTTAATCCCAGGGAGTGATTGCAGGAAGCAGAAAGGTATTTAAGGTGTGAGACAAGGAACTAGAGCCTGGTTAAGCTTTTAGGCTTTTGAGCAGCACAGTTCAGCTGAGAGGCATCCAGTCTGAGGAAACAGGATCAGCTGAGGAATTGGAAGGTGAGGTATCTGTGGCTTGTTCTGCTTCTCTGATCTTCCAGTATTCACCCTAATAACTGGCTCCAGGTTTGTTTTTATTAATAAGACCTGTTAAGATTCATGCTACATCTGTGAACTTGCAAAGTTAATAAAGTTAATAATTTATTGTTAATTATAGTGCTATTTAGTAAGTCTTGATACACAGTCATAGAGTTGGGAGAGGACTTAGAAAAGGCCCCAGGAGTGACAGCCTAAGAACAGCAGAGGATGGTATGGTTAGTTGGTACAAAAGAGCCCTGAGACCTTCCTTAGGGATCCATCAATATTTCAGTTTTCTTTGTTTCTTCTCTGACTCATTTTCTTTCCCAGCCAAGAGACAATTAATCTAGCCTCCAGAATAGAAGACGTGTGCCCTCAGAGTCACCATACAACCTTTGGAGCATACTTTTTATATTCTGAGTTCTTTCCTATACTCTCTTGAGAGACAGACAGCTGATAACCAAAGCCCCAAGATTTACTCCGGTCTCCATTACATCATCCCTCCCCTCAGCTAATAAATTACTATGACTGAAATGGTAGGAAAGCAAAAAATTAGAGTGAAATGTTAAGTAGAAAACCTCAAATCACATTTCAAAATATCAGCCTTGCCAATTTATTTAGAGTTCCAAAGATAAAAATGGTTCAGGAATAAATATCATCAAGTCATGAGCAAATAAATGATGTGCTGAAATAAAATGTGGTAAATACTTATTGTAAATGCTCTAAAATTAATGAAGTCACTTTATCTAATAGTTCATTTATTACAGGGAAATGAATGTGTCAAAGTTTCTCTTCCTCTGTCAAATTAAGTTTTCTAAGGACTATTTATATGTAGTTCATATGACACTACCTTGGGCACATTAGTGAGGAATACAAGGAGAGTTTTGAATGAGTACTTGGCAAGTTTTTAGAATTATTATAAAATTATCTCAGACTGACTGCACACACTGTTATTAAAGTGTTACATTAAATATATAAAAATAGAAAAATGAATGATAAAGGTATATGTTACATAACATATATTCCTTTTTGAGTATGCTCACATGTAAATAGTTTTCATGGTTTAAAAATTATTTTAAAATAATTCACGTCTAGATAAATTTGTAGAAAAAAATTATTTCTCTCATGGAGGTTATAGGAAACCAACAAAAGCAAAAAGCAATATTCAAGCCTGGTAAACTCCTGCTCCTCTGTGGTCTTCTCATTAGCTATCACCAAGCTCTCAAGGTCATCCCTTCCTGTCACACACTGAGCTATAAGCGCCACTGTGAGGGGCTGCTTTATTGGTGATGCTGTTTGAGTGTTACTACTCTGAGTATTCTAGCCTGTGGCCATCAAGGATCTGAAAACTGTGAGAAGATCTCCCTTTTCCTCCTCTCCTTTCCACCCTTTCTTCCATTATGTACAATGCAACCAGCAATTCATCTCCCTTAACAAGTAATTTCGATTGACACATAATCATACACACTTATGGGTACTAAGTGACATTTCAATAGATGAACGTAATGTATAATGATCATACCAGGGTTATTGATTTAATAGTCACTGCAAAAATACTTCTTTCATGTTGAAAATACTCAACAGCCTCTCTACTAGCTATTTTGAGCTATTTAATGAGTGTTTGTCAAACCTAGTTTTCATGGAGTATTCTTCCTATTCACCTATACCCCTGTATCCACTGTCATTCCTCTCAACCCTTTCTCACCTTACCCAGGCCCTGATAACCACTACTTGATTCAATTCTTTAAAATCAATAGCTGAGTCTCCACATGGAAGTAAACACATGCAATTTGGTTTCTCTGCCTTTAGTTCCCCGAGCATGCTAGTTTCATTCACGTTACTGCAGGTGAGCTCATTTAAATGGACTTAATGACTGAATAGTATCTGTACTATATTTCCCATATCTATTCACTTATTGGTGGATACCTAAGTTGATTCCATTTCTTGCCATGGTTACCAGTGCTACAATAAATATTTATATGCGACCATCTTTCTCCTATTCTGTTTTGAGTTCCATTAGCTATCTACCCAGCAGTATATAAATCTTTCTAAATAGGGATTGGGACAATGGCACTTCCTTACTTAAGACAGGTTTTTGTTGCATCTCACTGCAACCCACTGGTAAAACACCAAGCCTTGTCTTTTTTCACTCAAAGAAGAATTAGGTGTTCTTATATACTCTTCTTAGAGTCAAGAGTAATTAGACTTTCTCTCTTTCTGCATAGGAAAAAAGAAATTGTGTTGTGTTGTGTTGTGTTTGTTTGTTTATTATTATGTTTCCATGCCTGGGTATAAGTGCTAATGATTTTTGTTAAATAATGGCAAATTGAACAAATGAGTAGGATTTTGTTAGTTAGTGTTTGGGGGGGGAGGGTGAGAGGCTGCACCCCTCCCTGATGTGGAACAGCACTAGCGGGAGCAGGCTCTTTTCATCCTAATCATAATCCTTCAGGCAAAGCTGACTTCTGACAGGTTAGAAAAGAAATCACAGATTAAAGTTGCAGAGTCATATCTTTAAAATGTAAATAGAAATTTCTAAAGAACAATTATAAAATAATATATCCTTTCTTGTTATCCCTGAAAAAGCATACAGTGGCCCAAGTGCTAAGCCCAATTATGTCTTCCTGAAGCTTACCCACCTGCTTGCCTCGAGAATGCTTACTTACTATTGTAGTGGGTAGCTGTTCCAGCTTTGAGGCAGAAGTACTACCCCAGTGAGGCTTCCGGTAATTGTCATGCCTACCTTTGTCCTGCCCCTGAGGCAGGGCCAAGAATGGAGCCCTTAAGACCCAAGATCCGGATGTGCTGGCTCTCTTGGTTCCTGGTGATCCTGGATGCTGGATAGTAGACCAAGCATAGTTCTCCAGAGAACACCACTGGACTGCATTTCACCTCTACCAGATGCAGATCCTGTAACCTATCCCTTTACTTGTTGTAAGTTACCCCAAAATAAACCTGCCTTTTAACTACATTGAGTTGCCTTAATCAATCCCCCAATATACTATGAACTTTAATTCCTTTAAACGGAGCTCTGACTGCTGAAGACCTCGACTTAATAGGCTTTTGGGAAGAGCTACTGCCTGGTCTTTCCCTAACCTGCTGCAGAGCAACCCCTTGGCTCACCGGAGGCACACAAGAGATCTTGTCTACACTGAGCAAGGCAACTTGGGTACTTGTGATTATGTATCTTTCTATTGAAAATAAAATTTTCACCATCTAGACACTTCTGTCATTTCTTTTTAGAAAAAAAAATTAATGAAGTCCTATTTAGCATCTTATGACTTTAAACCAATACTTTGACTGAGAGACATAAAAAAAAAAACTTTCTATTTTTCTCTTTTAGCAGCAAGAGTGAGTGGGATTATGTGCTTTTCTTCCTTTTCATCCAGATCTCTGAGATCTGAGGAAACATGTGAGGCTACATCAGAGCATAATTCTGAAATCATATAGAAAGAACAACATCACAGTTTCAAGTGTGTCTATGAGTAACTTCTTCATAGTCATCTCAGAATCTTAGCTCCTGAGGAGACAAGGTTGTCCCTTCAATATGTGGTATCATCTCCACTTCAGACATAAACAGGGAAGACACCTGCCCCAGGTGGGATAAGCAACTGTAAACTCTTTAGTAGGAAATCCTGGTGACAACTGTTACCACATAGGGCTCAGGAAAGGACTCTATATGCACAAGACTTCACTACTTAGAATGTCACTCATGTAAATACCACTGTCCAGAAATCAGCAGAGTCTTTACAAAAAGTACATGACAATCTTTTTCAGTTTTTAATTTTATTCTAGGTTTCAAGATTTTTTAAACATGTATTTGCATGAGTCTATGTGTACAGGCCCACAGAGGCCATAAGAAGGCCTGGAAGCCCCTGGAGCTGGAGTTTGAGGAGGTTGCAAGTCATCCTATGTGAGTTCAACTGGGAGTTGAACTCAGGTCTTCTGGAAGAGCAGAAATGCTCTTAAAAACTCAATGTTTTGTTTTTGTTTTTAAATATATATTTTAAATACCTATGGTATTTAAATGCCTATGATACTTAAAATATTTAAATAACTATGCTATTAAATACCTATGGTATTTAAAATACTGATCCTCCAGGAGAGGAAGAAAACAAACCTACAAACCAACAGGAAATAATCAAGAAAGGGAGCCCAGGTGAAGATACTTAAGTTAAATCTCAAGCACAGGGATAAAAAAGAAGAAGGAGGAGGAGGAGGAGGAGGAGGAGGAGGAGGAGGAGGAGGAGGAGAAGAAGAAGAAGAAGAAGAAGAAGAAAAGAAGAAGAAGAAGAAGAAGAAGAAGAAGAAGAAGAAGAAGAAGAAGAAGAAGAAGAAGAAGAAGAAGCAGCAGCTCATTTGCAGGAGAAGAGACAAAAGACAAACCTGGAGCAGGGAGAGATTCCCAGGGAGAAAAACAAAACAGCAGCGGGTTCCAGAGCACACTGGATACCACCGCCATGCTCTCCTCAGTTGGTCCCCTCTGCATTCTGCCGTCAGATTTTGGTTTCTATTCAAGCTGCCTCTTTTAAGCCGTTTTCATCCTGGATGGAACCGTTTCTCTGTGTAGCTTCAGATGGTGCTTCTGTCCTTGAAGCGTTCCCTGAGGTCTGATTTCAACTGTTCCGATCCCAGGTGCCCTTAATGCCAACCATTAATCAAACTTGTACATCCTTGTCTCCCATAGAGAGCTAGACAGTTTGTTTACGCTTGTCTGGAAGGACTCGCTGTAATGATAAGGCTGAGCTTTGATTGCCTCCCAAATGTGTAATCATGCCTTCCACAGTCCACAGCACAGAACAGCAAGTCTAAATTAAAAAGAACCATACAATACTATAACAAATTCCTAATCTGTAGTTTAAAAGATTTGTATAAAAGCCCCAGAGAATTAGCTAATCTTAAGAGATTGAATGACTTCTCCTAGAAATTTGGCATATTTGCAACACATTGCTGTTAATTTTCCACTTAATTGGCTTTAGAGTTGCTAGCCCATCTATTTATAGTTAATGGCTTGCTCTGTGTGCATCCACAGCTGTCTTCTCTTTGTATAAAAGTGGGCTTTCTTACCTTTACATGGGTAGCTAGCTGTGAGAGACACATGTAGGCAATAGCCACTTTATTACTGGTTCATGACCAAGGTACCCAGTAACCTACCTAGGATAGGAACATGTTTTTGATTTGGTTTTTTTTTTTTTTTTTGATTATTATACTCCTCCTGGCAAGTTGGTTTATTTAATCCTGCTTTGGATATCTTGATTATGGTCCTCAGTAGATCAAAATATTTTTAGAACAGAATCCCATAGTATAGCTGGAACAACACACAGATTTACAGCCACTTGGTGAGTAATTAAAGCTTGTGGAGTGAAAACAGATTTCTTTCCTAAGTACAGAAGAAGCAGTAAATTAATGAGACTGAGCCCTCTGAACCTTTTCATCCTAAGTTCTTGCTTTAATATTTAGCCCAGAGTCATTTTTCATAGATACAGCAATTCACATTGAGAGGAAATTAATAATGTTGAGAGAGCTAGGCAAAAATTTCTTTTAGAAAGGAGAATATGCAATTGATTTTTCTCCACATGCTGAAAACACAAGTCTACACCAAAATGCTTTGGGGCTTTAACTGCAGCAGGGTTCCCAAGAGGCACAAAAGGTAATGAAACTTGCCTGCTCCAAAGCGGGTATAAAGGTGGCCTTACGCCTTGCCTCTCCCTCTTCACAGTGTGTGTTTGTGACTATATTGAATTTACTAGCCTTCAAACTACTTATAAATTGTTTTGTTTTATTACAGGTAGAAAAAAAGGGCCAAACAGAATAATCGATGCACTCAAAAGGTTGACAAGGTTCTTGACCCCAAATGACTTCAGGAGATTTTTGATAAATGTTTCTTACTTATCAACACATAAAAACTAACATACTCTCTCCTAGTGAACATTCTTCTTCCTTGAAAAGACCTTTCAATCGAGAAGAAGTAGCCAGTGTCTTCTGCTGGGTTTCAGAATCACTGAATCATTCCCAGGCACATCAACATTCCACTCCAGGAAATGGAATTCCAAAATGGCAAAAGTGGCCTCTTGGAGGAGATCAGAGAACAAATCACCACTCAGTTTACCGTTCAGTTACTTTATAATTTATAAAAAGTATATGCTTTTATTCAGTAATGAGTAGATGGAAAATGTGTCAAAAATTAGATATAAGTGAATATGATTTTTATGTATTACCTACTGAGTAATTTTGTTTCTACTTATAAGTCATGTTGTTTCTGCCTATTCTCTATAGAAAAAAGCATCTGTAGCTACTGAGGGGACACATATTTACAATACCTCGTTTTAATCTTAATCCCCATCTATTACTATTCCAATGTTGATATGGCATTTTTTTTTAGAGATTTCTCTCTATTGTAGAGGGTGTTTGCTGGAAGATGGTACAGATAGAAAAACAACAGTGAGTTTCAAGTAAAGACTAAATTGCCTAAGATTCAATTTTACAATGTGTATAGTGAGTTAAAGCTTCTAGGATTCTTCTAGAACATTTATAGATACATGTTAAATTGCTTTTTCACTTTTCATGTATTCTTTTTATACTGTGTATGAGTGCCAAGCAGAGATGCTCAAAATTCCCTTCCAGTTAAGTCTTTGAGGACATGACAGGCATGGCTTCCATTGAAGAAAGCACAGTGAAGAAGATGGAGCTGCTTTTCAGCTAATGGGACTAAAGAAAATCAACTCCAGTCCCATGACACAGGGTTCCATGACATAGGGTAATCTACCATTGCTACATCTAAAAATATTAAGACAGAGACCATATAAATATACACAAGGTAGCAAAACATTCACAGCTTCAAGGCAGCTGAAGATGTGGCTCCAGGTCAACCCCATGCATAAGGCAAGATTCCCCCAAACAAAAGCCGGATGCAGCAGATGAAGTATCTGTAATCCTAGCACCCACTACCAGGAGATGAGAAGCTGAAACAGGAGTGTCTATAGATGCTACATCCTCTTTCTTCTGATTTGCTTCTGAGATGTACACAACACAGCAGAGGACTGAGGGATTCAATACAGTCCCTGATTCCTTCATGAAGAAAGTTTTGCTGTGACCAATGCATTGACCTAAGCACAGAGTTAGGAATATACTTGATTAGCATTCTGGTACCATTGCCTGTGTGATGTGGCAGACAGATCACAGTGTGCAAACCTCACAGTTGGTGTTGTCCCTGAGCTAGTGAGGCGAAACAAAGTTAGATTCTGGAGTTTCTTCTTAGATTAGCTCTCTAGACCCTCATAGCCACATTAGACTCTTACAAAAACAAAAGATGATTATTTCAGCAAAACCATGACTTGGTTGATTTTTGTTGTTGTTTTGTGCAAGATTATCTTGGTTAATACAGACTGTTAAGAATAACAAGACTCTAACCTGCAAAGGCAATAAATAGTACAGTCTAGTGATCTATAAACTAAAGTTTTAAGAATTTCAAAAAGTGGAAACAGAGGCGAACATAAAGAGAGAATTTTAAATCATAAATCAGTGAAAGGTAAAACTGTTGTGGAATATTATTTTAAGATGTGTTACATTTGTTTATGCTGTGGAACATTTGTTTAATGATGCAAAAATACTTTGAATTCTTTTATGTTCATTTGTTTAATGCTGTGAAGCTGCATTATTTTGCCTGTCTAAAGCACCAGATTGGTCTAATAAAGAGCTGAATGCCAATAGCTAGGCAGGAGAAATGATAGGCAGGGCTGGCAGGCAGAAAGAATAAATAGTAGGAGAAATCTGGGAAGAAAGATTGAAGGAACAAGAAAAGGAGGAGAGGAGGATATCAAGGGCCAGCTACTCAGCTACATAACCAGCAATGTAGAAAGAAAGAAAGAAAGAAAGGAAGGAAGGAAGGAAGGAAGGAAGGAAGGAAGGAAGGAAGGAAGGAAGGAAGGAAGGAAAGGAGGTAAGTATATAGAGTAGAGAAAGAAAAAAATCACAGAGGCAAAAGGTATACACTGGATAATTTAAGTTAAGAAAAGCTGGCTAGAAACAAGCCAAGCTAAGACCAGGCATTCATAAAAAAGAATAAGCCACCATATGATTTATTTGGGAGCTTGGTAGTAGACCCAACAAACAGCCAAAGAGTTAAAAAAAAATAGAACAAAAATGTTAAGCTAGGTAACTGTATGGCAATATGAACAAGTGAAAACCAAAACCAAAAAAACAAACAAACAAAAAAACAAAAAAACACTTGAGAACTTTAAATACAAAACACTTAAACACAGAGATGAGGTCATCAACATCAGAATCCAGGAGAGTGAGGATAAAGTTGTCATGTGCATTCAGAGCCCCCAGTAGTATATTATCAGAACTGAAGAAGCTGGAAAAGTAGAACAGCAAACAATATAAAATGAAAAATAAAATGACATAGATCAAGGAAGGTTATGCATATAGTGCTTTTTAAAAGAACTACAGATTTAATAAAACCATGAGTTAGATTTTTAGTGAAACAACCATAAAAGCAATAGAATCACAACCATAAAAGAAATAAAATGAGAAACCTAATAATAAAGTGTACAAAATACATAAAAGTCCATTATTGCAATACTAAGGCTTTTTTTTTTTATTTAGAGGAAAAGATAAATTAACAAAACTAATTTTAAAAGATGGTTATATCTGATTTGAAAAAGTCATGAATTTGTAAAATCATTAAACTATAAAATCCACAAATGTACAGGAAGTCAATATTCATTGCTTACATTCCAAAATCTATTAATTCAAAAACATGGGCAAATACTTACTGAAATACACAAAACCATAGCACCTATTCAGCTGGACTTCCCTAGTGAGGACATATGAGTAAATACAAAAATATGAACCAATCACAAAATGAAATAAAACAATCTGTTCAATATAAAATACATTGACAGAAGATCGAGGCATAAATGTCATAACCATATCAAAACCAGCAAATAACACAGACTTATATCACAGTCACAAAGCCCAGGTGGAATCTTATAGTTTCTATAACAGACATCTAAAGAAACTTAAGTCTATAGATATAGTTCAAGATCTATGAAACAAATTCAAGCACAAAGCAAAAAAAGATCAAGAATGTTAAAATAAACCAAATTTGAATTTAAATTTATAAGCACAAGTGAAACATATAAGATCATTTTGTATTAAGAAAATGTTCAATGAACTATTCTGATAATGTATAACAAAAGTATTGCACATATGAGGACAAATATATACAAGTAGAAGATACTTGTATTCTTTGTAATTCTTTTTTTTTCATTTTTCTTTATTAAGAAATTTTCTACTCACTCCACATGCTATCCACAGACCCCCCCATCCCCCTCCTCCCAGCCCCCAGCCTTCTTTCCCAAGCACCCCGCATCCCCACATGCCCCAAATCGAGGTCTCTCGTGGGGAGTCAGCAGAGCCCAGAACACTGAGCCTAGGCAGAACCAAGCCCCTTCCCACTGCACCAAGGCTGTGCAAGGTGTCACACCACAGGCATGGGATTCCAGAAGCCTGCCCATAGACCAGGGACAGATCCCAATCCCCCTGCCTGGGTGCCCCCCAAACAGTTCAAGCCAAACAACTGCCTTCTGTATCCAGAGGGCCTAGTCCAGTCCCATGGCGGCTCCACAGCCACCAGTCCACAGTTCATGGGCTTCCACTAGTGTGGCCGGTCATCTCTGCACGTCCTCCCATCATGATCTCGATGTCCTTCGCCTGCAATATCTCTCCTCTCTCTCTCATCAATTGGATTCCCAGAGCTCAGCCTGGTGCCTGGCCGTGGATCTCTGTATCTGCCTCCATCTGTCACTGGACAAAGGCTCTATAATGACAGTTAGGTTATTTGCTAGGCTGGTCACCAGAGTAATTCTAATACTCGGTTTCTACTACAGAATTCTTGACTCCAACAAGTCATTCTAATCATGTAGTCATGCCTTGGAATCCATTAGGGATTAGTTTCAAGGACCATACAGACACCAAAATCTGTGCACATCAAGCTCTGCAGTTGCTCAGGTCCCTCCCCCATATAAAGTGATGATTATACCCAAGCCATGTTCCTCTTCATACTTTAAATCATCTCTAGGGTATCTGTAATAGCTAATGCAAGGCAAATTACATGTAGTAGATATGCTATGCTTATGAAGAAAATGTTAGCATTGATTAAATGCCATCATCCACCAAGTATGTTTCACAGTTTGTTTGATCTATGCATGTAGACACCACGGAGAGAGAACGCTGTCTGTGTGCAGTTTTAAATTTGAAGATGAGTACAATTAACTCAATTCAACTATCATTAGTATAGAAATTTTCTTTTTGTTTTGAATTGCCCAAATAGCTTTGGCGAATGCTGATGACAGTACCTTAGGAGGTCACAATAATTTTTATGTTATTCACTTATGTTTGTGGTGGTGGGATTGCACCTGGAAACTCACAGTGTAAGGCAAGTAGTCTACCACTGAGCTACATTCCCAGCCCAAAATTTAAAATGTAGAAGTTGTACTTGCTTTATTTTCTGACTATTGCTGAGTTAACTAGAAGTAAATGCACTGACACAGATTTGGTGTCTAATCTTTCTGATAACAATATATAGGCATGCTGAGCAAATCAAAATAAAAATTTAAAATGACATGGAAGAGTCTACTAGAATAAAGTATTTGTCAAATGACAAACGTAGAATAAACTGGCAACTCATTCATAAACTCAGAAGCTGTTACAAGAGTGGTTGGGAAAAACTTGAATATGAATTCAGAGGCTGAAGTTTTAGTATAAAGTGCCAGGGGTAGGTATGACTGTGGGATTCTACATGGTAGAGAAGTGGTGCTCAGAGCCTGTCCAGTGTCCTTTTAGCGAAAGGCTGATTTGAAATTTTCTTACACAGGAAGATGGAAGCCACATAGTTCTCAGTAGACTGGAATGTAAGCATCAATGCACCCACGGTAAATATCATATTGAAACAAGGATGGCCTGAGAGGTGACACAGTCTCAAAGGAATTTATGTATAAATCGTCCTCGGGACAGTTTCCAGTGAAGTAAATGAGAAACATTCTTCAGGAGGAGTGTTTCAACACAAACTTTAAATGTTTTCCGAAGGAAATGCTGCTCTATCAAAGATCAGTACACAAAGGCGAAAAACAAGATATAAGAGCACCATGAGTAAAAACCAGCAGACAGAGCAGGAGGTATTCATTCCTCAAGCTTAGACCGTCAGTCCTCTGAGATACTAAAATGATATATGTGGCAGATTACTGAACATCAAACAAAATAAAATAAATCACAGGAAAAGAACAAATTATTATAAGCAAAAATAATTACAGCCATGCTTTCAGAAATTATAAAGAGAACATCTAGAAGTCAAAGAAGTGCTGGTGAACATCTAAAGATGCACTCAGTGCGCTGGTTTAAAAGCCGTTAGTCCAACAGAGCAAAACTGGGCTTATCAACCACACTCCAGAGCAGTTGCCATGTTCCGTAGATGGGCAACGCAATTCAGACTCCATGTTTCTCAGCAGCTCTTTCGTTTTGTTTTTGTTTAAAGTGAGAGAAAGAACATCACACTGGGTGGATGGGGAAGGGGAGGGTCTGGGAGGAGTTGGCAAATGGGAAGGAATATGATAAAAATATAGTGTGTGAATTTCTTAAAGAATACAGTTTTTAAAAAGGAAAAAATGAAAAATTAAGAATCACATTAGACACAGATGAATGGACAATTAATGCATCAAAAATACACATGTCAGAAAAGGACCAAAATATAAAAGACATTAAAGAGATGTTGAAATCAACCCCTTATCAAAATATGCATTTCAAGAGAGAATAAAAAAGAGTGAAAATCATAAATGTCTTAGTTTCTTCTCTTGCTCTTGTGACACACATGCCTGACAAAGCAGATTTAGGAAGGGTTGGAGATAAGCCCCTCATGGAGGAGAAGGCTTGCCAGAAAGAACTTGAGGCAGCTGGTTTCCTGGCACCCACAGTTAGGCAGAAGACAGAGAGACCCAGTGCTCAGGGTTTTTTCTGCTTTCTGTTCAGGTCAGAACCCCAGCCTATGAGAAGGTGTTGCTCACAATTAAGGTGATCCTCTTCCTTCCCTTAATCTAATCTCAAAAATCCCTCACAGGTATGCCTGGAGGCCTGTCCTCTTGCTGATCTTGTCAGGATGACAACTAATATAAACTATTACAAGAACTTTAAAAACTAGTTGAGAACATTCTACAATTACTAATTTTTTTTTAAATTAATTTGACATCCCGACTGCAATTTCCCCTCCCGCCTCTGCTCTCAGTCCCTTTCTCACCTCCCCTCTCCACCCACTGCCACTCCTCTGTTTGTATCCAGAAAAGGGCAGTCCTCCCAAGGATATCAGCAAAACATGGCATATCCAGTCGTAGTAAGACTAAGCAACTTGCCTTGTATTAAGACTGGGTAAAGCAATCCAGTATGAGGAGAAGGGTCACAAAAGTCAGTAAAAGAGACAGAGACAGCCCCTGTTCCCACCGTTAGGAGTCACACAAGAAAACCAGGCTCCACAACTGTAGCATATATGTAGAGTGCCTACGTCAGTCCCATGCAGGCTCCCTGGTTGTCGGTTCAGTCTCTGTGAGCCCCTGTGAACCCAGGTTAGTTGGTTCTATGGACTTTAAGTACTTAAAAAGTTCTATCAGTAATGACTAAAAGGAAATTTTACTTTGTTCCATATTTTGTGGAACTTATAGATGAAGGTATCTAATGAAATGAGGAGAGAAAACATGGATGCCAGAACATACAGTTACAAAATGAAAAGAATCTAACAACAATTTGACTCTCAGCAGCTTCTTGAAAGCTAAAATGAGTGGAATCTGCATAGAGATGAAGGTAAAATAATTATTAGCCAAAATTCTGTATGGAAACAAAGTACATTCCTAGGATGAGAACATTTACAGCTAACGTTGAAAGTATATGCACTAACAGATGTCCAGTGTCACTACTATTAAATAACTGAGCAAGAAACTTTTAAAAGCTTGGGTGAATTTCTAAGTGCAAATTCAGAATAAAAATATTAATTAAAAACCTGCTAAAATATGATAGAAATAAGATGTCATTCATAAAAAATAAAATATTCATGAACTCAAGAGTAGATCAAGTACATGCTATTCAAGAGCATAATGGAGAACTTAATTCATATGTGAGAATCTGTTAAACAAGCAAAATTATGCTGTAGAATGATGAATTGCATAATTGATGGTGTTGGGACACTTGGCTCTGTATGGAGAATTTCAATGAATCATGTTTCATTATATGCAAAAAAAGATCAAACCAAGATGGATTAATAATCTGAACATAAAATCTTTCAAAATTTCAAAGAAATGTAAAAGAATGTATTTGTGATATTTGGATAAGGGATAACTATAAAATATGACACAGAAAGCGTGATCTGTAGAAGAAAGAATAAGTCTCATTAAAATGTAGACATTCTGCCAGTAAAGTACACCCTAATAATAAAATGCCACATCAAAGCACTGCCTGTAACTGGTAATATACTATCATGTAAACTATACTAAAACTTCTAAAAATCCATAAGATGCCACCAAGACAGGAAAAAAAAATTCAGAAATGTTCAAGCCATATAAACAAGAATTTTATAGATGAGAAAATCCACAAGCAAATAAATATGAAAGCAATAAGCAATTTTTAATAGACAAATGTACATGATAATATTAATGAGATAGCAATTATCTTAGCAAAAATTAGCAAGTTTGACAATACATTGATGAATAAATAAGAATATCTTAACTCACAATTTGCTGGTTGGTTATAAATTATTACTACAAAGAAATTTGGTAATTCATTATAAAGTTTTCAAAAGTGTAAAATTCAACTTAGCAAAATGCAGTTTCTATGGTATTTTTTAAAATCTTTATGATATTTCCATATGGTACTTACAAGCTTCTCCTTAAGCATCAAAGGACTGGTGTACATACAAGCATCAAACATCACCCATAATGGAAAAAATATAAACTGAGAAAAACTAAGTACTTCAAAAGAAAATCAAGTTATTTACATGCCTTAGGACTATGCCATGATTTTTATTAAGGGAAATCTGTATGTCAAGTTATTTGTGTGGTAAAGCAAGCATTGATGTAAATAGGTTATACACTGCAACATGATGCCATTTACATACTATGTTAGTAGTAAAACTACTATAAATTGAGTGAAATTTGTCATCTGTTTAATACATTCATTTAAAGAATTGTAAATGTAATGCATGCTAGTTTTAGGTTGGTGTGGGCTCTGAGTGAAAAGTTTAAAAAACAGATTTAAAAAAATAAACTAGTTAGATATATTAAGTCTCTTTTACATGTACATAGCTGTATATTACATTAGTTTTTCTCTCTTTCTGAATAGTGAAGCATTTTATATTTTATGTTAAAATTTCAAGCTATCAAAGAAAAAATAGACAACTTAAACTTTATAAAATTAAAACTTTTGTTTTTCAAGAGAATGAGAAGACAATTTACATAAATATGAAAAAGTATTTGCAAGTTGCCTATGTCCAGAATAGATGGCCTGTTCTCACAGTTCAACCACAAAAAAGGCAATTTAATTTAATGACAGATTTATTTGTCATGTCACTGTGAGAAAATGCCTGACACAAGACCACTATGAATTAAAGGGATGCTCGTATATTTTAACAGTTCAGGAAGCTCAAGTCTAAGACTAGAAAGCCCCACTACTTTGAGCCTTTGATGAATGCAGCCCATCATGGTGAAACCTGCACTGGAACATGTTCTCACATCCTGAGGAGGAAGCATTAAGAAAGACAGACGAAGACAGTCTTGTAACCCCTTTCTGACGTGTGCACCAATGACATTTGAACCTCCCATTGTGTTCTATATTATAGAGGTCCAAAGTTCTTCCCAGTGTTGTAATCCTGGAGAATAAGGTTTTCTACGGTGGGGTCCCCTTTTTTTCTCAAAGTCCATTGGCCAACAGTCCAGGAGAACAAAGGGGCAGAAGTGACAACAGACAGATTTGTATGGCTGGCCTGTGAACAAGACAGAAGTAGCCTTTTGGGAGACTGCTTCCGGGAGACAGATCAGCTCTATTCCAGAGTGGGGGGACATATAAAGGATGGGGACAGAGGCTGGGACATCACCTAATCTGCATTAAATTGCATGTTCCTATCATAAAGGTCCTAGTACAAGTTTTAGTTATCATATGGGAATCGTGGTCCTATCGGAACACTCCTAGCACAATGTCTAATTATCATATGGGAAAGCTTCTCCAAGGAATTGGGTCACCTTAGAGATAAGTCAGGCATCCAGGCCTAGAGACATTCTCCAAATAAGGTCAGATGAAGAGCACAAAGCCCTCTTCTGGGAGGGAGTCCTCCACGTTGCTGAGCTTGGAGAGGACTGCCAGGACATGGTAGACTGCAACCTCTGACCAGCAGGGCCTCCCAAACTTCAACAAATGGTTCAAACTTCAGCATCAGGCAAATGAGCTCATCAAAGAGTTCTCCAAGAAAGATATACAAATGGCTAATAGGTACATAAAAAATGCTTCATGTCCTTTGCCATTAGCAAAAAGCAAATTACAGTCATAATGTCTTCTTGCCTACTAAGATGGTTATCATTTTTTAAAAAAAGGTGAACAAGGACTGGGGAAATTGGAACTTTTATATTTTTCTGGAAACAGCATAAAATGATCTGCCACCATGACAATCATGGATCAAAGCTAAAACACAATGATCATACAAAATTTTCCCTCCTAAGAGTATAATACCCAGGGTAGCTTTGAACTCACAGAGATCCAGAAGGATCTCTGTCTCCTAAGTGCTAGGATTAAAGGTGTGTGCCACCACTGCCTGGCATCTGTTTAATCTAGTGGATTGTTCTGTTCTCTGATCTTCAGGCAAATTTTATTAGGATACACAATATATCACCACAGGTGTCTGGTCCTTTTTTTCTGAAAACACACAAACTTTTTAAGGTAGCATATATGTCTGCATTAACACAAGTATGGAATGTGTGGTGTGCACAGTCAGATAAAGACAATTTTTTTTTGTTCTATGTTTTAGCAGGTACTTTATAAGTCAGTTTGGACTGTATAACCAAACTATAATATAAATCTTTATGCATGCCATAAGAAAGGATGGCATGTAATAATAAGTCATGAGGACTCTGTAGCCAACAAGATTTATCATGTCTCACCCAGTCTCAGAACTGTTCCCATTTTGAGGGATCAGCTTGTACATCACCTGTCTTGTAGTCTTTCTTGGCTTTTCCCCTCATGTCTATATCCAAGATCCTCAGGAGGTCTCCCATGGTCAAATCTGACATCTTGATCAACTTTGAAGGAATCTACAGCATTTTGTTTTCTGTGGAAACTAAAACATAACCTGTAGTTGGTTTTTTTACTCTTTACTCTTTGGGAGCCCACCACCCAGCTCCCAAATAAATACATAGAGACTGATTTTTGCTTTTGAATGCCTGGACTTAGCCTGGCTTCTTAGTAGCCAGCTTTTAACTTAAATTATTCCATCTACCCTTTGCCTCTGGGCTTTACCTTTCTCTATTCTATATATCTTTCTTTACTTCTCACCTCATTGGTGGCTGTGTGGCTGGTCCTGGGCATCCTCCTGTCCTCCTTTTCTCACTCCCCTCTCTTCCTCCTAATTATTCTTTCTGCCTGCCAGCCCCTCCTATTTCTCTCTCCACCAAGCTATTCAACTCTTTATTAGACCAATCGGGTGTTTTAGACAGGCAAAGTAACACAGCTTTACAAAATTAAACAAATGCAACATCAAATGAAGTAACACATCTTTGCATCATTAAATAAATATTCCACAGCATAAATGAATGTAACATAAGTTATATTGTGTAACAATAACCTCTCCTCCAATGCAACACATTGTCTGACTTTCATTTTGAAGCCAAGACATCCGTAAAGTGTATAGGCTGGTTTAATTTAGCAGTCTCTTCCATATTCCAGCAATTCAGTGCCTTTCAGCAGCTTCCATTCTCCCTTTATTAGCATTCAAAAAATTCAAAAGTAACAAAGCACCATATAAGGTCTAAACTCCCATTGTTATAGTATTTTCCATCCTTATGTGGCTTATTTTTTTATTCTTTACTCTCTTTTTAAATACTTTATTATTTTCAATTTTTTTCTATGACTGTATATATCCATTTTCTTTTCTTTCTTTAGCATCTAAGCACATTTTTAAGCATCCTCTACCTGTTCAGGCATTTTCTCAGTCAGGTCAGGACCTGACTTTTTGTGTATCTGAAGCATTCTCTGCTGCTGGATGGCTCTGGTGACTAGCTCTACACACTTCAGTTCAGTGAGAGCATAGTCTTATGGCAGTACCTATGGGAGCCACGTTTACCACCCCAGCTCTGGGAATTTGCTCAGTCTGAAACAGTGGGCATTTTACCTAGAGTGCTGGATGCTCAAGTGCTCTGTTGCATAGCAGGGCCTCTTAAAAGAGCTGTACCTTTGTATGAGGCAAGCAGTGGGCTCTGTGTACATCCTGCACATTGGATGCCATTTTTAGCAAGCTTTGTTGTTGGCTACCAGCTCACAAATAATGACACAGAGACTTTGGCTTGTCCCACTAGCATTTATAACTTAACCTATTTATATTAACTATGTTTTGCCTTGTGGCTTTCTATCTTTCTTTCATTCTGAATGACCAACTTCCTCTATGTCTCATTGGCATCTGATGAGCACCTAGACTCATCTCCTACTACTTTTCTCTCTGCTGAGAAGACCTGCCTATACCTCCTGCCTAGATATTGACTGTTCAGCTCTTTATTAAACCAATCACAGTAATATATCTTCACACAGTGTACAAATATCCCATAACAGCCAATGTTAGCACACCCTATTACACTGATTTGTAACTCTCAGGTGCACTAATCCTATCAGATTGGTAGGTATTTCAAGAGATCACAGTTCTGATCCAAGGTCTGAGTCAAGAACTCATCCTGAATGAAATCTTTGCCAAGAGCATACAGGTTTTAGATTCCTAGCATAATGAATTAACTTTTTCTGGTATTTCCACATATTAAATATATAGAACAAACAAAGCTGTATAAACAGAAATCAGACTACTCTTTGCTACAGCCTAGAGGAGAAGGGGATGAAAAATCATTTCAAATAAATATGGGATGTTTTTGAACAAACTTTCTTGAATTGATATCAGTGATGGTTGTTCAACAACCTGACATATAAAAAATTACTAAATCCTTTATCTTAAAATGATTAATTTTATGAAATATATATTTAGAATATACTAAACCATACCCCATAATTTAAAACCTTGTAATTAGCGTTTGGAAAATCTACCCAGAGTAAATATATAAAGGAGAAATACTTTTTGACACTATTACAATAGTCCATATAATGTGTTAAATGGAGAAAATGTAATAATACAAATATATACTACTCAATTTGAGTAAGGCCTCCATGTAGCAATAAACATTTTTTACTGTGTGGGATGTTCATAGACAAAATGGTGAGAATGATATAGGAGTATGTCATGAAAATCTTTAAATATTTAACTAAGAATTACTAATGAAGTAAATTTCATTACTCTCTTAATGCTAAGATACTACACAATTAATAAGTTGCACATTTTAAGGTATAATTAATGACACATGAACACATTTATGGTGAAATAGCAATATAATAAATACCTTGAAATCATGTTGTAATGGTAAGCAATTTTAAGAAAAGTTTCCATTACCAATAATGGTTAGCTGGAAATGCAATCAAATATTTAATATTTTGTAGAAGGATTCAATTATCTATGTATATAGATGCTATTACTTTCACATTCAGAAAAAAATCCATTATAATCCATTCTATTCTATAGTAAATAAATATTGTAGAAATAAATATATATGAATAAAATATTTTAATCTTTAAAAAATAAGTGCAAAGAATTACTATTGGAGAGTTCATGAAACAGCACATTTAGCAACACTTTATAATATTTATCTTCCAGGGTCATAGTTCATTCTCTTATGCTTGAATCTCTTCACTCAGAAATGATATGCAAAAACTTAATAAAATAGTATATGAAATGTGAACTACACATTTGGTAAAGATGTGCAGAATTTCAGGTGTTTAGAAATAAATTATATATTTTTTCACTTTTTCACATTTTACTAAAAATAAATTATTTTCTCATTCAGTATATCCTGATTTCCACCCTCCCTCACTCCATCCAGTTCCTCCATACTGCCTCTCCCCTATGGATCTATTCCCTTTCTGTGTCTCATTAGAAAAGAACAGACATCTAAGAGATAACAACCAACCATAACAAAATAAAGTATAATAAGATGAAGCAAAAACTATCATATTAAAGTTAGACACTGCAACCCAACAGGAGGAGGAGAGTCCTAAGAGCAGGCACAAGAGTCAGAGACACACTTGTTCTTATGGTCAGGAGTCTCATAAAAATACTCAGCTAAAAGCTATAATATATAGACAGAAGACCTGCGTCAGATCCATGTAGGCTCTGTTCTTGCTGCTTCAGTCTCTGTGAGTTCATATGCACCTTGCTTGGTTGATTCAGATTCTTGTTCTGCTGGTGTTCTTCATACCCCTCTGGATTTTATAATCTCTGTGGGATCCCCTGAACTCTGAGAGGAGGGATTTAATGAATACATCCCATTTAGACTCTCTCTCTGAGGAATGTTTGGTTGTGGGTCTCTTTATCTATTCCCATCTGCTGCTAGAGAAAACTTCTTTGATGATGACTGGAGAATGCACTGAACTATGACTAAAGTAGAATATCATTAGGGACATTTCATTGATACTTTTTTGGTGACCATTACTGTTTGGTTTTATCCTAGATATTTGAGCTATCTAATATCTGGTCCTTGGTTACGCTAGCAGTGTTGGGTATGAGGTCCTTCTCATTGAGTGGGCATTAGGTCAAATCAGACATTAGTTGGCTACTCCCACAAGTTCTGTGACACCATTTCATTCAATTGAATTGTTGACCAAATGGGTCCAATGGAAATCCCCAAACAACTTTGTCTATTGCTAAGACAAATCGTTACTCTCTGCAAAATGACAGAGGGGCATCATTGCTGAGGACAATATCCATACAACTCATTAAACATGGGGAAGTCAAGCTAGTGACCTACATGAAGCCTTCACCCCTAAGTTCCAGTGTCCTTGGTGCAGGAAGATATGCTATAAGCTACAAAAAGAGAAACATGGACACCAATCCAGTCACAAAACATTTGACTTACAATCTGTCCTGCCTGCAAATTATCCTTGAGCAGTGGTGGCACAGAAATGATCATATTCTTAAAATTGTTGATGTATTATAAATAAAAGTAATTTTTTTGTGATATTTTATATTAACCCTGAATATTTAGGCTCTAGATAATTCTCACCCTGGGGGAATAGAAGTTAGGGAGCAAGTAAGACCAGCTTTCTTAATGACAATACCAGTTGACATGCCAACACTAGTGGGAGAAATCACATCAAGCCCCATCTCTAAATGAAGAGCTACTGATGATTAAAATCTCCTGAGAGAGAGGAGAATCAGTCTTCACCAGAGATGAGCCCTCTCAATAGTTAGCTGATCCTAAAGTGTCAGTCCCAAAAAATATTCATATCAGCAACACTAAATAGACACAGTAGGTTATATTTATATTTTTATTCATATATATCTTTGTATGTAACAATAAATAGTTGAAGAGTAAGAAGATATTGAAAGGCAGAAGTGGGTAAGGGAGGGGTTGGAAGAAGGAGATGGATTGAGAAAATAAATGATAATTAGTGTTTTAATATAAAAAATTTCAAAAATAAAAAAAAAAAAAAATTAAAATTTTAAATAAAGATAAAAATAAACAATTTAATTGATGTAGATATACTCTGATTATATTTGAGAGGACACAGAAAAGCTGGTGGCAGAATAGAAAACATCCAGGATGTGAGCTCTAACATGAGGTCATCAAATGAGAATACTAAACACGGCTCTGGAGAAGATAAAGGTCAGAATTAGATGACAACAGACTTGTGAGTTCTGGACTCACTGTTTCTCTCTTTAGAGGGATTACAAACGAATTTTTAAATGTGTAGTTGGAGAATGGTGTAAGGACTAGATTATAACATATTTGTACACATTCCAACCAATGTGCTTTTCATAGACTAATCGTCTTTATCTTCTTTTTTTATTAAAAAAATATATTCATTTTACATACCAACCTCCTTCTACATTCCCCAGCCTCTTCCACCTCACTCTACCCCCATCCCCTCCTCCAAAAGGGTAAGGCCTCCTATGGGGAGTCAGAAGATCCTGGTACATTGTTGAGGAAGGGCCATCCCCCTCCTCCCTGCATCAAGGCAGAGTAAAGCATCCCACCATAGGGAATGGGCTCCAAAAAGCCAGCTCATGCACCAGGGATAGATCTTGTTCCCACTGCCAGGGGCCACTCAAACAGACCAAGCTACACAACTGTCTCCAGTATGTAGAGGGCCTAGTCCAGTCCCATGCAGGTCCCACAATTGTCAGTCTAAGTTCATGAGTTCCTATGAGCTTGGTTCAGTTGTCTCTGTAGATGTCCCCATCAGGATCTTGACCCCCCCACACACACACCTTTGCTTGCTCATATCATCTTCTCTCTCTTCAACTGGACTCATAGAGCTCAGCCTGGTGCTTGCTGTGGATCTCTCCATCTGCTTCCATCAGTCACTGGATGAAGGCTAGACAAAGTCATAATCATGTCCTCATTTTAATCTGTGTAGTATTCATTAAAATTTTTCTAATGGATGAGATTATACTCCTTGTTAGTCAAAGACTTAAAATGATGAGCTCTAACTCCATGTCCAGAGATGCTACTCTACAAGCAACACACAGACACAACACACACACACACACACACACACACACACACACACACACACACACACACAATTACATCACAAACTGAGGTAAAGAATAAACTCCACCTCACAATGACATCATTGCTGTCTCTAAATTGTCTTTAGGGTCTTGTTGTCCTATTGGTTAAATTCAGTTTTTAAAATCACTCCCTTTATTTCATCAACTACGTGAAGAAACTCATTCTGTTGAAATATAGATAACTTAAGAAGTTTCAATTTCTCACTTAAAATTGTAAACACAATAAATATTGAATTATTTCTCTATTACTCTAGACTTGGTGCATAGATGCCGTGTGCTGTGCTAATGGAGTTCAAAATCATTGTGAACAATTTGCAAGGGGTCAAAGAAGCTTGAATATTCAAGAATGTTTTTTTCCTGTGGAGACTTTCTCAGTCTTTGAAAATAAACACTTGAGAACAAAAATCAACAAGTTATTAATGTAACACTATACCTTTATACTCTTCACTAGTAATGCAAAACAATTGACAACACAGAATACAAGGTTAGAAAATGCATGCTGATCTAAATCTTTCCCACACAGTCATAATAGACTGGCTGGCCTAATTGTTTTTGAGGATTTTACCTGATTTTAGAGAAGAAGCTTATGTGTAGGCTTGTTTTTATTTTAAATTATTTTGTTAAGTATAGGTTTGTTTTTATAGAATAAGTTCCATCAGTAGGTATTGAGAAATAGCTAGTACTTGGTGAATAGCAAAATAAACTACAACCTGGAAAAAAATGAAGATATCATCCACAGATTGTATCTCTTTTCTTGGTAATGAGTAGCAGTTAAATACGTTTTTCTCTTAAACTTCTTGTTTCATTTTGACAATTTACCTGTAACGACTGGTGAAATAATAGAAAATAGAGAATTCTAAAGGCAAAATTATTTCAATTCTCTTTACTCTGTTATCAGAGAAATATGACCTGAAGGAAACTGTCTGAAACAGACTTGTACACTAATAATATTTTAGAAAACACTGTGATATTGAAAGAAAATTTCAAAAGATGAAAATTTAATTTTATTCATGAAGATGAACAGAACTGAGACATTTAGGATGATACCAAACATAAAATGTTTTCATTAGTTGATTTCTTTAAAAACAAATGATTGGTCAGACTGTCAAAACTAAAGACCTCTCGCAAATACAGGCTAAGATGTTGCATTAGAAGCTGTCTCTATGTAACTCCATGAGCAGGAAGAGTCTGGGTATCTGGGACTGTCCTTTGCTACCCAGACTCTTTTTATTCATGGAGTTATGTATAGACTCACAGACCCATTCTAACAGAAGATAGAAAGAGAGAACACCAGGAGTAAAGGAAATTAGTCAAGGAAGATGTGATAAGATAGCTGAAAACAGAGAGAGATAACAAAACAGCCCAACAACATTAGCTATATCTCTAAGCAGTGGTGGGATACCAAAGCCTCCTCCTCAACGTAAACCAGGTGGCTCCGATAAAAAAAATGACTACTAGTCCTAGCCACAGGACAAACCTGTAGTTCTCACAAGTCTTCAGTCCAGCTATGGTCAATGGTGTGACAATGACTCTTACTGTGTGACAAGTCAGCCCTGGAGAAGACAGACGTTTTAGAGCACCTAATGTCTTGGAGTGCTTTAGCTGCATCCTTTTGATAGGTAGCCTATTTTTTTGAGGTTGAACCACTTTGGGGACCCGAAGACAGGAAACAACACTAAGTAAGGGGTTCTGGAGGCACCATGCCAGAATATCTTAATGGGAGATGGCTTTCCAGGCAGTCAGGGAGATGGGTAGGGCTAGACAAAGGCACTTGAAAGTTTTTGATGTTAGGGAAGTGAGAGAGTGAAGGAAGCAGTGGGTGGTGACTCCACATTCTGTATTGGGGGCCAAATCCTGTCACCTGGCAGAGAACAATAGCTTCAAGACCATGCTCAGTGGAAAGCTAGGTTTCCAAGCAGCCACTTTCCCTACCATTCTGATGCTGGTGGAATTCAGAATTCTAAAGCTCATGCTCTATAACCAAAGCAAAGCACTAGGCTCTATAACCCCGCTATCAGTGTTTTGTTCTCTCCATCCTCCAGTACATTTAGGGAATATCTCAAGGTGTGGATATTAGCCAGTTTAGCTAGTAAAAACTGGCGGCGGGGGGGGTGTCTCTGGAGAGCCCACACAGACTGAAAAGATAAATGCTTCTAACAGGAATACCTGGTTTGAAATGATTGGAAGTTCTTAAAGCAAATGCCGCTGTGACAAAAAACTGACCCTTGACTGTTCAGGATGTGCACTAGCAGCACGTGTAGAAGACAAGAGACTACAGCTTCCACTGACCTCTGTCTGGCTCAGTGTGTCTGTGATGGTGTTTCCAGAGGAGATGGCATCTGATGCCGAAGAGAGTAGAAAGATCTACCCCAACAGAAGTAAACACCATTCCAAATGGAAAACAGCCCGAGGAAGATCGTTGATTTTATTACCAGAAGCTGAGTCTCTTGCCCTTTAGTGTAAGAACTCCAAGCTACAGCCTTGGGACCTCCAGACTTACAGTGGTGCCCTCCCACCCTAGTGTTCAAAAGCCATTGGTGCCAGGCTAAGACTCACATTGTCCATGGCTATAATACTTAAATACTTGGACTCGGACACCCCCGGCCTCTGGGTTGGCATATTGGAAAAGCTTGTTATTTTACAGTCTCTGTAATAGGGAGATAAACTCCTAATAAATCACCTCTCTTAGATCTATGTTGCTATCTCTACCTAGGCTTCTGGTTTGTCTTTATACATTGCTAATTGAAACAGGGCTTATTTTGCAGTGATGGGTATATAATTAATTATATATTTTCTACCAATAAATATATTTTATTTAATATATATTATATGACATATCACATTACATAATAACTATATAAAATATATTTTATATTAATAACAAATAAACCTACAATTAATATAATTAATAAAACTTGAATTAAATAGTGATGACATTCATACAACATTCTGTAAACTCTAAAAGTCTACCAAATTGAAACTTTTTAATGTTATGAGGAGATAGGAGAGCTTGGAAGTAACTGAAGTGGTCCATGAATACACAGTACAAGGGCTACAACAGCCTCAGGGGCATAGGGAAGGCAGAATGGTTGGCATAGAAACATTTTTCCAGTACTATGATGTTTCAGAGCATTAATATAACTAGGATGTGCTCACTGAACACCAAGTGCAGGATGTGCATTTTTTAACATTTTCTGATTGATATTTAGACTAATCATTCACTGATCAAAATTTAAGGTTCCTAACTAGTACTGATTCTAGCCCTCTTAGTATATTTTTATTCATTAAATTTCATTTATTATTCAATGGATTGATTATTCAAATACTTTACATTTCTATCAATTGTGTCATTTCTTTACAACTGTACAAGAATATGTCACCTTGTGTTAGAAATTAGTCCTTCATGTCATGTGCAGAGCACAAGTATTTCATAACTGTGTTTATGGAGGATCTTTCTGCCATGAAATGTACATTTTGATATTAAAATGTGTCTGGTAGAAGACATGCCATTTCTTTTATTCAGTTTTTTTTCAGGTATTTCATTGGAAGGTACTAAATTCTCCTGTTTTCTTATGCTTTTCTTTTAGAATGTACCAATGGATATTTTGTCTTAATTTTTACTTCTTTTGACAGTATTAGACTTTACACTCAGCGTCTTCCATATCTTAGTACCCAGCTCAATTTTTTTTTTGGGGGGGCACGTTTGGGACAGGGTTTCGCTGGGTAGCTTTGGTGCCTGTCCTGGATCTTGCTCTGTAGACCAGGCTGGCCTCAAACCCACAGAGATCTGCCTGGCTCTGCCTTACTCATGCTGGGATTAAAGGTGTGCACAACTGCTGCCCTACTTCAGCTCAGTTTTTAAAAGGGAATATTTCTTATTTTTCAGTTAATCATTATTAAAAACAACGTGTACATATGTCTTCTTATAGAGTCAATGTAAAACACTCTACCTCATTCATTCTGTAAGTTATTTTACTAGAAGATTCCATATCTGCAGTTGCATAATCATGGCATTTGCAAAGGAATTCTATCATATATTTTTCAAATACTAGGTTTATCTTATTTCCTTGCCTTATATTCATAAGAACAGTATCTTGATGTTATATGATACTCAAACATATTACTTACAATGCAAAACATTCAATGAATATTTTTATGTTTTGACTAAATTAACTGAAGTAGTGAGATTCAAGAAGAGAAACCTAAAACAAAACAAACGATACTTTCAAAGTTATTACACAAATTTATCACAAAATTTTAGGGATTTTTTACCTTGAACTGAGGTATATCATAGATACTTTTAAAAAGTTACATACCTTGGCTGAGTATGGTGTACATACTTTTAATCTCAGCACTCTTCATAGATGGATCTTGAGATGTTGAGATATACAGTGATATACTGGAGAGAGAGAGAGAGAGAGAGAGAGAGAGAGAGAGAGAGAGAGAGAGAGAGAGAGAGAGAGAGAGAGAGAGAGAGAACATTTGGGCATACCTTTCCAGGCTGGTCATATTATAGCTGACAAGATTTATAGATGGTAAAATTGATCATTACTATTGATCATTACTTTCCCCACCCAGTAATGTGAATACCACCTTCGAGACCTATGAAAGCTAGGTTCATAGGAAATAGTGCTTCCATGTTGGTACTAGTTTGATTTTTCCATGTTCTGTGACTCAAGTATATGGTGCTTTCAATAACAGAGTACATTTTTTTTTTATTTTAAACAATATATTCTTGTCATCTGAAGAAGAAAATTAATTTTGCAACACAAAGAGAAGGGGAGATAACCCTTAATTAAGTTGCATAAAAATTCAATATTTGTTACCATAGCCTCATGGGCTAAATTATGTTGTAGCCTTTAAAATTATCTATAGTAGAATGAAGGAGACCAAGTATGGAAAACAGGCCATAAAATCTCAGACAATTTCATATAAAATTTGAGTTGAATTTATAATGTACTGGAGGCATTTGCTTTCACTTCAGTGAAGTGCAATTTAACTGTGCTAAGTAATGTTAAAATAGTGTTTAACTCATGAAAGTATGATACAATGGTAAAGAAGGGATTCCATATTAAAACAATGGGTGTAGCGTGGGATAGTTACTGTCATACTCTAAAGAAGCTGTTGTATGATTACTTGCTCTACTGGTCTGAGCAAAACTTAATTCTCCGGTACAATAACATAATCTCTTTTAATTATCTCTTTTTAGAGATGGTTTAACATAACTGCATTTCTAATCCAACTATTGACCCTAACCAAACTTAGTGAAGTACAAAGACTATTACGAAATGATACATAGTACAAAGCCAGCAAAACAGACATAATTCTTTTTTTTTTGTTGTTGTTTTTTGTTTTTTGAGACAGGGTTTCTCTGCGTAGCTTTGTGCCTTTCCTGGAGCTCACTTGGTAGCCCAGGCTGGCCTCGAACTCACAGAGATCTGCCTGGCTCTGCCTCCCGAGTGCTGGGATTAAAGGCGTGCGCCACCACCGCCCGGCTTAGACATAATTCTTATTTTGTTATATAAATCACTTTCATACACTCAGAAGATACTTTGCCAAGTTTCTACTGTATTTCTACAAAATGTAATAAAACATGGAAGGCATAAAGCTGAGTATCTTGACTAATGAGGGAAGGTGGAATGGTGTATGTATTCCATGAGAGAAGCAGATGACAAAGAGAAGCTAGAACAGAATTATGTTCACTACAGCAACACTAATGGGGAAAAGAGGAAAAGAGATCCTAATAATCCAGTACACCAGAACAACACCAACCAAATTCTCAGAAAGTATCAAACCCATGTTACCTTAAATGGAAATGGCTTCAACTCACCTCTAAAAGAAGCAGAACTACAAACTAAACTAAGAAACAAGAACTGTTGGTCGTCTCTAAGAAATACTGAGCAAAGACATCTGAAAACTGAATATCAAATGACATGATGGTTAAGAGCACTTGTTTCTTCTGCAAAGGGACCTGGGTTTGAGTCTCAGCACCCACACAGTACCTCACAACCACTTGTCACTTGAGTTTCAGGGGATCCAATGCTCTCCTCTGACCTCCTGGGCTCCAAGCATACACATGGTGCATACAGTTAGGCCAAGCACTCTTACATAAAATAAAATGAATAAGCCTAATAAAAATGTTGTGTTTGTCTTGAAAACTCTTTTTCTACATTAATATTGAAAAATACACTTTGCTGGGTATATCATTTTTGGTTCAGAGTTATCTGCTTCCAAAGCTTGAAATATGTCACCCCATTTCTATTTTGTAGAACACATTAAAATGGAAGGTCAGTAAAATGTCTCAGTGGGGTAAAAGCACTTTCTGTTAAGCTTGACAACATAAGTTCAATCCCCAGGACTTACAGTAGGAAGTTAAAACAAAACAAAACAAAACAAAACCTCCCACAAATTTTCATCTGACCTCCACATACAGGCCATGGCATGTTCAAACCCACAACCATACATATACTAATAAATAAGGAAGTAAATACATACATACATAGAACAACAAATATATAAAGGAAAAACTAGGAAAGAAAGAAATATCACTAAATCTACTTTATGAAGCCAGTATTATCTTGATACCCAAACCAGATAAAGACACAACAAAGAAGGAAACTACAGTACTATTTCCCAGATAAACATAGATGCAAAAATCATTGACAAAATATATGTGACTTGACTTTAGGAGAAAATTAAGAAAATCATACATCATGACAAAGTAGACTAGAGAGGAGATGCAAGGTTCACTCAACATATGCAAATCAAAACACTTCAGATAAAAAATTTCAGAGCAGAAATCACTGAGCATGCTGGCATATGCATCTAATCACAGTACTTGAGATGCAGAGGCAGGAAAATATCTATAAATTCAAGGCCAGCCTAGTATATACAGTGATTTCCAGGTCAGTCAGGTATAAGGAAAAAGCCAAGGGAGTCTGCTTAAGAGTTATAAGGAGTTTATTAGAAGATAAATTGGAAAAGACAACTCACTAAACAGAATAGGTGAATCGTTGCAGAGTTCTGGAAGGCTGAGGTCCTGCCCCATGCTGTTCCTGGCGCCTGAGCCAGTCCCATCATCTAAGCCCACCAGAGAAAGGGAAAGAAGAGACTGGCCTATGTGCATCTCAGGTCTTAAGGGTAGCCCCAAGGCCATTCCCCAGGGGCTGGTACTTTAAGGTCATAGGTAGGTAGAACAGGCATCCACTACATGCCCCGTACTTTTGTCTAAAGAAAGTTCTAACCTAACATAAAACTATATGCAATAGGAATGATTATCAAGTATGGTCCAGGAGATGAAAAAGGTAATAACATAAACAAAATAGAAATACAACCAACAAGAAGGACAACAAATAAGAGACATATATTGAATATCCAAAACTATCCAGACCATAGGTAAATGGCACGTCACAGAGATTGCCCCAATAGCTGTCCTATTATGAAGAATCTAACTTGAGTACCTAAAGTGTTTTTAGCTAAGATACAAGAGGATTATAACTGTAACTATCTAATCTTCAATCCCATCAAAGACCTGAGGAGGAAAATAATGTTACCCGAGAAAGCAGGAAATACAAGCAAGCAATTTCTAAAAAATTGCAAAATAGACAGAGACAGCTGGCAGCCTGGACAGTCACCTAATGTTTCTCAGTACTGTTGTGGCACCCATATTTGGCTACGGGCCTAGGATATTTGACAGACCATTATTAGAAGCAGGAATTTTGAGAGATCATCTTAGCCTGTCTTGGCAAGTTTCAGCAGTTGCTTTTCCTTGTGTCCTGCTCATTCGGAAAGGACAGCATGCATACTGTCAACAGTCGAGGCAAGGAGCAGTTTTTTGCCCAGCATGCCATTTTATGCCAAGAAGAAGACAAAGTTCCATACAGAATGTCTTTGAAGACCAACATTCTCTCAAGAGTAGAACAATGCTGCAAGAGCAATCGAGTCTCATTTCAACTGAATTCTAAGTTATTGAAACATTTTAATGCCATATTCTTTAGGTCTATGAAGTGTTTGAAGATTACCTATCCATCTTATAAATGTTTCTGTAAATCTGGAAAACATAACTAACATAACTATATGATATGATAAACATGGGTGACTATTAATCTGTCTTATCTACTTAAATAACCTAAGGACTAATGTTTTACATTATCAAGATAAACCATCTGTAAACAGATATACAGTATAAGGGCAATGATTAATATTGTGACAATACACAAAATATCTTTAACAGAGGTAGAACTGTATAGTACAATATATGACAACAATATCCTTAATATGTATCAATATACAAAATATCCTAAATAGAGGTAGAACATACAGATGGTATGAATGACTAATATAATTTTACATTTGAATCAACATATAAAATATTTCAAGTAGGAGTAAGAACATGTGTAAAATACAATTATAGTTTTGAATTTGTATCAATATACAAATTATCTTAAATAGGAATAGAAAAAATAGTATACATTTGTATCAATATTCAAGAATCCATATCAGTGTAAATTATCTAAGGCTGATAGCATGCTAAATTAGTTTGCTAGTAGATAAAATAATCTACCTTAATATCTTATTCTATCTTTTTTCCCCTTTATTTCTTTTCTGAAAGAGAATCTTGAGTCTAAACTTTTGTTTGTTTGTTTCACCCCCAACCCTAAAACAACTTATCCATAACCCTGAGAAAATAAAAAACTTTTTGCAGAGGGGGCATCGTTTTCTTAAAATTATTTCCTGCTGTCTAGGGGGTGGCAGTATCTCTGTGGGATCTTGTACAAAGCTAAATTGTTAGGTCTCAAAAGGACTAGCTGTGTTGTTTGTAGCCAGTCTCAGAATAATGGGTAAGGTTTATCTGAAGTTCTGGCTAGAAGTGTGATATGATGGACCATCTCATCTTGGAACTGTCCTGAATAATTTACAGCCTAAAGCTGATCATTGCATGGTGTTTACTGGCTAAAGACATCATTATGGACTGGGTAGAGTCACTGTTGTGCGCCCCATCTTCCTTCTGGAGACTTCAGAGATTTCTATTGGAAAGATTTGGTTTTCACTGTGGAAAACTTGAACATTATTAATGTCAAAACGGAAAGTTTGAATCTTAAGGTGACATGACATGTGTAGATGGATTCCAAAAATTCAAGAATAAGCATGGAGAGAAACAGAATTATGACAACAATTGTTCCTAGATTGTTGGTTTTCTTTTGTCCCATATCAGTTGGCTCTTCTGGTAAGAAACAGAATCTCCCAGTTTTTTCCTTTAGCAACATGTTTGGGTTTATGAGGGAGACCAGCTCCCTCTTATTCCCTCAGGGTACTCTTTAGCAGGGAGAAATGAGATTTGTAGATAGCAGGATAGAGGAGAGAGAGAGAGAGAAAGAGAGACAGAGAGACAGAGAGAGAGAGAGAAACAGAGAGACAGATACAGACAGAGACAGAGATAGAGAGACAGAGAGAGACGGAAAACACTGGATAGCCTCAGGAGGGCCTGGGTCTCAACCAACTGCCCCCTTCTGTCTCTACTAAATGACTTTTTAAAGGAATGCCAAGGGGTGGCACAAAAGACCTCCCCTAGCACAACCAAGTGTAGACCATCCCAAATACCCGGTGACCTTGCATGTGGTCCAGCCATCCCCTAATGCAGTACTGCTATGTAAAGCAAGCTCAGATCTGACTAGAACACGTTTGTGGGCTCCTACAGGTTTAGAGAAGGACAGAGCCATATTCCAACTCCAAAGCCAGTTTGATTTATAATCTATAATCGAATTAGAACCACAATTTTTCTAGAGTTAAAGAGATATTGATGTTAGGCAGTGGAATATTACCCTGTAGAGTATATTGGTAGCAATAGGTCCTTCCCTTCTTCTGTAGACTTCTAGGTGTCCAAGGCCTTTTGATTTCTTGAAGATGGGTATTTCTATTTTTCTGTAAAGACAAAAAACAGAACCCTGTCCTGACCCTTGTTTGTTGAGTTTTCTTTACAGCTTGTAGAATTGTCATATTGGTGAATGAGCTATTACTTCTCATCAAGGAGTTTCTCCTGTTCAAATCGAATTTTTATTAATTTTGTTCATATCCATAGCTTTTTTCCTCCTGTAGGAACAAAAGCAAAATTCCTTCCTCAGCATAGGACATATCCTGGTTTCCATTTCAAGGTCAACACATCTTTGAAGTAAACAGATTGTTTCAGTTCAGGCGGTTTTTTTTTTTGTTGTTGTTGTTTTTGTTTTTGTTTTTGTTTTGTTTGTTTGGTTGGTTTTTTGTTTTTTTTTTCTTTTTGTTTTTTTCTGTTATCCAATGTCTCTGCAGCTGTTGTTCCTTTCTCATCAGTGTTGAGAAAATTCAGGTTAATAAAGCATTGTATAGTCTATTTCTAGGGGTCATTGTTGCTTCTTTCTGTTTGTTTAGCATATCTTTTAAAGTTCAGTTGGATCTTTCTATGACTGCTTGGCCTGAGGGGTTATGTGGTATACCTATAATATGTTGCAATAAGCAAAAAAACTGCTTCATTTTATTTGAGACATATGCTGGAGCATTGTCTGTCTTAATTTATACAGGTATTCCCATGATGGCTATAACTTCTAATAGGTGTGTAGCTATAGAATCAGCCTTTTCAGAACTCATAGGAGTTGCCTGTTGAAATCCTGAATAGGTGTCAATGGTATGGTGCACATATTTTAATTTTCCAAATTCTGAAAAATGAAACACATCCATCTGCCAAATTTAATTTCTTTGTATACCTTTAGGATTACTTCCTGTAGGTAATGGAGTTTTGTTATAGAAGGAACAAGTAGGACTTTTTTTTTATATCTTTGGCATGTTGCCAAGTGATGAAAAAGTACATTTTTAAACCTTTGCTATTTACATGGTGTTTCTTATGAAATTCTGAGGCCTCCAGCACATTTTCTATTAATAACTGATTAATCTCATCATTATATAGTAAGATTCTATCTCTTTGAAACAAATGAGAGAAATCCCATAATGATCTTTTATACGTAGAAAAAAAGCATTTGACTAAGATCAACATGAGTTCATGATACTGTCTTGGAAGCATTAGGAATAGATGTATCATACTGTAAAACAGCAAAGTATATACACAACAAACTTATATCCAACACTCTAGTAAATGGGCAAAAGTGAGAACTTTTCTGGCAAGATTGAGAGTGAGACATAAATACCCAATCTCACCTCTTTCATTCAACCATGCTTGAAGTCTTAGCTATAGCAATAAGGCAAGTGGAAGACATAAAATGTATTGAAATGGGGGAAAAAAGAAGTCATTTTTTGGAGACAACATGATTCTATGTTTAAAAGATCCTACAGAATCTACAAGAAAGCTCAGGTCTAATAAACAATTCCATGGGGTGGGGGAGATACTTAATCAAAATGCAAAAAACAGTAATATTGGGGATGAAGAGGTGTCCCAATCATTGAGACTGTGTATTCCTTTTCCAGAAGATCCAAGTTCAGTCTCCAACACCTAAATTAGGTAGTGCACAATATATAACTCCAGCTTCAGGTGATCTGACACCCTCTTCTGACCTTCAGGGGCACCCACACATACATGGTATATACATACACATATACACACACAATAAAAATAAAATATTTTAAGTAAATCAATAGCTTTCATATATATGTAGGCAACAAACTATTAGAGAAAGAAATTAGGAAAAGCATTTCATTCATAATAGCTCAAAAGACAAAAAATGTACCTAGGAGTAACCAACCTAACAAAGAAAGTGAAGTACCTCTGTACTGAAAATATTAAGACATTGAAAAAGTAAAACAATGACAATATTAGATGATGCAAAGGCTTTTCTTGCTCTGGATTGGCATAATTAATATTGTTAACATGGCTATAATATCAAAGGTACTCTGAACGTTCTGTGTAGCCCACATCAAAAGTTCAATGTAATTCTTCACAGCAACTAGAAAAAAACAATCCAAAAATTTATATAAAACTACAAAATACCACAAATAGCCAAAGCAACCTTAAAGAGAAGAACACAGCTGGAGGGGTCACAACATCTGACATCAAATTATACTTACAGATCTATCGTGAGGAAGAGATTTCTGCCAGCACAAAACAGACAAGTAGACCAGTGGGGCAGTGAAAGAACACAGGACATTATCAACAAGGATATTACCATGTAAGGTTTGACCAAGGAGGTAAAAACATGCTTTAGGAAAAAAGACAGCCTACTCAATAAATGGTGTTGTTAGAACTGGCTATCTGCTTGTAAAAGAGTTGGAGTAGATCCATGTCTTTCACTCCATACAAACATCAGTATGACATGAATCAGACACTTTAATTTAAAATCTGAAATGTTAGAGGAAGACATGAGGAATGCACTTTAAGATATAGGCCTAGGGAAGAATTTCCTGAACAAAACTCCAATGGCATAGGAACTAGACCCAGGAAGCAACAAATGGAACTATCTGTAGTTAAAAAGATTTTGCAAAGCAAAATAAGGTATCAATAGAACAAACAGAGTGCCCAATTATATTTCAGACAAGGGTCTTATATCTAGAGTTTGCAAACACACACACTCACACTCACACACACACACACACACAAAACAAAACCCACAAAACTGCCAATCAACAAATGTTCTAATGAAATGGATTGCTCTCAAAAGAAGAAACACAAATGGCCTATAAGTATTTTTTTTTCAGTGTTTCTCATACCTAGTCATCAGGAAAATGCAAATGAAAGCTACTTTAGAATTCTAATTCAAATGGCTTTTATTAAAAATAATCTGATAATAAATGCTGGTGGAATGTGGGAAAGGAGAAACCCTTATCCACTGCTAGTAGGAGTGCAAACTAGTACAGCCGCAATGGAAATTAGTATGAATGTTTCTCAAAAAATTAAAAATAGAACTGTCCTACGACTCCTGGACACATACCCAAAGGATCCCATACCCTACCACAGAGATAACTGGTATATCCACATTTATTGCTGCTCTATAAATTCAATAAAGCCAGGCTAGCAAGCTATCAACTTACAAATGGATAATGAAAGTGTGGTATATACAAACAATGGAATTGTATACAGCATTAAGGAAAAATGAAATTATAAAATTGGCAGAAAAATAAATGTGTAATATTAAGCAAAGTGACCCAACTTCAAAAGACCTAAAACTGTTTTCATCATATTCAGACATTAGCTTGTGTTTTTCCATCACACACACACACACACACACACACACACACACACACACACGTGTGTGTGTGTGTGTGTGTGTGTGTGTGTGTGTAAATGACTAATTATGTGGGTAAAGCCTAAAATCATTGAAAGAAGGCAAAGAGACACTAAAATTGGTGATGAGGAAGAAGGGGCCTAAGCAAATGGGTTCAAGGGACATGAAAGAGGAAGAGACCAGATGGACCAATATCATACTAAAGTGTGTATATATTATATAAACATATCTATATCTCCATGCTTGATTGTATAGGATGAATGTCTTAAGAGTCATTTGTGATGTTTTATGGTGTTGACCCTGGCTCCAAAGCCTGTGCTTGAAACAAAAAACGAAGTTTTAACCATCTTTTACCTATTTGTTCAGCTTTATTTGAGCTCTCTTCATAGAATTTTTCTCATGTTTCGGACTTAAAAATTACAGTTGTAATTATGAGAATAATAAACTTTAATAAATAAAAAGTGTACTATATCATTTTGCATTGAAGCTTTGCACTGTTCTTTGCTTGAGGAGGGCCAGGTGTGCCGTCAGCATACGTTATCCTGTATAAAGTGTCTTGGACAGTATCATACAGAACAAATAAACATTGACTATCCCTAAAAAAAAAAGAGTAGAATGAGCCTTGGGCTGGGAGAGATGCCCTCCCCCGCATCAACACCTGAGGCAGGTGGGAGTGCTTGGCCAAAGGTCATAAGAGTAGGATAGCTGCCCTGGCCCCAACCAGCTATAACACTCGTGAGAGCGGGACCTGCACCTTGCCTGGGTAGTACAGTAGAGCCAACCTGTTGGTGGAGGTGTGGGTGAGCTAGCTCCCAAGTTGTGAGCTTTCGATAGCTGTCCCTACTACTTGTCTGTCATGTGGTTGTGTCCGTGAGGGAGAGATGTCCTTTACCCCTGTCCCAGACACCTCACAGCCTGCAACAGATGGGGGTCCTCAGGGCAATGCAGGAGAGTTCACCCTGATGGTGAGGATGGGGAGAGCAGGCAGGCTGACAAATTGTGCAATTACCCTGACCCAGAACCAGGCTGATGTGTTGACCCACCCCAACATCCAACCCATCTGTGATTTGCAGGAGCATGGGGGTGGGGGTGGGGTGATGTATTGGTCCTGAGGACCCAGGGTCGTAGGATCTCCAAGACATAGGGCAGCAATGGAATGTCCAGGAAAAATCCCAGAAGGGACCAGCATGATGGTGGAGCAGAGACCGGGGCCTCGAACCAGACGAATGATTCTCTGCAATGAACGCCTGGATGTAAAGATGTATGGATAAAGGGATTTACTACATGACTCACTGTGTCACACTGCAGCTTCTATGATAAGAATTTCCCTTTCTTCCTTTTTATTTTCTTTTTTCTCTTAAATTTTATTTTGTTTTATTGGGAGGGGGAGGCTGCATAGGCAGAGGGTGATGCAAGGGGATGGAAGATGGGTGGGATCAGGATGCATGATGTGAACGACACAACAAATAAATAAAAAAAAAAGTTTAAAAGATATTAGATTGTGTAAGCATTTATAATTTGTGAATATGATTTCACACAAGAATAGCAATTTTAACTTAAAAAATTATTAACATGGAGGCAGAGGAGGTAAGGAGGGTAGTCTACCAAAACATTCATTCAAAAATGTCATGATGGTATCTAGTGAATTATATGCTAAATTAATATTTTAATCTATTTTTTATAAATAAGTTGATGTCATCTCAGAGATGAAAGATTGGTTTGGCATGTGCAAATCAGCAAATACAATTTAGCACACAAATAGATTGAAGGATCAAGCAACATAATCATAGCAATTGTGACTCCCTTAGAATACTGCTTTTTGAAGGCTTTTTTGCCCTTTTCTTCACTGAATCTGAGAAAACACTTCCCTTGGCACTTATCTTAAAGCAGGGAACTCCTTCACAGCATTCCCAGTGTAGAGGCTTTTGGTTCAAGTAAATTAGCATCTTTCCCAAGGTACATCCCCTGATGGGTCTTGTCCTCAAGCACCTATCCTGTTGGTTCAATGCAGAGCTCAAGGTTTCTCTAATGCTTTCTCCACACTCACTTACCATGCAATTTTAAACTCACTCTTGCTCCTTCTCTGTCTAAACTGAACCTTTTTTCTATCTTTCCACTCTGCTTGCTCCTCTCTACTTTATACACCCAAGTAAGAGTCATGAGCAGTAATTATGCATCATCCTGAGCGCCATGCTGTTTTGGAATTTCCTAAACTAAAAAATTTGGTTACTTTTGAACACTTCTGGATTCTTGGACTTGTTAATGAAAGAATTTACCAATGGAATCAGAAGGAAGCTGAAGGCCAGTTTTGTTCGTTGAGAGACAAACAAAAGGCAGGCCAGCTGTAAGTGTCGGTAGCTGCAGGAGAAGGGAAAAAGCTATGCTGTGTGCAAGCAGCTGAAAGGGCTAAAGCTGTGTTTTAACTTTTAATTATTTTTCTTAAGAGACCTATGAAACAAAAATGCCTCTCACCTGTAAGCCCCACTTGCCCAAAGACAGATGACTTCCTGGAATACTGGAGGCTGTTGTTCATGTAACACAAAGCCAAGTGCTTTCATGTCTATAAACAAGCTTGGTTGCACCAATTGCACAGGATGTGTGCTTCATCACACGTAGGCAAGGACTACGTCAGGATGTATGCTTGCCCCATTTGGACAAAGGCAGGAAGTAGATAGACCTGTGAGTTTTGCCTTTATAAACATCAGACTACTGTAATTTGTGATCATTCTCTGGGAATCTCCGGGACGGATCTGGCCAGTGTCTATTGTCTCGGCCAGTATTTAATAAAGTTTGCTTCAAAGTTGGCTCAAAAATTGTGGTAGTGGTCTTATTCTTGGCTTGTGGAATTAACACAGCCACATAGTGGACAAGAAACAAGGAAAGAAAATAGCTTTAGACAAAAGGGAGTGTGGAAGCCCAGATTGGTTGGGAAAGCATGCCAGGGCTTTGTCCAATATCCCTAAGAAAAGGAGAAAGAAGGAAAAGGAAAGTTACACATTGATGAGTAGATCAGAAGAATGGGCAGGTTGCAGTGCCTTGAAGAGGGGTCGTCCAGGTCTGTTCTAACTTGGGGCCTCTGAGCCCTGTTTCTGAAGTGCATGGTGTCTTCAACTACAGGGACTCACCTTCCTGTAACCAAGGGCAACAGCAATAAGCTGTATGTTTTGGCAGTCTCTTAGACAGGCCTGGCTAATAACTCAAAAGATAGTTTCACATGCATAGTATTAGGGATTTTGTTGGTGGTCTTGGGCTCTTGGAGAAAATGCCAACATCCCAGATGAGAAAGGTTAATTTTAAAAATTTATCCATCTATCCATCCATCCATCCATCCATCCATCCATCCATCCATCCATTCATCCATCTATCTATCTATCTATGCTGAATTTAAATAGTTCATAGTTGTTTCCTTGTGGCTTCTTTATCCATTCATATTGTTATTTTACCTACCTACCTCGTCCTGCATTTATCACCTGCATTTATTTCCCTTTGTTACAAATATTTTTATTTTGCTGCTTGAAAATATTTCAAAATACATAATTTTCAGATCAGCCATTATGAATGTAATTCAGTTTATTGTTATGTTTCTTTTCTTAGTGGTATTTTAGAATCTAATTAATATCAGATTTTGTTCACTTAAAAACACTAGAAAATTCAGATTTCCAAAAATGAAAATGTAAATCAATATCTATATAATAGCACAGTCTTTGGATAACAATATAGTCAGAGCTTCATTCAGGAAAAATGGACACCTAGGTACATCTCTGCTCTGGCCCTGAGTTTCAAGTTTTATTTGTTATGGCTTTAGGCTTATCCTGAGACCAGCAAATAACCATAGCTCCAGCCTCTCATGTTCTCATGCTGTTAAATAAGAAAGAAATAGGTAAAGAATTTCCCAGTAGCCCCAGTTTCATCACCTCAAGCATCACCAGCTTTATTTGCAGATGTGCTCATCATGAATACGTAACCATGGACAATGGAATGGATTGTGTTGAATGGTGTAGACCAAGTGTGGCTCTGTTTGAAAATAATCAACAGAAAACAGAGCAGGGAAATGAGGGCCAGGCTACAGAAGGCACCAGCTGTATTGGGAGGGTAGCTAAAACCTCAGCAGCATTTCCAATAATCACTGTTGCTAGCTTCATTTATGACACTTGTGCAGAGCCATGATTAAATTTCAGAACAGGCATTTGAATTCCAATGCCAGCTCTTCCCTGTACTGTGTGATAATTATTTACTCCCTGCAAGCCATAACTGCATCTTAAAGTAGAAATATAACACCTTTCTTAAAGCCTAGTGCGGATCAAATAAAAAATTACATGGAAAACAAATAATACACCTGTGATAAATAAAATGGCACAATAATTAACATTTGAGTGCTGAAGTGGTGCCACCTCTCCTGCTGGCTTTTCCTGTGCGCATCCTCTCCGATCATTGTACTAACAAAGCAATTGTCTGAGAAACGAAGTTAGTGAGGGGAGATGAAGGTGATTGCAGATACTCCCTTTGCACCATTGAAAGCTGACTTTGATGAAAAGCAGGAATGCTTCTCACCCTAGGATATTTCCTGTGCTGTTTCAACACAATTCCAATCCTTCTGTTTACCAAAGTATGAGTTTAGGCAACCGAACTACTCTTTGACACAGCTTCCTCATCTACAAAGTGAGCAACAACATCAAGGATTAAATTTTATTCTACATACTTCATAATTGCCAAAATAAGGACTCACCACATGAGTAATACCCTCACTCCCCACCCCCAATCCCAGGGTATTTACAACCCTTCACATTTCTTTAATCTTCTTCCAGAATCAACATCCACCAGAAAAAGCACACATCCTTTCAAGGAAAGAAACATTCTTTGGGTTTCTCGAGGAAAATATGTTTATGAGAAAAGCTGCCAGTGGGCGTAGCCTAGGAGGTCACCACACTTCCTATAGAACCATCCGAACATCACAAGGTGGCAAGAAGTCAAACTTCTACCTTTCTCTGCTTTGGTTTGCTCGAGGTCAGTTTTGAATGCCTGCTCAGTTTTAGGGAAACCCACTAAAAGCAGGACCTATACAGGGATTTCTGACAGAAACTGAGAAAGCATAATGCAGTTCTACATGTTGGGAGTTTCTAAAGTAGCTTATTATTTGCTTGTACTTGAGAAATCCATCACAAAAGAAAGTCTTGCTGTCCAGTTCCCATAACATGTTCTATATTTTGCTGTCATTACTGGTAACCTGTTAGCAGCTAGAATATACATTTAATAACATTTTTTCAAAATCAGTCACTGAGGCTGGAGAAAAACTTCATCTGTTAAGAGCACTTTCTGCTCCCAAACCCTATATGGTGTTATAATCATTCATAACTCCAGTTCCAGGGGATCTAACACCCTCTTTTGACTTCCTCTGCCACCAAGCACACACATGGTACACATACATACGTACAGGCAAAACACTCATACACACAAATTCTTTTACAAACCTCTAAGTACGTTTTTCTTAAGTACTGTGGATAACTAACTGAATACTCACTTGAAAAATAAACCACTTACACACAGAAGATACTAGAAAATCTTATGTAAAAAGTGTTGGTGACAAGCCGGGCGTGGTGGCACACACCTTTAGTCCCAGCCCTCAGGAGGCAGAGCCAGGCAGATCTCTATGAGTTCAAGGCCAACCTGGTCTACAGAGCAAGATCCAAGACAGGCACCAAAACTACACAGAGAGACCTTGTCTCGAAAAACCAAAAAAGAAAAAAAATGTTGGTGACAAATGCTTTGATGATTGGCTAGAGTACCCAGAATCACAGTGATTGCTCCTGTCTCATTGTGCTATATGTTACTGTGTATCTTTTAAAAATCACTTAGTATAGGACTTAAAAATCAAATTGTGTGCGTTAAACATATCGTATTTTAACTTTAACTTTTGCAATCTTTAGTTGCATATAAAAGCTTCAACCAATATTTATATAATTAGTTGAGATTAAAGTATTTGTATAGACTGCAACTGTCCTCTGAGACAGAGCCCACCAGCACCAGATTGGACTAAGAGGTGAGTCTTTATCTTCATACCGGAACACCCTAGCCCCTAGGCTTTGGGCCCAGGGCCACAACCCTGCACCCCCACACCACCACCCATTGCAGTCCCAGTTACGGGCCAGTTGGTAGACAGACTTCCTGCACACAGGTCAGACTACCACCATCCCCCATCAGACCCTGTAACCCACAAGCCCCACCTCCCCCAAATCCCACCCACCCTCTGCGACTGCAAGTGTTCCCTGAGACAGAGCCTGCCAGCGCCAGATTGGACTAAGAGCTACTCCCTGACACATAGCCCGTGAGTGCCAATTGGACTAAGAGCTGCTCTCTGAGATAAGGAGTCTATTAGCACCAACTAGACCAAGAGCTCCCACTGGACCAAGAGTATCAATCAGACCAAGAGAGGCTTCCTCAGACACGGACACCACTTGCACCAAGTGGAGAAAAAGATGGGCAGATGCCAGTGCAAAAATACAGTCAACAACATAAAAACCAATATGGCTCCATCAGAACCTACATCCGCAAGACCTGAACATCCCAACACAGAAGAAACAGAAGAAATTGACCTTAAAAATGACCTTAAGAAGATGATAGAGATCTTTAAAGAGGAGATGAAAAATTCTCTTAAAGAATTTGAGGAAAAATATTTGTATAATTCAAGTGAAAATTAACTAATTTAGCCTAAATTACATGAATGATTCACCTAATATGTTGTTATTAAATTTTGAACTAGTTGCTTCTTTTTCTACTTTATTTTGTTCTAGGAAACCTTGGAGCCACTGGGAAGAATGAAATTGAGACTGGAGGGAATTAACCCAAAACATGATTCCAGGATGGGAGGAAAGTATGTATGTAGCAGAGGCATATTTACACAACCTGGGCCCATCCAGCAGCCCCCCTGGCTGTTTGGGAACTCTGAACCACTGTCTGCCAACTCTGCTAAAGGCTCGACTATTTCTGCTTTAGAATTGTGTGTTCCTTTGTTAAGCAAGCTCAATGACCATTTGTGTGATACATGGTTCCCTGATGAACTTTAAGGACATAATTTGTTTTTGATATAAAAAGAAATGGATATGTCAGTAAGCCAAGGGATGCCTTATTGATTTGGTCATTTCTGGTGTCAGGTTAGTTTGCTGAGGTGGATGGAACTGGGAACTAGGCATGGAAGAAATCAGAGAATTTAACTGAGGAAGAAGTACCTGCATGGGAATAGGGAGAGAAAGGACAATCGTTGAGGATCATCTTTTTGACAGTTGTTACAATTCATGATTTTCCCAGAAGGAAGGAAGTCTCAGCAAGAATTCCTGTCCATAGAGACATGGCCTTTTCTGCCCAGTGCAGGAGATTCCACAGGAATGTTCTGGTACATTCCAGAATGATCACAGAATGTGATAGGCTGCCATATGAAAAATAACAAATGTGGTTTTATTTTGGGCTTTTACTTCACATGTTATGAGCCAATATTTGTGCAGGCTCAGTGGATAGAAATAATTAATATTGAATACCAAGCTTTGTAATCTACTCTCAAGGCCATTTTTCTAGAATTAACTTTTAACATCACTGAAGATCTATTAGCCAAGCTGACCACAGAGGATCCTTCTATCTGTGAGCATTACAGTTGAATAATCACACCACTGTCTTGAGGGTGAAAGAATGTAGGTAGCATTGGAGTAAGACACACCTGCACTGCAATTGTATAATCTCTTCTTTCTCACCAAAGAGGCAGAAAATTTGCTTATGTTTACAAAGCAATGGTTTTGTATTGATAAAATGGGAATAAGGAATGACATTCTTTCAAGTATGCCCTGAAGAATAAGAATAGCATATGTCAAATTCCTATCAAAGTACTAATACATATTAGAAAAGGCTGTACTTATTACAGCATGGATCAAATATGTCTATACAGGCAACTGCATTCCTACTGTTCCATCTTTTCCTTTTCTCCCAAAATCTATCAACTGTATGTTAATGTTTTCAACTTACCCTTTTTTCTTTTTCCATATCATTAATTTTTTTCTTTTTTATAACATTAATTTTAATGTTATAGTTATTCACTTTTATCTTGGGGGCGGGGAATTGTGCCATGGTGCATGTGTGGAGCTCAGGTGGCAAATTGTGGGAGCTGGCTCTCTCCTTCGACCATGTGGTCAGAGACCTGACTCAAGTTGTGAGGCTTGGTGGCACATGCCTTTAGCCACTGAGCCTTCTCTTGCCCATTATATTTAAATTTTAACCTCTGATTATAGGAAGAGTAATTGGATTCTGTTTTCTCTTTGATTGTTTTCATCCTTGTTTCATCTTTGATTCTGTATGTCTCTCCCTGGCTCTTCTGCACCAATGCCACTGAAGGTCTACTTAAATGGATAAACTAGAGAAGAATATACTCCTTGAATAATAGAAATGATTAATAATGAGAAATATAGCGTATACACTTTTCAATATTATTTGTAGGCCAAGGAGTTTGATTTTAATTTGCTGCTACAATATCATTTTCCCTTCCTTCAGTATTTTGATGCAGAATTTCAGTGTTCCAAGAATTCATGGTGTCCTTTTCAGTTACAAAAGAACTCAGCCTAATATTTTATTCCTAATTAGTTTGATTACTTATTTCCTTCAATAATGTAACCTGATCTCACTGATGGATTCAGAGACTCCTTTGCTGGTGGGGGTCAGGAGTTGGGGTAGTTTTTGTGTTTTATGATCTCAACACTATCAGGCTTCTCTCAGGGGAAACTCAGTCAGGAATCAAATTTCTCTGTTCCAACCCTGGGTTTCTACTTTTAATTATTCTACTAGACTCAGTGTAAGTTTTGTTTTTAAAAAGTTCTCTATTCCACACATGAATCATAACCTAGTCTATTAGCATGCTCAATCAACATTGGCCTTTTTATCTTTAAAAATAGTTTATATATGAAGTTTTACAACTTTTTAGTGGCTGTCTCCTTATTGGATGGTATGGTAATCATGCCTGAGTAGGATGCAAATGTAATACCCTACCCTATAAAGGAACAGTTTAATTAGCATTGATGCTGGCTAATAGCCCAAGGTCCTCCTCTTTCTAGTAGAACCATCTCTGCAGTTTCACAAGGCAGTATAAGACTCTAGATTGTTTAATCGACTCTTATTGTATTTAATATTGGGCTAAATCTGATCCTAATGGATACAAGCAACACAAATAAGTTTTGGAGTATGGTAACAGCATAGAAATAGATTTTTAAGGACATATGAATAGCAAAGGCAACAGAGATACTAGGGGAGAAGAACGTTCCTTAGGCATCATGTCCAAGTAGTTAAACCATCTTTTAAGAATGTCTATTTATGCCCATAGACTAGTGCTGCTCTCAGTCTTGGTGAGAAGAGCTTCTATTTGCAGTGATCAGTAGATAAGGTGGAGACCCATAACTGGCCCTGGATATCACCACCTCTCTAGTGCAGAGATCATTACAGAAGAGGAAACCGCAGGGTTGAAGAATCAGGGAGCAGGGTTTGAGGATTAGTGCTATGAAATACTGTTTTCTGGATGTGAAATGGCCAATACAATTATGAACATGCAGCGGTTGTGGTGACATGCACAATGTTTTGGAAGAAACACATGAAAGTGGAGGGGAAGTATTTGGGAAGACCAAGGGTAGAAGGAGCAGAAGAGAGAGAATGAGAAATCAGGCTGACTCCATCTTGCACCTGGGAGCCATTTTAAGACTCTAAGTTAGGTTTCTATTTACTGTAAAACTTACATTTTTCTTTCTCAGGATTGGGCTATGCCCCGCCCCTGTGAATACAGAATGATCTATAACAATGTTCCAGGAAGATTTCCTTAATTGCCCGATCTTGCTTCCGTACCCATGATTGCTTGTAAAATCCCCACCTTGTGGTTTTTGCCTTATAAAAGAGGCTTGAATATTTGGCTCAGGGCTGCTCTCTAGAACCCTGTCTTAGGGTGAGACAACTGATGAACTTCCTTTGCTTCAATTTGGCCATAATTTATGGTTGGTGGCCTTTACTCTCATTTTGTGGGATTAACATTTGGAGATGTCAGCAAGATAAGACCCCTACTCAAATTCAGAAGTCTGACCCTTCCCTCCTATCCTGTGGAACTGAAGCCCCACTTCCCTGGGGATGAACACCTTGATGGGCACACTTTCATTTAGGTGGGTCACCCATGCAAACTGTTGCATTAAAAGGAAACCAGCAATCATTTGTCTGGGGAGGCCTCTATTGGTAAGTCATAGTTTTACTTCAATGACATCTGGTTCTGGTTCTGTTGGGAACCTATCTGGGGACAATGAGGTAGTCTGATGAGGCACATGAACTCTTTGTTCTCAGATTGCTGTGTTCCTTTCTCCTGGTCACTGGATTCATTTTTGCAGGGATTTGGGTGTTCTTTAGTCTTGGATAAAAGTGAAATATTGTTTTACATTGTTCTACTTTACTAAAAAGCTAGTTCTGGAGCTGGGTATGGCTCTCTCCCTCTTGATTTAAGCTTGTTTGTTTAAAAATTTCCTGCAAAAAAAAAATCTGTTCTATGTCAGGTCGACCATCTTACTTTGAGAAAAGAAAACAAAACAAACAGCTGAAAAATACTGACAGTTTCGTTTATCTGCCTTATCTCAAAATTTACTATTGTGTGACTTTTCTGTACCTCAAGACTGATTAGTTTATTGAGTCTGGTTGAAAAGTCTTTAAAATCTGTAACAAAAGTTGACTTAAATACAGGATTGGTAGTTAAAAAATTATACGTAGATAATCTTAAAGGGATATACACCTAATGGGCTTACCTTAGGGTAAATAACAACAATGTGGCTTGACACCATCTTGGCTGATGATCCCCATCAGGATGGTAGCAAATACATGGCTGACAGCCACCTTTACTAAGGATAAGGAATGCCATGTGACTTTATCACCTTCTTGTTTATACTTGTAGTCATGCTAAATACAAAAGTACTTTATTTACAGGAATAAATTTTACTTAGCTTTCTATATGTATTATCAAGGCCTAAAGCAAATAACTAAAAACAAGTAAAGTTTGTTTTTAAAATCAGGTATACCTAATAGATAATGGTTCTCAAATTCTTTAGAAATCTTCTGAGAATGGCATTTAAAATATTAAATGAAAAAGCTTCCCATGATAGAACATGCCAACTCCTAGAAGACAACTCTACGATCTCCAAAGAAGGTGACTGAATAGAGATGACTCCACCTTAACTACGGTATGGTACCATTAACCACTGGAAAAGGAACTGCCCATGCCTTCCCTACCACCAGTACCCTGCCAAACTGTGGACACTGTTGGCTTGACTGCTCTACTTTCTCATCAAAGTGGATTAGTTTTCCCAAATTCTCTCAGATCTACTGGCTCTGGCAGCTGTAGTAATGCTGTCTTGTGTGACAGCTGAAGACCTCTGCCCCCTCCAACAAAGCCATTGAGACCAAGGGAGCCTAACATAATCTTCAAGGTAGCTGGTAAGTCTCTACCATTTTAATAGATACAGAGACAATTTAGTTTATACTTACTGCTATAAGTTATCCTTCTCAGATCTCTGCTGTGGGATGTTCTGTATGTTAAATGTGTTGCTCTGATTGGTTAGTAAATAAAACACTGATTGGCCAGTAGCCAGGCAGGAAGTATAGGCAGAACAAGCAGAGAAGAGAATTCTAGGAACAGGAAGGCTGAGTCAGAGAGCTGCTGTCATGGAAAGCGAGATGTAAGGTACCGATAAGCCATGAGCCATGTGGCAATTTATAGACTAATAGGTATGGGTTAATTTAAGATATAAGAACTAGATAGCAAGAAGCCTGCTGCGACCATACAGTTTGTAAGCAATATAAGTCTCTGTGGGTCTGAGAGGCTGTGGGACTGGCAGGTGAGAGAGATTTTCCCTGACCGTGGGCCAGGCAGGACTGGAGAAAAACTCTAGCTACAGATCTCTGATAACATAGATGACTAACTAACTATAGCTCTTGATTTAGCAGCAGCTGCTTGGGCAATGCATTTGATATATGAAAACCAGCCTTGGTTTTTTGAAGGCTAGTAATTAACCACTTACGTATAATGATGAATGATTGGATGAAAAAAAAGAAAAGCATTGAGGATATGAAAATTTAAATAAATTGTCAAAGTCTAAGAACATAATTTAAAATATATAAAATAAACTTAAAATGATACATGATATCAAAACTTAAAAATTCAGAATTTTAACATATTAATCAGTGGAATTCTAATTCTTAAAAATATTTCTAATTGTGCTGAAAGCATCTCTATCATGTATGAATGTATGTATGTATGTATGTATGTATATACGTATATACCTCTGAATCAAAAATATTCATATACGTTTTAGGTCTGTTAAATTTCTTAACTTTAACTTCTGTCCCTAGTCTACATCTGTCCCAGCAGATTTCCACTTGACTGACAGACACCATCCAGGAACCAGCTGCAAATTACAAACTACTGCTTCAAAGGCAATCTACATCCCACCAACCCCAGATAATCCTCCAAGACCAGAGAACTCTGGATGTGCTGAAAGCTTATGTGAACCAGTCCAGCCTTCCCATCTTTTCCCCTGGGTCAGCAAACCAGATGCTTCTGATGAATGCCCCATTGCCTGGATCCTATCCTGGCATTTGACTAACATCCCAGGCTTTCTGGGCCCTGAAAATGGTGTCCTTAATTTCAGCTTAGAAGCAGGTACAGAAGAGAGTACATCACCCCTTATCCTCAACTAAAGGCTAGAAATATTAGGTCCAATGGAAACTCCCTAGCAAAGGAGAGAAAATGATTACTTACACTGATCATAGCAGAACTCATATTGGCCTCTAGGCTCCTTTATTATCAAAAAGATACCTGTCAAAGCCAAGTAGACCAAGATCTTTTCTGAGGTCTACCTGTCTTGTCTGACACTGTTCACGTGACCACACATTCCAGTTTGGTGACACTTATCTTCAAAAGACTCTTCAAAACTGACCACCTGGAATTCAAGTAGAGAGGTCCCCGATATTGTGGTCCTCTGGACACCCAACAGTTAAATGTGTCTAGTATCTCTACCTGAATTCATCACTTACATCTCAAGAAGGCATCTGAGGATCCTGTCGAACAGGAAGCAGACCACCATAAATGGAAAATGACTGAAGAGAATACCCTTAAGACCAAGATCTTTAAGGTTTGATGTTTTATTGTTAGACAACTTTAGCTCCCTTTTATGCTTTGGGTGTTATAATATTACTTTCAGTTCATTGGATTGTATTCATGCCATTAAACTTTAGCTATAGTAATAGTCTTAGTTAGGGATTCTATTGCTGTGAAGAGACACCATGACTACAGCAACTCTTATAAAGGAAAACATTTGCTTGGGGATGGCTTAATTTCAGAGGTTTAGTCTATTATCATCATGGCAGGAAGCATGGCAGTGCACAGGTAGATGTGGTGCAGGAGATGGAGCTGAGAATTCTACATCTGGATTGATGGGCAGCAGGAAGAGAGAGAGACGCTGAGCCTGACTTGAGTATTGGAAACCTCAAAGACACCCTTCAGTGACACATTTCATCCAACAAGCTCACATGTACTCTTACAAGGGCATACCTCCTAATAGTGCCACTCCTTACTAACTTATGAAGGTCATTTTCATTCAAACCAACACATTCCACTCCCTAACTCCCATAGACTTGTAGCCATATCATAATGTAGAAAAACATTTAATCCAACTTTAAAAGTCCCCATAGTCTATCACAGTATCAGCACTGATTAAAAGTTGAAAGTTCAATGTTTCTTTTGAGACGTATGCAATCTCTTAACAGTAACCTCTGTAAAATCAAAATCGAAAATCAAATTTCATAATCCCAACATAAAATGGCACAGAATATACATTACCATTAAAAAATGTGGAAAAGGAAAATAATGAGGAAATACTGGACCAAAGCCAAACTAGAAACCAGCAGGACAAACTCCAAATTCTGCATGTCCACATTTACAGATCTCCAAATCCTTTCAGCTTTGTTGACTGCAACATATTTCTCTCTCTTTGCTGATTCCATTCCCTATTAGCAACTTTTCTTGGCAACTATCCCATAACTCTGGTATCTCCAACATTTTGGAGTCTCTAAGGCAATTCAGGCTTAACTTTCAGAAGCTTAATGCAATGACCTCTCTAGGTCTCCATGCAGGGACACCCCAGTCATATGCCTAGCCTTAGTAATTTTTTCTTAGCCAGGGAGGGAGATGCCATAACCCTTTTCTTCTATCTTTGATTCCAAAACTAGAACCATTAAGCCAAAGCTCCCAAGTTTTTCTGCTTTCTTAGACTGGAACATGGCACCTTCCTTCAATTACATCTTCACCAGCTTCCTGTTTTTGATGGTTTCCTTTACTGCCTAAGCTTGGTTGTCCTGAAACTCACTTGATAAATCAGGCTGGCCTCAGACTCAGAGCTCTGCCAGTCCCTGCCTTCTGAGTACTGGGATTAAAGGTGTGCACCACCATGCCTAGCCCTAAGTTTTTATTTAATTTCATTTCCTTTTCTTTAATTCTTTTTCACAAGTTGGAAGCTTATCTGGGTGAAGTTTTGCTGTGAGGTTACCACTCCCTTTACCACACTTAGCATCAGGCTTTTCTTTAATCGTTTTTATACTTCCTGGTACGCTTTTCTCCCCTCAAACTGTACATTTTGTATTTTTCCTTGCTCAGCTTGCTGCTTTTCATTATAGATCTGCATCAGTGTGGCGACTAGCGACTAATCAATACAGTAAATACTACAATACTATGCTGTCTGGCAATCTCCTCTGTCAGAGCTGTTAATCCATAGTCAGGTAGATTTTTTTTAGACAAGGGCAGAAAGTGGCCACATTCTTCACTAAAATATCACAAAAATGGTTTCTAGACACCTAGTAATATTTTTTTTCCTTTGAAACCTCTTGAGCCAGGCCCCCACAGTTCAATTTGCCCCTAGCACCACTGTCTTCCATGCTCCTACTAGTATGTCCCATTAAGCCAAGCATAAGCTTTCCTAACCCAAAGTCCCAAAGTCCACATTGCTCCAAATAAAAGCATGGCCAGGTCAATCACAATAATACCCGACTCCTGGTACCAACTTCTGTCTTACTTAGGGTTTCTATTCCTTTGAAGAGACACCATGACCATGGCAACTCTTATCAAGAAGAAACATTTAACTAGGACTGCCTTACAGCTTAGGGGTTTAGTCCGTTATTATCATGGTGAGAGGCATGAGTCACACAGGCAGACATGGTGTTGAAGAAGGACTTGAGAATTCTACATCTGCATTGGCAGGCAGCTAGAAGAGAGATAGAGAGGGACACAGGGACTGGCTTTAGCATTTGAAACTTCAAAGCCCAGCCCCAGTGACATAGCTTATTCAACAAGGCTACATGTACTCCTACAAGGCCCCACCTCCTCCTATAAGGCCATATCTCCTAGCAATGCCACTCCCTAGGAACCTAGAGGGGCCATTTTCATTAAAACCCACACAGTCACCCCCCATAGAACTCCTACCTGGAAGTGGACGCTGAGACTAAGAGACACTGGAAACATCTTAGATAACATCACAACTCAGGAACAACACACTTTAAGGACAGATCTCAGCCAGTACTTCTTCCTTTGGGTACAAAGACTCAAATCAGGTTGGAAATTTCATTTGAGACCTTTTGGGGAAAGTTGTGGTATTTTAAATCTGAAGATAAACATACAAGGTACTAAGATATATGCATATATGGGGCAAAACCCTGAAATACCAAAACCTATAGGCCCCAATAAAAACCTCCTCCTGGTACCTCAGGTTTTCTTAGTCCCCTAGGCTCCTCTGGTATGCCCATGCCCCAAAGAACCAGTCAGCACCTAACCTGATTCAGGACTGCTTGTTCTGCCTTCAGCCAAAATCCCTTTACTATGTGGGAATATCTTACAACCTGCCATTTGCAACTTTGCCACAAGACACTGATGATGCATGTTCCTTGTCCCTGCCGAAATTAACCCTAAGTGATATACAAGGATGAGGACTATGTGTCATGTCAAAGGTATCAGGTAACCTAGCTTCTTCCTCTTTGGATAATTATGTGACCATTATTCACAACCTGACTTCTGTAGGCCCCAAAGGTCCACAACTATTTTTTTCTGCCCCTTCTGACACATGATGGGCTTGTCCCAATGGTATTACACAAGGTCTGTCAGTCTCCTACATTGTCCCTGGACTGCATTCATGTTTTTATGTCCACATCTTCCCACAAATTAATATTTATGGTGGTAATGCAGACCACCTGCATCTAGCCATGACAACTGACCACCTTCAATGGAAACAAGCAGTCTTCATATTGGTTCCAGTCTTAGTAGGTGCAGGGATTACAGGGTCCTCAGAACTAGGAGCAACAGCCTTAGGTATCCAAGACCAGCGATTTAGAACCTTGAGCTAACAGGTAAAATAAGATCTGGGATCTTTTGGAAAACTGTCTCTAAGTACCCTTGCAATAACAAAAAGAAGGGTCCTATATTTACTATTATTCATGAAGAAAAGGAGGTTAGGTGTAGCCCTTGGAGAAACCTGTTGTTTCTATGTTAACCAATCAGGTATAATTAAGGAGCCCCTAGCCATGGTGAGAAACAACCTTAAAACCAAATACTTAGACCAACAGGAGGGGAACAGCTGGCATCAGTCCCCGTTTAACTGGTCTCCCTGGCTAACCACTCTTGTTTCAGTCACAGTAGGCTCCCTGATCCTCCTAATGTTTCCCATGGTCAGGGCATGCACCTTCTGGTGTATTACAAATTTTATTTCCTGTCAGTTAGTCAATGTTAAAATATTTGCCCTCCATCAGCATTATCAGCCCTACAGCAATTAGAAATGGAAGTTTCCTATGGAGTATTTGACAGGGACACATAAGAAAAGGGAGGAGGGGGAGAATGAGAAACCAGACTGACTCCATCTTGTCCTTGGAAACCATTTGAAGACTCTAGCTAAGTTAGGTTTCTATTTACTGTAAAATTTACATTTCTTTTTCTCAGGATTGGGCTCTTCCCCACCCCTGTGAACACAGAATGTTCTATAACAAATGTTCCAAGAAGGTTTCCTTAACTGCCTGGTCTCACTTCTGTAACCATGATTGCTTGTAAAAATCTCCCCTTTTATAAGGTTCTTGTCTTATAAAAGAGACTTGAACATTTGGTTCAGGGCTGCTCTCTAGAACCCTGTCTTAGGGTGAGACAGCCACCTGACTGGTTTTGCTGTGCACAGAATAAAGCTTGCTTCAGTTTGGCCATAATTTGTGGTCAGTTGTCTTTACTCTTGTTTGGTGGGGTTAACAATAAGGGAAGGCCATGTGGGGGTGACCATGATCGCAATATATTGTATGCACATATACAAATTGCCAAAAGAGAAAAAAGAAAAAGCAAATTCAAATGAAGAGGAATCTTACTATAGTTTGAAATTTTTTTGCTCCATTTCTTGAAGAGCATGCATTAAGTACCTAGGAGAGTAGTCATTCTCAACCTGTGGGTTGCGACCCACATGGCAAACCTCTGCCCCCCCAAAAAATATTTACATTACAATTCCTAACAGTAGCAAAAATACAGTTATGAAGTATCAGTGAAAGTAATGTTATGGTTGGGAGTCACCCCAGCTTGAGGAACTGTATGAAAGGGTTGCAGCATTAGGAAGGTTGAGAACAACTGCTCTAGAGTCTCACAAAGCTAAGAATCTAGGCTCAGGAACAGACACTCACATGGGTAAATGTGTAATTACAACTTAGGACAAGTGTCGTGGGAGAAATGCCAGGTGTAGTAACAGACTTGTGTTGTTGTTGGAGAGCTTCTCTCCAGGTTCCACCAAGCCCCGCAGTCCCACAATCCACGTATAAAATAATCACTCAGACACTTATATTACTTATAAACTCTATGGCCATGGCAGGCTTCTTGCTAACTGTTCTTATATCTTAAATTAACCCATTTTTATAAATCTATACCTTGCCACATGGCTGGTGGCTTACATGCTGCTTGTCCTGGTCGTGGCTGCAGTGTCTCTCCCTCCTTCTTCCTGTTTCCCCAATTCTCCTCTCTCCTTGTCCCGCCTATACTTCCTGTCTGGTCACTGGCCATCAGTGTTTTATTTATATAGAATGATATCCACAGCAGACTTGTGCACTGATTTATATTGAGGAGGGACCACCTATTAGCCAATGTTTACCTGCATACAGCAAACGCTATGTTAGCTTAAGCCTAAAGGGATTCACAGCCAAGTACTAAGTGACTTTTATAATGAGTATTGAAGCATCCACAGAAGAATAAGCTGATATATCTGGGCCTCAAATCCACATCACAGAACTCTGTGTGAAAGCAACTGCTGCCCTCAGAACAGCATCCACTCTGCAAAATTGCCACAGAACTCGATGTCTTGTAACCTGCTAGATTCTGAATTCAAGTTCCCCACAGGAACCTCAGTGTTGGTAAATGTAAAGCTTGTTCAGAACCTCCACAGCACAGAGCATGGTAAACACCATACCATTTAGTTCCTCAGTTTCGGGAACCAAATTAAAGAAGCTGGAAGTGTTCCAAAGAGAATCTACTCTGTCTGCCACTGTTGGAAAGAAAGGCAACTGAAATTTATGGGAGACTCTTCCTCCCAGCAGACTGGGATGAGCAAAGCCCCAGGCAGAGAGACAGATTTAAGCTGGGAAGGGGGAAGAATTTGGCCATTTCTCCCTTTAAGACCTGTCTAGGAGTTAGTGGGATAAGGGTACAGTGTGGAGAGTGATCATGGAGGCCAACGCAACTTAACTGGAGCAGCAATCGCAGGCCACAATGTAACCCTTTTCCTTAAAGGACAGTGGCATCCTTAAGGGTGTCAGAGTTACTATTAATGTGGTTGTATTAACATTTTAAAAAATATTTCTGCCTGCGGTGGAGAGTGGGTTGAGGGGAGCTGTTGCGGGCTTCTGCTCAGTGGAGATGCAGTGAAGTTAGCTGATGCTAATTATCACTTCTGGAATGCATAACAGGACCCCGGAAGTGCAGAGGGAGCAGCAAATGTGCTAATGCCTCCAAGGATCATTGTCTCATTTCCTCCCTCCCTCCCTCCCTCCCTCCCTCATTCCTTCCTTCCTACCCTCCCTCCCTCATTCCTTCCTTCCTACCCTCCCTCCATCCATCCATCTTTCTTTCCCTTCTTTCCCTCCTTCCCTCCCTCCCTCCCTCCTTCTTTCCTTCCTTTTTATTTTTAAGGATAAACGTGTAGAAGCTTGGCTCAGTTCACAGTGTGGATCATGGTCACCAGGTTATATCACCTCTGAATTCTTTGGGTCAGGATTATCGTCCACATTTTGATGGGCTGTGTGCACGACATACTGGAGTTAGCTGCTCTGTTTCACCTAACACCTGAAAGGGAACACGAGGTGTTTAATTTTAATTAGGCATGTTAATTAGGTGAGCCCAAAGGGGTTCCTGATTGATGGATTTTGGTAGTTGACCTCAAGAGGAGGAAGTGGCCAATAAGAGAACAAACTTTGGTGGCAATTTTAGGAATGTCTTCTAATGATTTTTAGCAAGCCAGAGGGAATGGGGGAGGGGGAAGAAGGCCTACCAGAACCATGTTTGCCAGGTCCAGGGTGGCTACAGTCCCTTCAACAATCTTGCACTCAGAAGACTAAGAGAAGGCTTTTGATTTCATAATAATCGATATAGACCCACAAGAGGAAGTGGTTATGGAGAGAGTGAAGACAGTCAGGCACTTGCCTAGCATTCATGATGCTATGAGTTCATCCTGGGAGAAGAAGGGAAGTGGGGAGGTGGAATAGAGGTAACTTTGGATGAAAGGCTATATATAGTTCACATAGAGATCAGTGAAATGCTGAAGGGATTTGACAAAGACAAACAGGAAGGGTAACATAAAGTGCCAGAGGACTGGGTCTCTGCTTTGGAAAGTGACAGCATTAAAAGTAGCATTTGAGTGACCATATTTCACGCTCCAGTGCATGATGTCTCTATGTAAGGCAGTGTCTTTGTAACCCATGTAAGAACATTACCTGTGTGCTCCCTCGTGGGGAAGCGGTGTAAATCTCTCAGCGGGTATGAGCTGAGACATGAGGAGCTGGATGTCATGTCACAAGATGCCATCTCTGTTGTGGGGAAGGGAAGGGCATTAACAATGGAGTTCAGAAAAAAGAAGCAGAGGAATGTGAATAGGGTGATGGGATGGAAGGAGAGTAAAAATAGTCCAACAGTTTCCAAATTTCTCTCCTCTACTTCCTCTCAGCTAATTCTTTTCTTAAAATCCTACATCTGGCTTCCTCTCTCTCACCATTATCCTAAAGCTATTTTCGAAGTCCCTGGTGGCCTCTGAATTTCTAAATAGAAATGCTCTCTCTACCATTATTTTCTGTCTGCTCTACTTAGAAATAAAGTTGTATAGGGATGTCTTTTTTATGCTCAACTTTAAGCCCTCCACACTTACTAATTAAGAAAGAAAACAGTGACTTCAAAAATGAATAAGTAAATCTATTAAAGACCAAACTAAAAAAGTAATCATCACTCCAAATTCCTACCTCAGGCTACAAAACTGAGCCTATTAGATGCAGATTCTGAGAATGTCCCTCTCTTCACAGAACCCACTCACACACAGGAGTAAGTGCACATAGCGAGTCCATTCGTTCTAATCTGCTTTTTTGAAATGCAAAATCAATACTTACACCATACATTGCTATAACAATTGTGCTTCATTCAATGGTTTCACTAAAATGTTTTAGAACAACAAGAAGGAAATCTTTGGAGTCCTTTGACTAAAAACATCAGAATGAGGCCAGCAAGATGGTTCAGCAGGCGAAGGTGCTTGCTGACAATCCTGATGAACTGAGTTCGATCCCCCAAACCCACATAGTGGAAGAAAAGAACAGGTTCCTCTAAATTGCCCTCTCACTCTCCCATGCATGCTCTCGTACACTCATGCTTACAGTATATACACACACAAACCCACTCAAAAAATAAATACATGCAATACAAATTAAATGTCATAAGACAGCTGGCAAAGACACCTACATGAAAGAATCCACCATCCTCATTTGGGAGTGTGCTTGTGGGACATTTTTCTTGACTTCAGCTATAGCAGTTGGGCTGCTAGGCTGAAAAGGATATTTTGTGTCTTGGGAAACATTTGAAATGCTCCTTTTAGGAAGCTTGCTGAACTATACATTACAACTGAGTGTACACCACAGGCCTTCCTGAGTTTCACGCGAACATCACCCCGCAAAGCATTCCCACTGCTTCCGACCCTTCAGTTGCTGGGAAATCGTCTTGAAAGTACCCAGCAGCCATTTCTGCTTCTGTTTCTAAAAAGTTTTCTATCTCTTTGCCCCTTTTCCCTGCCACACTGTGTATCTTTTAAAATATTTTTTTTAATTTGCACATTACATTGGAAAAATTAGACCTCCAACCTTCTTATAAATCACAAATACATTTTTCAGGTTCTGAAGACTACCTTAAAACACATGTATTCTTGTACTTGGTCAAAATTTAAATCTTTCCCTGTATTTTGGTTGCATATGCCTTCCCTTCTCTTCTTTTTTATTTCTGTGTTCTTTCTTCCTTTCAGCAATATTGGAACTGTGGGAAAAACGTCTCCTCTAAGAATATACAAGAATATACCAAAGAAGTTTTGACTTGGTGTTTTTTGTTTGTTTGTTTGTTTGTTTTTGTTTTTGTACTAGACATTGAGCCACTGAACCTGGAGCTTCAAGAATGCTAGGCAAGCACCCTCCCAGTGAGCCACATCCTCATAAGTAACATGCATGACTTTAAACATTTTTAGGATTTCTATCCCCATATTTACTGATATAATCTACCAAGAACTTGCTTTGGGTGTCTTTGTTTTTCCCAGTTATTATTCACGAGCTCTTTTGCATGAACTTTAGATGGCATGAACTTTAGATGGCATGCTTCCTAAAGTAAGTTTATTTCTTTACTTCCTTCTCTCAACAGAATTGTTTGTTCACTTTTTATGCATTGAGTTGAAACTCACAATCATTTTTAATAACTCAGGAAAATTTCTCCTGATATTTTCATTGTGATTTGATATTTTTATCCACTATTTTAGGATGAATTTGCAATTGTAAAATATTCAGCATTTAGTGTTAGAGATTAGCTCAGTGGTAGATTGCCGGCCTTGTATGGGCAAGACCCTATGTTTGATTCCTAGTACAAAAGTAAGAAAAAAAGAGAGAAAAAAGAGAGAAAGAGAGAAAGGAAGGAAAGAAGGAAGGAAAGAAGGGAGGGAGGGGAGGGAGGGAGGGAGGGAGGAAGGGAGGGAGGGAGGAAGGAAGGAAGGGAGGAAGGAAGGAAGACAATTTAAACAATTTTCAAAATTAGTGTGTAAGACTAAACTGCTCTTTCAATGCAGTCAACCACTGAAGTCTGCTTTTCTCCTGTCAGTAGTTTAGTGATTTCAAGTTACTTCCATGTGTTTCCTTTTGAGTTTATCATTGTCTATGTAATTTAATTTTGAATATCTTAAGTTATATATTTATATCTACTTATAATTTATAATTATTATGTATAAAGAAAAGATGTATCGTATATATTTTGCTATTGCCCACCTCCATATACTATTATTTTCGATGTTTATATGAATATCCCACACAGCGGATTACAGTTTCTATGAAGCATAATCATTTCCACTCTTCCCATTAAACATTGAGGTGCTGTACGTCACCCCTTGTCTGCTTGCAGTGGCTAGCGTGGAAGTGGTGTTCTGAATGTTAATGAGTCTCTTTCTGTAAACGATTCTGAAACTACTAAATAGAGGGTGATCTTCCAGGTTACATTAATCAATGTTCTAAGAAATGTCTTAGAATTTTTTATTTTTCCATTAAATCCAATCAAACAATTTTATGTATACAGTGCCTCAGTGCTTCTACTATGTTATTAGATTTTATGATTTTAATGTCTTGTTATTTTAAATAAAGTACATTTCTTTCCAGTAGCAACAAACACATCTTTCCCATTACTGCCATCATAACATCATTGTTATCAAGATTATCTGTTTTCAGCTGGACGGTGGTGGCACATGCCTTTAATCTCAGCACTCGGGAGGCAGAGCAAGGTGGATCTCTGTGAGTTTGAGGCCAGCCTAAGTCTACAGAATAAGAACCAGGACAGGCACCAAAACTACACAGAAAAACCCTGTCTCAAAAAAAAAAGATTATCTGTTTCCTATATTTTAAGTTTTCTTTTCATTGATGTATTCTCCTTTCTTCATGTCATGTCATATGTACACACACATATATATATATATATGCATTATCTCTCCATATATATATATATATATTTGTATGTATATATATTTCACTTAGCATGGTCTCCAGTTGCATATAGCATCCAGCAAACAGTAGAATTTCATTCTTTTTTACTATGGATGACTAAAACCCTATTATGTAAGTATACCAAGTTTGGTTTTGGTTTTTAGCCAGTGAGCTCTTGAATGAAATATAGATAGACTCTGTAATTTGATATTATGAATAGTACTACAATAAACATGACTGTGCAGATACCTTTTGGTATGGTGACTTCAAGTCCTTTGGGTATGTACCCAGAAGTGGTGTAGATGGAACCTAAGGAAGTCCATATTGGTTTCCAAGTTGGAAGGACTAATTTATACACCCATCAGCAGTGAATAAGGGTCCTTCTTTCCATTTCCCCACATTTTTGACAGCATTTGTTGTTATTTGTTTTCTTTATGATAGCTATTTTTACTGGGATAAAAACAGAATCTTGGGAGAGTTATTAATATGAATTTCTTTAGATGTGTTTTAAATACAAAAATCTCTTCAGTTCATCTGATTGTTTCCCAGAACTGCCTTCTTAGATGAACAGATAAGGGTTTTCAATTTAACACATAGACTATACTCCAGTGTGTGTGTGTGTGTGTGTGTGTGTGTGTGTGTGTGTGCCACAATCAATATAAATTTATTCTTCTGCTTTTTTCCATTGTTAGATCAGATCTTGTGTAAGTGTTAATAAATGCTTCTTGAGAAATCTATTGGGCTAATCATGCTTATTCCTGTTTCTGTATCAGACTGGGTAAATTATGAGCAGCAGAAATGTATTGATCACCACTCTGGAAGGGAGGAGGCCTAAGATCAAGTTACAGCACACTATGTCTGGAAAGCATCTTCCCCTTTCTTCAGTGACAGTACTTTGTTGATGTGTCCTCTCAGGGTGAGGAAGGAGGCAAGAAACAAGGCATCCTCCTCTATAAAAACAATAATCTCATTCATTATTCTCCTCTTTGCAACAGCTATATGTAAGGTAGTTGCCAACAGATAAATTTCCCAACATGCAGCTGAGCATTGGTGGTACATGCCTTTAATCCCAGACTTGGGAAGCAGAGGTAGTCAGATCTCTGAGTTCAAGACAAGCCTGGTCCACAGAATGAGTTCCAGGACAGCCAGGGCTGCACAGAGTAACCCTGTCTTGGGGGAAAAATAAATTCCAAATATCCAAAGCAGAGCCACGCTTCTTCATTATAACAACTATTTACATCTGTAGATTACACAATTAATTAGTTGGCAACTTTGGCAGGATTCTTTGTTGATGATGGCTTTGTAGGACTTTTCAGGCAATTTTTATTGATTCTAGTTGCTAGCATTTTATTTAGGGTTATTTATGCCCATGTATATAAGTGGCACTTAACTGAAATATTATCCCTTTTCATTCCCATTACAAAATACTACTTTTCAGAGTCTGTGGGCTTCATGTAAAATATTGCCAAGGCTTCTATTCTTTCTCTTTTAGGGTTGCTTAAATTGCCAAGAAATGATCTGGGGTTTGCAGGCATGAACTCACCTGGAGAACATATGTTAGAAGAATATCATTTTATGTCTCTTCTTTCTCCTTAAGTTTCTTAATTTACATTTCCCTAGAGTTTGTGTGTTTCTCATTTATTGTGTGTTGTAAAGCTGTTCTCATTTATTATATGATGTAAAGTTGTTTTCATTGTCTTTATGTCTTCTTTAGTATGATGTAACTTTGCTTTCTTATTTTTATGTTGGCTCATGATTTATGTACTTATTGGTCTTTTCAACAAACTGCTTTTTGATTGATGAACTGATTCTTTTTGGCCTACTTTTGAGGTACAGTTTTATTTTTATTCCTTACATATCTTTATTGTATTGACTTTGTTGGTGGCTTTTTATTTTCAGGTGACTATTTGACACCCTGTTAATTACCAAGTAATGAACATTTCAGGGCTGTTAAATCTCCCTTTAGATTAGCTATATGCAAAGTATTATTTTAACAATGTTTGCTTTTTTCTACATTGCAGTTTTAAAATTCTTTTGAACAGAATTATTCAAAAAATTTGTTAAAATTTCTGTTTATCCTCTACTTTGATTTTATTTACATTTTCTAATTTATTTCTAGTTCTTAATGTATTGTGGTGAAATGTGTGCTTGCTATTTTTATATAACAGAATTGGTTACATTTTCTTTCATTTCTAATATGTAATTTATGTTTTTAGTTACCTTTGTAAACAAGGCATATTTTGTTTTGAAGGGGTATAAGGTTTAATAAATATTGGACAAAGTAAGTTACATTAATTAGAATTTGGGCGCACGCCTTTAATCCCAGCACTCCGGAGGCAGAGCTAGGCAGATCTCTGTGAGTTCGAGGCCAGCCTGGGCTACCAAGTGAGCGCCAGGAAAGGCGCAAAGCTACACAGAGAAACCCTGTCTCGAAAAACCAAAAAAAAAAAAAAAAAAAAAAAAATTGGTCCTTTATTTATTTCTCTCCCTTGTATTTTGTCACTCAATAATTGAAATAAGTGATTAAAGCTTTATTTGTTGGAGGATGGCTCTTAATTTCTCACTCTAATTTATGATAGTATATTGCATCATATATCACTCAAGCATATTTTATACCCTTATTTTTTTACAATAAAAAGGTAAACACGTGAATAGAATTAATAAAAAAAAAAATGGAAGTTTCCCTGACCAAATATAGCTCAATTCTAGTCAATTATACCTCCACACAAATTTCCAACCTATCTACTTGTCTCTTTATCCACTAACACCACTCTAATCTGCACACTGTCCCTTGCTTTAGATTCTCTTTTCATTTTAATATAAAAGTGAAAATGGCTTATAGAGATTGAATTTCCTTGTTCTCTGGTTTAAAGTCTCCCGACAGCTTTCCCTCTAAGCTCAGTGTAGAATAAGCCACACTTTAACTCTGCTTGCAAAGCTGTAGATTTGGCTTACGCCTTTCTCCCCCTGTTGCTACAGACATCCACTTGTACAGCCCTCTATTCCACATCACTCTGCAGCACTCAATATGGCATTTTATTCTTGAATATTTGCTCGTGGTTCCTTGTTATGGGCTATAATAATAAAACCGTGCTTTCTTCCAGTTTACTGTTTTTATTTCAAGTTACAGTTTGTTCAATTTTAACATCAGAAATTCTGCTTCTATATTAAAGTAGAAGTGGGGAGTTATCTACCATATTAATTAGAAAACCAGATGAAACATTCAAACCATGGTTCCTTTAGACATTGAAAACAACAGAGGACAGTGATTTCTAAGAGAAGGAGAAGCAAGTGAGTTGAGTTCTGTGAGAGTCTGCACCGAATGAGCTTCTGAGCAGAATAGATACACTGGGGGTATTTGGGGATAACAATAAACACTACTACATTTTAGTAAACAAAGAAAGCAAAAATGATAGTTTTTTTATTTTATTTTATAATTTAATTTTACATATCAGCCACAGATTCCCTTGTTCTCCCCCCAAACCCCTGCCTCCCCCCCAGCCCACCCCCCATTCCAATCTCCTCCAGATCAAAGCCTCCCCTGAGGATTGAATTCAACCTGGTTAGCTCAGTCCAGGCAGGTCCAGTCCCCTCCTCCCAGGTTAAGCCAAGCGTCCATGCATAAGCCCCAGGTTTCAAACAGCCAACTCATGCACTGAGCACAGGACCTAGACCCACTGCCTAGTTGCCTCCCAAACAGATCAAGCTAATCAACTGTCTCACTTATCCAGAGGGCCTGATCCAATTGGGGGCTCCAAAATGATAGTTTTAAGTGAGCTGTAGATCAATAACACACACCCTAACATAAGCGTATTTTAATCTTAGAAAAGGGGAACAGAAAAAAAATATTCAGTGAAATCATAGTCAAAATTTTCCATGATGTCATGAAACTTACAAACTCACGGCTGAAGAACCAGAAGCAAACCCAGCAGAAACAAGAAGAGCACCGCACGACAGCGTTCCACCACTGAGAGTTAAACTGAGCCCGGTGCCCGGCCACTTTCTGTGTGACGTGTAGGGGATGTTCTTCCATTTGTATACCCCCTAATATAATTGTGTTTCAGTGCTTCCCTGTGGACTGAACTCCTCCTACCCATCAGCACTGAGACCTGAACTTCAGGACCATGTCGTTTCATAGGAGAGTTTTTACAATGCCATTTGTCTGAACAACTTTTTTCCTGTTTTTCAGATTGGGAACTATCCGTTTGTTGGGTTCTAACATCTGCTTTATAAATCCTCTTAAAAATGTTCCCTTGTTATTTTTAAAGCTATGGTCTCAATTCTGTTACACGATTTCTTTTCTTAGTCAATATGTGTTCCGTTCATAAGGTAGTCCTATATTCTGTGACCATATTTATTTTATCCATTATTTTTCTCAATACTTCAGTTTTCATTGATTATCAACTCTAATAAATTTGTATTGAAGTGATTTGTATCTTATATAAAAATTTTCCATATTTTCTGTAGATTGCTTCAGAATGCAGTTCCGACATAAAGTTATCTCCTCATACTTAAGGAATGCTTTTTAATCACAACTTTCCCTTCTATGCAGGGCATTTCTGCCCATGATGGCAACAATAGCATCCCTACAATTCTTGTGCTGATTCTAATCTGATAACTGTTGCTACGACTGCAACCAGCCCAGCTACTCCCACCAATAGCAGGGTCAAAACCTCATCCTTTCTCATGATTACTCTCTTCTAGGCCCCATATTCCTCAAGTTTTTGCCAGTAAACAAAATTCCACTAAGAAAATTCAAGAACCTATACTTTAAATCTGTGATAAAGGATTGGAGAGAGGGATCAGTGGTTAAGAGGACCTGTGCTTGGTTCCCAGCACCCACATAACAGTTCACAATCTGCTAGAATTTCAGCTCCAGGGATCCAACTTCTTCCTCTGGCCTCCACAGGTTACAGCATGCATGTGGTGAACATAAGCTCTGTCAAGTTCACACACACATTCACACAGACACACACACACACACACACACACACACACACACACACACACACACACGCGCGTTATGAACAGATCTAGAAAATAGTGTAGAGGCTTTAGTGTCCAGGAGATCAATGTGTGACTGTGTCACTAGCATTGAAAGATATAGCTGGACACTGTTGCCAGTAACTTTAGGAGACACCCACTCAGGGACCTCCACTCAGGTCAGTTCTTGACTGTGTAGGCCCAGAACAGAATTATGGTCAAATTAGAGTGGAGCCCTCTTAGCTTATTAAGATAGCCTACGAATCCTCCATATGGTAGATAACAGTAAGGAAAGCATTAGTTCACTTTCTGTTGCAATAACAAAATACTTGACGCCGGGTGCTTCATACAGTGATGTATTTAGCTTACAGTTTTGTAGGCTGAAAGTTCAAGATGAAACAGTTCATCCAGCCTCTGGTGAAGGAATTGTGATAAAACAGCTTCACCTGGGAACATGAGCTGAGGAAATCATGTAGTAAGGCAGAAGACCAGAGAGCAGGAAGGACAAGTCATCTTTTTATAACTACTTGCCCTCCCAAAACTTCATTTTGTCAACATCTCATTTCCAAGGAATATGCCTCCAAAGACCCAATGAGTTCCACCCACACCCCACCTCTTAAAGGTTCCATCACTGTCCCACAAGTCACACCAGGAACCAACATGGACATTTGAGGAACATGCTGACCACACCAGGGGCCTTCACGTCTGTTGACTTGTTGTTTGATGCTTTTGTTTTCTTCACTGACTAATGGTACTTCTGCTGTGTTGAGAAATTGATGTATTATATAAATTTGATTGAGCTTATACCATAAAATGATTATTAGATTCTTAGTGAATTTAAGAAAAAGTGTTACTTTTTTTTTTACTCTATTTTTACTTCTTTTGCTTAGCTTTGCTGCTGTCAAGGGAGAACAACTCTTGAACCATGGTCTTTACATTTATAAACAACACATGAGAATGTCTGTTAAATAGAATAAGTGCATTGGCAACCATTTATCTAGAAAGAAAGAAAGAGAGAGAGGGAAGGAGGAAGGAAGGAAAGAGGGAAGGAAAGGAGGAAGGAAGGGAAGGAAGGAGAGAGAGAGAGAGAGAGAGAGAGAGAGAGAGAGAGAGAGAGAGAGAGAGAGAGAGAGAATCTCAACAGTAACGTTAAGAAAGGGAATAAAGAAGGGTAAGGCAAGTACAAGTGCCCAGGGTGTGGGGTCAGATTTTTCTGTCCTTAAGTTTGAGGCGACAACAGATGTTAGAATAGAACTTCTTGTCTAGGGCTGCAAATGCTGGCCTGCACTCTAGCTCTGGAACTTTCTTCAGTAAGAAATGGGTTAAGGAGAGCAGACTGAGAAAGAAGTGAAAAACCTCAGGTGACAGTTACTAAGGAGAGAAAGGAGCAGAGTGCAGCAGAGAGGCAGAGGGACCTAAGAGCATGCCACAATGAGCATCTCACTTTGCCATTGAGAACTCCGCCCTCTGAGCACAGGTCTTTCCTCTGTCACTCACATTTCGACATTCTCCATTTTCCACGAGCTGTGTCCTTCCCAGTCATTTACCCCCCCCCCCCGTCTATTATTAAAATAGCACATCAGAACAACGACGGTTTCAACTAGATAGCCTTATCAGCACAAAGCTGAAGTTGCATGCAATATAAATCCCCGTAATGAAGGGAATGCTAAATAATTTTAATAGAAAATGTCCTTTCATGATAAAAAAAGATTTATGCTCAGTGATTAGCCGAGGAGTCTGCTTCCTAATAAAAGGCATTACATACTCTTTCTTATTTAGTGACTAGATACCTTTCATGATACGTATTCTCCTTTAGCAGCAAAAGTTACAGACAAGGTCTGGAATCAACTCCCCAGTTACCAGCTCTCATCCTTTCATTCAGTGTGCCTTAAGTAAGCCCCTATGGTGTGGTCATGCCAGGTGCTAAGAGCAATTGAAAGTTCATGCAGTGTCCCTGTCTTCAAGGCCATTACTAGTGAAGCTTTATCAGTAGTCAGTCATTTAGATTTAAGTTTGTTAAAATTGTATTTTTAGAAGTCTTTTATCACCACAGGAGTCTACATGGATAGAGAAATTATTATTTCAAACTGAAGAATAAATTTAGGGATAAGGGGAAAATAATTCTTGCATCTCAAATTGACTACCTCCTGAGTACTATTATACCCAAGTACCTGAATTTCTTCTTCTTCTTCTTCTTCTTCTTCTTCTTCTTCTTCTTCTTCTTCTTCTTCTTCTTCTTCTTCTTCTTCTTCTTCTTCTCCTCCTCCTCCTCCTCCTCCTCCTCCTCCTCTTTCTTCTTCTTCTTCTTCTTCTTCTTCTTCTCTTCTTCCTCCTCCTTTTCTTCTTTCTCTTCCTCTTCTTCCTTATTATTTTTTCTTTATTGAAAATTCATTCTTTTCTTCCATAGTATATCTTGATTACAATTTCTAGTTCCTTCCCACCTTGCCTCTCTTCCAGATCCACTCTCTTTCTGTCTCTCATTAGAAAAGAGCAGGATTCTAAGAGATAACAAGCAAACATGACAAAATAAGATGAGGTATAATAAAGTGAAAACCATCACACTGAGATCAGACAAAGCAACAGAAGGAAAAGAGCTCCAAGAGCAGGCACAGAATCAGAGACACCCCCCCCCCATTCACAGACTCAGGAGTCCCATAAAAATACCAACCTAAACACTATAATATATATGCAGAGGACCATGTAGGCCTTGTGCTTGCCACTTCAGTCTCTGTGAGTTCATATAAGCCTTACTTGGTTGAGTCAAGGGCCTTATTCTTCTAGTGTCTTCCACTTCCTTTAGCTTTTACACTTTTTCTACCTCCTCCTCCATGGGGATCCTTGACTCTGGGGGGAAGGGTTTGTTGGAGATATCCCATTTAAAGCTGTATATTCCAAGGTCTCTCTCTCTCTCTCTCTCTCTCTCTCTCTCTCTCTCTCTCTCTCTCTCCCTGAGTAATGTCTAGCTGTGAATCTGTGAATCTCTTTCAATCTACTGCAGGAGGATTCTTCTCTGATGATGACTGGAATTTAGTCTCTGGTTCTTGCTGTGGAATGTCTTTCTGTGTGTTGTGAATATGTGTTAGTACCATTGGCTAATAAATAAAACTGCATTGGCCTATGGCAGGGCAAAATGGAGCCAGGTGGGAAAATCCAAGAGGAATAATGAAAGTAAAAAGGAGAATAAAAGGAGACACCAGCCTCTGCCGAAGGAGCAGCAAGATGCCAGCAGACCAGTAACACCACAGATCCATGGCAACTTATAGATTAATATAAATTAATATAAATGGGTTAAGTTATAAAGGCGAACTAGAAAGAAGCTTGAGCTATAAGCCATCCAGTTTGTAATTAATATAAGCCTCTGAGTGATTATTTTATAAGTGTCTGTGGGAACTCAGGGCTGGGCAGGACACAGGAAAACTTCCAGCTATAGGTTCTTGGCCACACAAGCAATGTCAGGTATGTCTTCCAGCTTGTGGAGCAGGCCTTAAGACAACTGAAACGTCAGTTGGCTACTCCCACAAGTTCTGTGCCACTGTTGCTATAGTGTATCTTGCAGTGAGGACAGATTGTAGGTCAAATATTTTGTGGCTGGGTTGGTGTCCACGTTTCTTTTTTGGCAGCCTATAGAGTACCTTCCCTCACCAAAGACCCATAGGAGTGTCCTGCACACATAAAACATAGGGGTGAAGGCTCCATGTAGGCACTAGCTTGACTTCTCTTTGTTCACTGAGTTGTGTGTATGTTGTCCTTAGCAATGCCCCCCACCTCCCATCAGTTTGTGGAAAGCAACCCATTGTCTTAGCAACAGCCTGGGTTGTTTGGAGATTTCCATTGGACCTCCTTGACCAACAATTAAATTGAATGCAAACCAGTCCTGATACTGGAAGCCTTCTTTGGCGAAAAGAGATTGTCAGTTGGAAATCCTCATCACCCATTACTAGGAGACATCATTAGGATACCCCTCACATATTTTAGGAAGTTCCTTTTCCACTCCACTAGGTTTCCATATCATCCCTCAAATACCACTCACTTCCAGCTGTCTCTCCCCAAATAATCTCCCTCAACCCCATCTCCTCTGCCAATTAGACCCTCCTACTCCCTTCCATCCACCTTCCCCCTTCTCCAGTCTACCTTTAAAATCTATTCTATTTCCCCTTCTCAGGGAGATCCTTGTGTCCCTCATTTCTTTCCTCTATACCTAACATATCCAAGTCTACAGACTCTCAGATTGTAGGTTGGTTATCATTTCTTTAATGGCTAATTTCCAAATATAAATGAATACATACTATATTTGTATTTCTGGTTCTGGGTTACCTCACTCAGGATGAATTTTTTTCAATTTCCATCTATTTGCCTGCAAATTTCATGATGCCACTTTTATTTTTTTTTTAATAGCTGAGTAATACTTAATCCTGTAAATGTACTGCATTTTCTTTACCCATTCTTCTTTTGAGGGATATCTAGGTTGTTTCCACTTTCTGGCTATTATAAATAAAACAACAATGAACATGGCTGAGCAAGTGTCCTTGTGGTAGGATGGAGTGTCCTTTGAGTATATGCCCAGAGTGATATAGTTGGATATTGAGGTAGATCTATTCCTAGCTTTCTGAGGAGCTACCGTACTAATTTTCATATTAGTTGTACAAGTTTGCACTTCTACCAGCAATGGATGAGTGTTTTCCTTATTCCACATCCTCACCAGCATGAGCTGTCACTTGTGTTATTGATCTTAGTCATTCTGACAGGTTTAAGATGGAATCTCAAAGTGGTTTTGATTTGCTTTTCCCTGATGGCTAAGGATGTTAAATATTTCTTTAGGTGTTTCTCAGCCATTTGAGTCCCTCTGTTGAGAATTCTGTTTAGATCTGTGCCCCATTTTTAATTAGGTTATTCCTGGATTGCTTTAAGTGACTTATTGATTTCCTCTTTAAGGACCTCTATCATATTTATAAAAGCTATTTTAAGGTCTTTTTCCTGTGTTGCTGCTATCATGGAATATTCAGGACCTGTGGTGGTAGAATAGCTTGGCTCTAGTGGGTACATATTGCCTTAGATATATTTTTACACTTGCATTTAGGCATCTGGGATTTGAATGATTATAGGTCTAGGTTTACGAGTTGTGTCTTTGTTGGGTGTGTTGTTCCTTGGTTGCTGTTTCCTCCATAAATTTTAGGAGGGTGTGATGGCTGTGTGTTGCCTCATAGAAAATTTTCTGTAGACCTGATAGTTGAGGCCTCTTGTGGCTCCAGGTAAAATGTGTTTCTCACCTTAGGAGCTGATATCTATGGTTGGGTGACAGGCTAAAGGCTTGAAGGGTTCACTGGAGGGATGATCTTCTTATTTTGTCTCCATGAATGCAGGTAGTCAGTGAAGAAATGTCACCTCAGAACGTCCACCGCAGCACTAGGGATGAGACTGGGGCATTGGATCTGTTTCCCTGGGCCGCCCAGCCGCTGTGTGCATAAGGAATGCTTGCTGGTGTTGGAAACTGCTATAATAGGATGAGGTTGGGGAAAGGAAGGTTGGTGGAGAAGATGTTTGTGATCCACTGGGGATGGACTCAGAGGGGAAAGGGAGACTTCAGCACATCTTCTGCTACAGAGCTGGGAATGAGACTGGGGGTGTTGAACTGAAGGAGCAGAAGGAGAGGTGAAGATCTGTGGTCAGCCTAGCTGTTCCTCTGGCAGGCTTGTCTTTTGGCTTAGCATGGGAAGCCTGCTAGGGTTGGGGCCTTGAACAAAGCAACAAATAGAGGGAGCAAGGTTAGAAGGGGAGATCTGTATGATCCATGGTAATGGGAGGCAGGGAAGTCAGCCACAGATGTTCTGTTGTGGAACTGAGGACTAGACTGGGGGATTAGATCTGTCTGGGGGAACAGAGGGAGAAGAAAAGAACTGCAGGCAGTCTACCTGGTTTTCTTGCAGGTGCCCTCTGTTAGCAGAGGGTGCCTGCAGGAGGTTGGGGTGGCGCTGCAGCTGGTTTCTTTTGCAGAGTTAAAGATGAACCTGGGGGATTGGATTTTCCTTGAAGAAGGGAGTGGTGAAAGTCTTCAGTTGGCTTACCTGTTTCCCTGGCCTGCTCAGTGAGTGATGTGTTCTCAGTGAATCATGGTGGTGTCAGAGGCTGGGAGAATGGGATGAGTTGGGGGAAGGAAGGTTGGGAGAGAAGATACTTGTGATCCCTGGGGCTGCAACAGAGAGGAAAGGGAGATTACAGGTTTTCTGTTTTCTGTTACAGAGCTGGAGATGAGACTGTGGGGATCTGGGGGAGAAGGAGAGATGTGGATCCACTGTCAGCCTACTAAGTAGGATATGTTTAGTGAGTATCAACCTAAATACAGTGTGTTCTACCATTTCACTATATTGTACTAGTATAAATTTTTAAAATATGATTTAATTATTAGTTACTGAGTGAGTAATGCACATCTAGCACAGTGTTAAAGAAATGACTTTTGAAGAAATTATTTAATGAAGATATAAACTGAGAACAAGAAGTAATATATAAAATAAATTTTAGTAAACCACACAATGCAGAGCCTTATTACCTTGTTTAATTACATACTATTCTTTACTTCTAACCTGCAAAAGCACAACAGAATAGCCCATCAGAATCAATACCAACAGGCGAGACTAAAAAGTCCTGGGGAAGGAAGAAGACTGAATTGTAGTGGACCCAAGTAGAGCTGAGTGTTTCCCTGGTTTTCAATGCAGTTTTCTCTATTTTTTTTTTTAATTTTATTTTTCCATCTAAGTTCTTTACTGCTTGCTTCAATACCCACCCTGCCACTCAGTTACAGCATACCTTTGAAAGAGTAATTAGGGGTAGAGGAGGTATTATTAAAAGCAGATGGAGAGGAAACCAAATCACATCCCTATAAAGGTCACCACTGAAAGAAACCACAAATGAGAGGTTAGTATGTGACATTTCTTTCAGACAGTCTCTCTTTCCCACTAACCCCACTGCCTGTATTTTTTTCAGTGGGGAGCCTTCTTGGATGGAATTCATTTATCATGGATGTTGTTTCCGTCATAACTCTTGAGGGAATTGTTCTGATGAGCCTAGACAATTGTGTACCCCGTGCACATGTTTAACTAGACCAGTGTTCAGAAATGACATTTGCTACAATGGAGCAAGTTTGGATGGGGGAAGTGAATATCCCCTGGGTTCCTTTAATCTTGGTTGGATACATACACACCCAGACATGGCTGATATGTTTGTGCATGCCTCGATTTTAGTGTTGGGTAAAGAAAGTTTTATTTTTCTCTAAGGTAGCTTGTTGAAAGTACCTTCATGATGGTAGTTGTGGCCCCTGGCATTTGGAGGCACTTTCTTCGTAAACGATAGCTCCCAAGCCTCCCATTTTTGCCTTTTTATTGCATTCTCACACCTCCCATATGTAAGTCACAAGGTAGACAAAGGAGGTCACTATGAGGAACTAAGAAAAAGGATAAAAGGTGGTTTTCACTTTTCAGCACTGGAGAATGGAAGCTAGTTAAACTACATAAGTGGAAGGCACAGGTGGTCCAGCCAGCACCCCCTTATTTGATCTTGATCGTGGTAAACTATTCAGACAAGATAGGGATCCGAACCACCCCCCATGTTTAAACACACACACACACACACACACACACACACACACACACACACGTTTAAAAGAAGCATATATAACACTCAGTCTAAGTGTTTTTAGCTTGTAAAATTGGCTCAGTTTTGCTCTACTGTACTCTAGCTGGAAACAAAACAGAATTTGAACAAAATAATTAAGGAATAAGTAACTTGTATGGCAACTAATGGCTAAATTATAAATTAAAATCAAATAATATTAGCATGTATAGTACATTAATTTTGTTATGATAAAATATGTTAAAATTTATAGAAATAACCATTTTAGTGTCAGACTAACTATTGTTTTCCTTCCAAAATAAATTTCATCTCAGTTTCAACATACAGGTTCAGCTGCAGCTGCTGTACCACTGGGGAAAAAATAGTAGATTCAAACCCACAAAGAACATACTTGGCTACTGAGCCCTTTCTCATTATTGCTGGTTTCTGGGAATTGTTATTTGACCTAATTTGATTTGCACAATTGACATGCAATATCTTCAAGTTGCCAAACTCCCTTTTAGAGCATTAAAGTGTAAATTAAACAAAATATTAGAGGTGGGGTGGGTAAAGCAGTTGCTGTGCAAGTGTGAAGATCAGAGTTCAAATCCCCAGAGTCCCTGCAAAGCCAGATGTGGTAGTATGTGTCTGTAATCCCAACATTCCCATAAGGAGATGAGAAATGGAGATGGAAGAACCCCTCAAAGCCCAGGGCCAGCTAGCTCTGCATACTCAGAAGCAAAACCAAAAAGAAATCTGCCCTAAGAAAGCTAGAAGGCAAGAGAAGCCACATGAGCTATACTCTCTGAAAAGAAGCAAAATTCTAGTGGTCTTAGTTGAATGAATTACCCAACATTAGTTTTAAGAAATATACAGAGTAATCAGCAAAATATATTTGATATTGAAGAAAAAATAATAAAAGGTATGTCCTTACCAAGTAAAATAAAATAAAACTGAGGGCAAAGAGAGGCCAAAAGAGGGGAGAGAAGTTTTAGAAAAAGTCTTTCTCTGTGGTCAAAGGAAAACAGCCACCTGGTTTCTCTGTTTCTCACTTTTGTGGATTTCTGCAATAGGAATCTCTCTAAGTGACACTTACCTCTCTGTAAAGTCACCTTTGCGTGGAAATTGTATTTCTTTCTCAGGCTTTCAACCCAGTCTGAAAAGTCTCTCTTACATCTCTTTCCTCCTGGGTTGCTGTTGTTGTTTATTACTGAACATTAAGTCAGCAAAACCAGGAAAGTATTATTTGAACGCTGCCTACTCTGCAAGGTTAAAATAATCAAGTAGGATGTATCATTCAGTCCTGGTTTCTTAAGGTCATTTTTTCCATAGCTATATACAATTCTCAAGTATAAGCAACAAATTAATATACCAAGACTTTCAGGGATGCTAATTACTTCTTCAGCTCTATGTTGACTCAACACAAGCTAAAGTCATCTGAGAGGGGAGAACCTCAACTAAGAAAATGCCTCCAGTTAAGACTGGCTTGTAGGCAGGCCTGTAAGGAATTTTCTTTATTAGGGATTGATGAGGGAGAGCCCAACACACTGTGGTTGGTGCCATTCTTGAGCTAGTGGCCCCGGGTTCTAGAAGAAAGCATGCTGAGGAGCAAGAGGAAGAAGCCAGCAGGCACACCCCTCATGGCCTCTGCTTCAACTCCTGCCCCCAGATTCCTGCCCTGTTTGAGTTACTCTCCTGACATTTTTCAATGATGAACAATGATATGGAAGTGTAAGACAAACAAATCCTTTTCTCCCCAACATGCTTTTTGGTCATGATATTTCACCACAGCAATAGAAACCCTAACTAAGACAGACTGGTACCAGGAATGGGGTATTGCGGTGACAGACTTGACTATGTTGTTGGGAGGATTGTGGAAGGACTTTGGAACTTTGGACTAGAAAAGCCAGTGAATGTGGGTAGCTCAATGAGCTGTTCTGTAGGAGCTTGGAAGATAAGACTGTTGAGGGCAATGCAGAAGTTGAGGGCCTGGCTTATTAATGTTCAGAGATGAATTCAAAGACTTTTAAGGCCATTTGTTACTTTGAGTTAAGATTCCCTGGCTCTGGCTAGCTGAGGCTGAAAAATCAGCTGTGATTAACAAGATACCAGAACTACTAAAGTGAAACCTTTGCCCTCTAGGATATTTGATGCTGGTTGACTGGAGCTGAATCTTGTGTGTCAAGATAATAAGGGTTCAAATGTGCTGGATAGTTTTATGTCAACTTGACACAAACTAGAGTTATCTGAAAGGAGAGAACGTCAATTAAGAAAATGCCTCCATAAGATTGGGTTGTAGGCCTGCATGTAAGGCACACACATACACACACACTCCTTTAATTTATAACAGGAGGGAAAGACAAGCCTATAAATTCATCAATTTTATTTTCATCAGTTTGATTTACCATAAAAACTAGTCCTTTGAAACTACATTCTTTATTAACATGTATAAATAATTTTTAAATGGTAATGGCCTTTGAACATGAATCAGGTACCTGTCAAATAGATTTTTAAAGTCTACTTTAAAAAATGAAGAAGGTGAATAATAACTGTCTGTCAATATATACTAAAGTTTCTATACATCAAAGTACTTTAGATTAATGAAAAATTAGTGAAATGACTTTCTCCAACATAGTTCAAGTAAGGACTAAACAAGCAGAAACACCGAGAAGGCTATCACTCCAATTCACTGATGAAGTGCACAGGTTGCAGAATCAAAGACTCCTGGTCTCCTTGTGAAAAAGAGAATTGCAAGCACATCTAGGCATAGTGTGAACACCTATAATCCCAACACTCAAGAGGCAGAGGCAAGAGGATCTCTGAGTTTGAGCCCAGTCTCGTGTACATAGCAACTTCCAGGTCAGCAGAGCCTATACAGAAAAAAAATTACAATCAATAACTATAAGAATATTAAATTGTTCTATGACTAGGCAAGCAATAAAATGAAAGCAATTACTGTTCTGTATTAAATATTGACTAAAAATAAGTTGGTAACAAAGAATTTTTCCACCCACAGCAAACTGCCTATGCAATGTCTAAGAAAAGAAATTACTTTCTTTGAAAATACTATGAATTATTGAAGGTTTATACACATAATCCAAACAAATAAAATGGGATCAAAAATAATCACATAACTGAGTCCAGATTAGAAGTATACTACCTTTTTCATTTCCTGAAATATTGATATTATTATTATATTGTTATTTAGGTAATATCATTTATTTTCCATTCGTTACAGCTCCATGTGTGTCTGTACATATGTACTCAAGGGATAATGTACTGCTTTGTACCTATTTAAGAAATAATGGTAACTAGTTTATAAAACTTAAATGAGGTCTCTTTGTCCAAATGAAATACAGTACACTGGACTTAGTCTCAAACTCATGTGTTTCTTCCACCAGTGAATACATGTCTTTGGTCAAAATAAATTGACCAAGAGAGTGTAGAGGAATGATTTGGTCTAAACTATTACCAGTACTGGAAAAAAATTGATAGCATAAAACTTGCTATATATAGTATATATAATTCCTACAGACAACAAGTCAAGAATACTAGGATACCAGGATGGTTGGCATGTGCTGCGATGATAAATGGATTGTCACCTGGATTTGTGCCAGAGCAGCCTATAAGCTTAGCTAGGCTCACCATATCAAATTAAGATACTCTATCTCAGAGACTATCTCTTCATGAACTATGTGCTTGAGAATGGGAACAGGATTATATTCTTTTAACTTCATTAACTAGCTCAATGAAAATACTAAAAACTCCAATGAATCAGTTTATAGAACCCATGGTTGTCACCAATCATAAACAGTAAGAAAAGCATCCCCTACCTAGAATATGACTACTCCAAGCCAAAGAACTAAAGTACAACAGTGGTCCTTGAGGATCGTAGGATAAAATGACAGGAAGCAGTGTAGAAAGCGTGCTGTCTTCCAGCAATGAAGAACTGAGAGGAAATGTCAGTGTACAGAGCAGGAGCAAGAGGTGTTCTTGTGCTTCAGCCATGGGAGACAAGAAAAGGCCATTTGCTCCCCTGACCAAGGACATGTTTCTAGGTATGTTTTATGTTAGACCCTGGGTTTCCCTTTGTGATACTTTAAGTTACTGATAAATCAGGCTATGGGGTAGGAGTTATAATAAGACTAAACCTAGACCATAACAGATATCAAAAAATTCCTAATGCTTAAACTTTAATTCTTACAACTGTCACACAGTACAGACTTCCACTTATTGTCACTGGGAACTGGCCATGAACCCTTTATGCAATCTCCAAACTCATGCTAGAGAAGTAAAAACAGTAGCAATGTGCTTAAAACCATCACTAACACCTGCACAGTGTCTGGTATTACTTTACATTCTTCTTATGGATCAGCTTCTTTAGTTCTGATTAATGATCCTATGAGGCTTGCCTATTGTCCTAATCTTGAGGGTGGAGGTGCATGAGGAGACTTCCAATAATAAAACACAAGGAAGAGAGTAATATTCACTCCAATCTTAACTCATATTTTGGAAGACCTGGCTGTTCTTTTACTGAGTCACAGGGAGGGTGGATTCAGTAGCAGTCACAGGATATGCAAATATAAGTGACCAATAGTTAAAGATCTGGAATAAAGAGGGTTAGCATCTCAGAAGCTGCATTGGTGATGCTCCTGGGGTAGTGAAAAAAGCAGGACAAGCCTGGATGAGTGCCTGAGATGTCACAGAGAAGCCTTAGTGGTGCCACAATGATGGAACTTTTAAAAAGTCTTGCTTTTGTTTAGATTTAGTCTTAAAACCTTTGTCATAAAACCTTTGAGAACCAAACTCCATTTGAAGAGGCAAGAAAATGCCCAGTTTTATGCGGACTCTTATTCTGGGATTGGATATCGTAGTCAGAGAAGGCAGATGAATCAAAATTTTCAAGGATAGAGTGGTTTAAGCAAGGACTCACTGCTTACTTAAATATCTTCAAGTCATGTATTCAATCCAGTTTGGAGTTCACAAGACTCAGACATTTATATTGCAAGATTCAAATTCAGGCCAACTCAGTTTGTTGCAAGCAACTTTATTTTTCTATGGACATCATCCTGAGTCAGTGTCAGTAAGTCATTTTCTTCTTCTTCTTCTTCTTCTTCTTCTTCTTCTTCTTCTTCTTCTTCTTCTTCTTCTTCTTCTTCTTCTTCTTCTTCTTCTTCTTCTTCTCCTCCTCCTCCTCCTCCTCCTCCTCCTCCTCCTCCTCCTCCTCCTCCTCCTTCTTCTCCTGCTCCTCCTCCTCCTTCTTCATCTCCATCTTCTCTTCCTCTTTCTCCTCTTCTTCTTTTCCTTTAGTTTTTTTCCTTTCTTCTTTGGTTATTCTGTAGTCTAGACTAGCCTCTAATTCATGGCCATCTTCATGCTTTAGCTGAGTGAGTGCTAGGCTCAGAGGTGTGAGCCATCCTGCCTGGCTAGTAAGTTTTCTCCATATAGTAAAAAGACAGCAATTAAGCACCATGCTTTCATTTATCTAGTAATACATCAAGCAAATAGGTGGGGTACATGGCTACAGAAGAAGGACTTCTCCATCAAAATTATAAAGAACAATAAAAAATTATTTTAATTTAGTCAATTGTCTAGGAAGATGCTGGTATAAGAGGTGGGAAAGGGTTGAATGTAGTACATTACATGGAATCTGTGGACCATCTGAGTGGTTTGCTTATATGTTATTCTTTTTTATAATGTTAATAACATGAATGATTTTTGTTTAATACTTAGAACACACTGGAGCCCAGAAAAGACTAATAATCACAGTTCTAAGGTAATAAATCAGAATTAAAGAGATTTATGTAATTTTTCTCCTTCTACTAAATATTGAGTGACCAAGAAGATATCACACCAGAGAGAGGGTAAACTGATCATCATGATTCATGCTTCTAATTTAAAGCTGTAACTAGTGAATGCAGCATAATCACTGGATTAAACTGTCAAGTTCAAATACCAGTCTCACCCCTTTCTAGATGCATAGATGGTCAGAAGTTACCTAGCATCTCTCTTGTTCAGTTTTCTCAGCACTAAGCACAGCATCTCCCATCCATTGTTATGAAGAATATTAAGGTACATTACTTACAATGTCCTTATCGGAGTACTTGATGGTCTATAAGTGCTTGTGCAAGCTATTGCGTTTATTATCATATAACCATGACAGGATATAATATTTTAAAACATTTCCCTCAGTTTCGGTTCAGAGAGTCTTAGTAACTCTGTCAATGACAAAGGTCCCACACTAGCTGCATTTATTTTTTGTCTTCTTGACTGTGTTGTAACTCATGATATCATTTATTTTTCCTATGTCATTTTTTTCTAATTATGATGTGTTGTGCAGATTTCATCAAGTTTCCTCAGACAGGAGCTGTAATTTAATTTTAA